>NW_026623342.1:298781-378232 GCF_030028575.1 Malurus melanocephalus
CTCTTTTTCCAGATTACTTTCCCTACTGAAAAGGAACTGCAATGGAAAGTGCAGTATCAGTCATTTTCCTTGTATCATTTTCCATACTGCTGTGTGAAAGTTATCACCATGGAGTGGAGACAGCTACTGTTGTGCATACATCGGAGAGAGCTTCTCCAGAAAAGACAGTGGGTGTTAATGCTGACTTGGCAGGACTAATACAGAAATTGCACCTTCAAGAACTTTTTAATCGTTATGGAGAAAACAACTCTCTGTCAATTGATGGCTTTAGAAAACTGCTCCAGAATATAGGTATAGATAAAATGAAAAGGATTAAAAGAAGCTATGACCACGATCATGATCATGACCACAATCATGATCATGACCACAATCATGATCATCATGACCACGACCATGATCATCACTCTCATCATAACCATGTTTCAGTAAATAAAAATTCTGAGAAGAGTGCCTGTCCAAACCATGAATCCGATGCTGGCAAAGACCACAGGAACAGTCATGCAAAGGAGCCCCACAAAGCCGAGAGTGTTGAACGCCAGCAGAACTTTGTGCGCAGCAAGAGCACAGTTCATGAGATCACAGCATCTGTCATCACCTCTTCCACAGGGAGCCACGCCGAGCTGCAGAAYGTGCAGCCTGGAGAAGTCAAGACAGTTGTCCGTGCAGGGCTGGCTGGCCCCGGTGCYGTTAATGTCTCAGGGGGCCGCAATGCCACCTGGCTCGCTGTCAGCAAGGCAAACGAATCTCGTGCTGCTCCAAAGGAATTGGAAAGAGGGAGTTACCTCTATTCTAAACTGAAAAAACAAAATACTCAAGAGGTGAGGCCAATTCTGTTGTATTCTCAGGAGTCCAGATCCAGTGGGAATGTTGTCATGGCTTGTKTTTCAGGTTGTTTACCTGGGTGCAAGTTTTGTGCCGTAACAATACCCATAGCCAAAGACAWGCAAATAACTTTCCTTGAAACGTAACTTTTTGAAGGAATAGGGTGTCATGTTCACAAGCTCAGAGGAGAATTAAATATAAATGTACACTTGGTTTAATACATTTATGATTTATGTATTTAAATGTTACTAAATATTAAAATGTTGCTGAAACTGACAGACATTTACAATTTTAAACTTGTAGTTCTGCCTTATATCAGGAATATGTCTTGTTTTCCTATTAATGGGGTGAAAGTTAWAAAATCTAGTTAAGGTACTGGGATTCTTATCAAAGCTGTCTCACATTGTGATAGTGTAGAGCCATCCATCCTCATCTTAYGATTGTATGTAGAAAACAACTCTGAAAAAAGATTGTGGAAAARTGGCACATGTTACTTTAAGATAGGAAAAGTTAGCACTGATAAAGAGTATAGTTGTGTTGTAGACGTTTTTCTTAAGCAGTCAGATCCTTTTGCATTAAAGGCTTTAAAAAGCAAGTGGGGTCTTAGTGTTTGCAGCCATGTCGGGTGATTTTGAGTGGATGTTGGGTGGCACGTGATGGTAGGTGCTGAGTTCACAAGTTCTTGCTGTGTTCTGCACTGTTGAAGCAAGAAGTACTGCTGTTCTTTAAACCCACTGAGACTGTGYGTAGATGGTACAGTGGGAGCTGTTTACTGGCAGAAGTGTATGTACAGCATGCTCTGTACAAGACTTTCCGCAGTAGTCACTGCTACAAAAAGGTGCTTGACCTTATTAGTGCTTCMTTTGGTGGCCTTTAAAACTGACTGAAGAGTGTTAGGTTTTTTCTATATATACATCAAAGCATCTGACCCATTTGTGCTGACAATGAGTAATAATTACCCATCATCTACCAGGACTCAAAAACAAGCTTTCTGGGACATGATTGGGGTGGAAGTACATTTTTTATTGAATGAGTTTGTTACCAGTTTTTGAGTTGCATTGTACAGATGTTTTCATATGGTGCCACTGCATTTCGATTAAGATGGGATGTGCAGTCCTTTTAAGATCTATTCTGGTATTTTTGGTTCTATTTAATTATTAATATATGCCTTTTTCCACAGTGCTCCAATGCATCCAGACTAATGCAGTCACATGGAATAGGCACTCAGGTATTGTTGACTGCTACAGAATTTAGTTATCTCTGTCCAGCTCTTATTAATCAGATTGATGGCAAATACTGCATAGTCCATGCGACTAGTAAAAGAGCTGAAACTCCTCCAAAAGGTTACTCTCTGGAAATAGGTAAGTTGACTTTTTTTTTTTTTTAAATCAAAGCATTAATGTTCGTTATAAAGCCAATAAACCTGTTTCATAGTTGTAAGAAGTGTGATTTTCTTTTGGCACTTCACCAAGACTAGAGAGTTATCTTTATGTCAWACCTTTTGTTAACATCTGATTAATTGAATGATCAGCTTTGTTTGAGAACAGAAATGTTCAGCAAACAAAATCATGTACAGCTGATATTTATTGTCGTTCCTTTTTTTTTTTTTTTACCAGCTTGGATTGGTGGCTTTATATCCATCTCTGTCATCAGCTTTCTTTCCTTGTTGGGTGTTATATTGTTACCACTGATGAATCGAGTATTTTTCAAATTTCTTCTGAGTTTTCTTGTTGCATTGGCTGTGGGGACCATGAGTGGAGATGCCTTCTTACACCTYCTTCCACATGTAAGTAATAATTACTGGTTAATTTGTTATCTCAAAGCAGAGAACTTGACAGCTGTRTATATTACTGATAAATTCAATCCCTGTTAGTTAATACCCTTTGGGTGAGTCATTTCTCAACCCTGTTATTCAGGTTGTTTGATGGAAAGGTTTTCCATTTGGAACATCTCTAGTATTCRTTTCACAGTCCTTAAAAGTGCAAGAACTTCATAGCATCATCCCTCTCTGTATTTCCTGTTCTTAGTCATATATGCCAAGTCGCTTTTTGTTCCTTGCATGCTACAATTTTGCATAAATTTTCTTAGTTTTCATTGCAGTGCTGCCCATTTATTTTCATTTTCCAGTTTAATGGACTCTACAAGTAGTGCAGATTACTCACTGAACACTTTAAATTTGGAATGGATAGTCAACTGTTTTTTGTTACATTGATGGCTTACCCATTGTGATGATTTTCTTTTTACCAGAATCCAGCGTTTCTGTAGTCCTGGGGAAAATATACTTGATAGAGTGTGGAATTGCTGTTACGTAATGGAAATGCTGTTGTGTTATGAAATGGGAATAGGATTGCTAAATTTCTACCTTTCTTGAAGTTCTTACACTCATTCTTCCCCTCTCCCTCCCAAAAATAACTTGTTMCAGCTTTCAAATGAGGTGCATAAAAGTGGCTGTGGATTCTGTGGTGGTTTCCCAGTCCTGCCTGTAATTCATCAGGYGGTTCTTTTTCCTTTCAGTTAATTTTGCATTTGCTGTGTGAGGTTATGTAAATAAAAACATRTGGGAATGAGATGTGCAAAAAGACTTTTTGTTTCTGAACAGTGTCCAGTAAGAAGGGAAAAAATGTCAGACTCTCTTTAAAGAAGGAAATTACGGCTAAYTTCCTTGTAGAAAAAGTTTTTTGATGTCTGCAAGTTTTCTCAGATGGCAAACTTACTGGTGTGYTGGCTGTGACCACTGCTTAAAATGTGGGTTCCTTGATGGTTGTCAGGATTTTGTGTGAGGGCAGCTGTACACCTTGGATTAAGCAGAGGCCATGCAGCTTCAGTGTGTGCATCAGTGCCAGGCCTATTCTCACTCCTTGCAGTGTTTCTTTCTATCAACAAATTTCCAATCAATTGAGTTCTTTGTAATTGTTTGAGTCTGTAAGCAGAGCATTTGCCCTGTGAAAATTGTCAAGTTTGGACTCTGGACGTGAGAAAAATTATGTGAAGATTATTTTCTATGTTTCTTATGTTACAGTTCTTTTGAATATAATGACTTTCCCCGTTTGGTTCTCTGCTTAGTCTCATGGAAACCATCAGCATCACCACGAAAAGCCTCTGCTTGATCTGAAAGGCTCTATGTACAAACATCTTATTCTTCATCGTACAGATGAGAATGCTTACCTGGATTCTACGTGGAAAGGACTTACAGCACTTGGRGGCTTGTACGTGATGTTTCTAGTGGAGCATATGATCACTTTAATAAAGCAATTTAAAGACAAGAAGAAAAAGGTAGAAAGACTTYTACTTTGAACTATATTGTATTACATGCTCGTTTCTGAAAACACTTATTAAAAAACCTATCATATGTCTTTTGATTTAATAGCAATGGCTTACTGGATTAGTGTTAGAATTTCATTTATATTGGGAACACGTACACTTCTAAAGTATGTGATAACCTTTTTGTGTGGTCCTTTTRTTAAGGGCTGTTAACTATTTCCATGACCAGACACTATAGTACAGGCTTTGGCATCACAGTGAATCGTTTCATAAGCAAATGTCCAGTTGCATCTCGTTTTAACAGAGTGATTTAAGAACTCACTTTATTACTGACTTCCTTTTGACATCTTAAAAGAATTATCGCTATCTGAACTGGTTTATTATTATTTTAATTCTTTTTCTGGATGCAATAAGATTGCCTTGTACAGTTATTGTACTGCACAGACTGGTAAGGGTTGGCAGTAAATAAGCATCCAAGTATGCTGTAGAAAGTGACTTCATGGAATAGTGTTCAATGTGGAAATGCAGTCTATTAAGCCACCTTGCTGCTTTCCTTTCTCTCCCSCACAAAGAGCAATGCAGCTCTCAGGTTGTTATGCTGGTTTTATGTGTAAGGTAAATAACAGAATTTTGGCAGGTCAGAAGTGCTGGTAACTTGCCAGCTACTACTGGTGACAATTTTTGAAAGACCAGTGTAACCAGGAATAAAGAATGATATCAAAGTTGACTCAGTAAGGAAAATTAATCAGGAGTTGGTGATAACAATAGAGTCATAGAATGGTTTGAATTGGAAGATATATTAAAGGTCAGCTGATTCCAACCAATCCTAGGCTTTACTTGAAGAAASTTAGTAAATACTAATTATTAAAATAGCTAATTGCTAGGCTACCTCAAAGACTGATAATCTGTTTAGTTTAAATTAGTCATTAAGGCAGTAGTCACGGAACAGATGCCATGTAAGCTCTTTGATGGTGGGAAGTTGTATTGGTGTGGTTTATACTGAAGCTAAATTGACTGTGAGCTTCCCCTGTCTAGTTAAATTTTTTTGTCAGAAAAGAACATGARGAGTTTCAAGCAAAGCAAGAATTTTGTCTCTTCATAGTCACAAGGAATGGATTTCCTGTTAGACTAATTATGCCCTCTGAGATACTGAGTCACTGAGCATAAAYTGTTGTGATACAGACATAAGTGAGCAAGGAGTAGAGATTTTACTTGTTTTTCCTTCTCTACATTATAAAAAAAACCCCGATATATTGACATTATGATAGAAAATAATTAGCAGAGTAACTTACTCAGCATTTGGTGTATTTTACTTCTCAGATGAAAACGCTCTGCTTATTTCTTGTGAAAAATGTAGGGCATTTATGTGTGTAGGTTTGTTTGTGGTGATTTTTTTTTTGTTTTTTCTTTTCTCCCCTCTAATGGAGCCTGAGAAACCATTATCACCTGACTTTACTTAGCTCAGTTCCTAATATTCCTCTTATCCACTTTCTATATGGCTTGAGTGTTGTCCCCTTTCTGTGCAGCCTGCATAAATGTTATGAATATAATGTTGCTCATACATATTCTGAAAAATAAGTAAAATATTCATAACTGCAGTATTTTCTTTTGGAATAAGAAAAAAAGTGAAGATGATGGAGAAAGTAAGAAGTTTTCAGCAAATGAAGAAAAGTTGGATACGGATGATCGTAAGTCTTATTAATATCACACAGTTGTTATTTTGTGGCAGTACTGTTTAAAAAACACCTGATTGATGGCAGCCCATAGATCTGCTGCTTACTGTAGGTTGGATCATTGYCTGTTTGAACTATTTTCAAAACAAAACCTGTCTGTGGGCTGATTTGTAGAGGACTTGCTCTATTTGCTGCTTTCCTTTGAAAGGGATCAGGAGATTAGAAGTAGTGAATTCACTGTTTTGGARCCTTAAGCCTTTTAATTCTGGATTTAGCAGCAGAAGTTGAAGTAATTCTGTGAACGGTGCAATACAGCTGTTCCTACTGATTTCTACACTTCTGTTTAGACTGCTAGATACTTTATATGCATGACTCATTATTTGGCTTTCTGGGTATCTTAAGTCTGGATTTTTTTGTTTGATTGATTATTTATTTATAAGGGTAATAATATAAAATTCTAGACAATACTTGAAGTAACATTCAGAGTGTGAATAATCATGYGTACCCAAGATCTTGCTTTAAGCCAAAACACAACTGAATAGGTGCTAAAAGAGATGCTCAGTTTTTCAGAGTTATTTTTCAACTAATGAAAGACTTGTCTGTAATGTAGAAAAAAATGCATTTATTCATTTAATTGCAGGGGAGAAATTTGTCAAGTTTCAGAAATTAGTTAAAATAACCAGCTGTGCTGTGCCAGCAATGTTATATGAGAGTATTTCATGGTCTGTGTTGGTGAMTTTATTGTTCAGTTTTTATTTTCTAGGTGTTAAACTAAAGTATCTGTATTTATTTTGAAACAGGAGTTTTGAAAATTGTAACWTAATCTTCTTCTGTATCTTTATTCTTCAGCCCTGAGATGAGTAAATGGCACATGCTTTTCAGATACTTGGTTTTTCTGAAGCAATCGGGCTAACAGGCTTCATGCTGTGAAACTGGGATTTGGAGCCTTTTGCTGTAGTGTTTAAATTGCAGTGGCTCTTAGATTAAATGTTTTTTTGCCTTTTAGAAAGCATTTGCAGCCATAATGTAAGGGCTGCTTCAGCAGTAGGGGATGGAAACAAAAAGTTTCCCTTATTTGAACTATTGGGAATTGTCTCTGAAATCTGAAAAGGTTATGGAAATGCTTCAAAAAATCTTCTGGTGCCACAAGTTGGATTATCAGTCTCAACTTTTTTACTGCTTAACATGTTCAAACTATTTATTGTATCTTTGCTTCCTAGGCGATTTTAAAAATGTATAACGTTATACTCTGGGTTTTTGTACCAGGGCCTGAGTGCTATCTAGGGACAGACTGTCAAGATCCATCAACCTTCATGTCTCAGCAGCCAACTGTACAAGAGGAAGAAGAAGTGATGATAGCTCATTCTCATCAAGAGGAGGTTGACGGTGAATACGTGTCCAGGATCTGTAGGAACAAATGCCATTCTCACTTGCACGATACTCTAGGACAGACAGATCGCCTCAGTCAYCATCACCACGATTACCATCATATTCTGCATCACCACCATCATCAGAACCATCATCCCCACAGTCACACTCAGCGCTACTCACGCAAAGAACTGAAGGAGGCAGGGATAGCAACTCTGGCATGGATGGTGATCATGGGAGATGGACTACACAATTTCAGTGATGGACTAGCAATTGGTAAGTGCTAACTTGGTCACTCTAGCTTTCTTGGATGTGAAGACAGTGAAGTCTTCTTGCTGCCACTTATGTCTATAAGAAATGTAACTAATTAGCAGAGGATCTTTGAAGCCTAAACTTTTATGTGATATTGTCATCTGAATATGAAAAATCTCCGGTTTAACAACCTGGAGGTCAGTGATAAATGAAACAGAAATTATGTGCTTAGAGCTGTGTTTCTTTAGGAAATCTATAAGTTTCGATTAATTTTCTACTTTAACTCCTAAAAGCTCATGTTTTTCAAAACTAAAGCTAGCTTTATAAAAAACATTTAAGACTTAACTTTGTATTTCAGGGCCTGCAAATGCTCAGCAATTTTTTAAGTTTTAATTACTTTTTACAACAAGCTTGTATTTTTTGTCACATACAAAGTAACTATGTTTTTTTCACTTCAGTCAGGCYACTGGTGATATCATAGGCTTCTTTACATCATTTTCATCTTTGCTTGTTATGCAGTAAGGTCAGGTTCAATACTTGGCATATCTGCTTGCCTGTACTGGGCCTTGGTTACACATCATGTGTAAGTTCCTCCAGAGCATTGGTGGGTAAGGAAATGGAGCCCTGATTTCAATCTGTTTTAGCCTGAAAATTTTATTTTCTGAAACAGTGGGCATGCTATACTCAAAAYCTTGTTCCTAAAGTTGACCATAATAGTAATTAAAAACAAATTTGAACAGGTATATTTATTAAAAAGTAAACAAAACATTTATCTTTTTGTTCCTGTTTAGTTTATGCCCCTATTTTTCCCTTAATGTGTTATCGTTGCTCAGTGTTTTTTGATAATGCTTCAGTGAAAATATTTCATATCACAAAAATAGTAGATTGAATATTTTGTTTTGGACTTCTGCCTGGGCGGTCAGGTTTGGGAACTCTTGTATTTTTTCTAGAAGGAGGGGTAGATTAACCTTTTAAATTCAAAATACCTGTAAAGTAAGTTACAGAAAGTGAAGTCAAATCAATAATYTTCAGTACTTAAGCTGATCTTTCTTGATCTTGACTATTGTATTTAAGACTAATCTTTACAAGTATTGGATTCATTTCCAGGTTGTTTAGCATACTGGAGGTAGTTCAGCAGTATCTGTCTTTCTGTGAATTTTATTGTAGGAAAAAATGATTCTTGTTGGAAGAGGAAACSCAATAATAACTATTTTCTCACAGCAATATTTGCAGTTGTTCAGATTCAGTCAATTCAGAGTATAATGTGAAAAAAGACTTTCTGATYTAATCTCATTTTTGATGAAAGTTGAAGCATGAAATGTAAATTTTTGAGCAGATCAGTAGTGAAAATGTGGTAGAAGGAAGATTTGCATACAAATGGCACACAGAATCAATTACCTCTTGGCATTAGGGAGATTTGGGAAGGAGCTATGACTTTATAGTTATGAAGGGAAAAGTATGAGAAAGGTTAATAAAGGCTTATTGAACAAGTGAGAGCGATAGCTTTCAGAAGTCCTGCTGTGTAGCTTTTTCAGGCTAATGGAAATACGGTTTCTTTGAGTTCTCTATGTGCTTAAAAGTATTATGGGAAAACATCAATTTGATGGTGTTGTGAAAATGCAAATGCTACTTGTGTAGTAGTTCATCTGTATTTTGAAGATGTGAATGCTTCTGTAAAGCTAGCTTTAGCCAGCATAACCCTTCATTGAAGTTCATTCATTTGGTGTGATTTGTTATTCATAAGTTCCATCAGTTACTTCTTTTCTCAAATCTGTTGTGCTAATTATGGAGGAACAAGATTTAAAAGTGCTTATTTTTTTATTAAAGCRTGGAACAGTTGCATCTGACTCATTTGTGCAAAAGGATCATCTGTGATTTGAACTTTTATGTTTAATTACAACTAAATAAGTAAAATGCAGAACACTATTTTTACACTAGTCTTGCATACTTTTCCTTAGCTTTTGAGAGAAGTGATGTCTTAAAAAGTGTATTTTAAGATACTAGTGATGCTATGAAATCAATGTCTTGAGAGGGGATAATGCCAGATATGTTAATTTCATCTTCAGTTTGTTAGTATTTCAGGATTTCGTTTTAGCCGGGACAAAATAAAAATAGATATTCTTGCTATTTAAGCTTGTACTTTGATTGCTTCTTACTTTTTCTCTTTGAATTTCACAAGAATTAAGTTTACCATGGTCTTGTTTAAAGCTGTAGTGCTTGGTGGACCCTCAGSCCTTACTTTCTCCCCTCTTTCTCCCACATTTGCTGTTGGTGCTGTCTGTTTTATCCAGATCATTAGTGAAGATACTCAAGAAAATGGGTTGCAGTTTTTGTCCTGGTGATCCCTACTTCTTACTCACCAGCCACCAAGCCCTGTTAGCCCAGCAGTCCAGTCAGTGTGCAAGCCTATATTCCCTCTTTTCCCAGATGACACTGCTGTAGGAGATAGTGTCAGAAATCCCAGTAGAGTTCATCCTACCATAGTTCTGTTATATTTACCATCTCTGTGGTCCGTTATCTCCTCAAGCTGGATGCAGCATTTGGAGAGGGGTTTTAAGAGATTATTCAGTATGATCTTTTCAGGAACTGAGATGGCACTGACCATTTCTGAGTCCTGTTCTTTGCCTTTCTTAAAGAGGGAAATGATCTTATCCTTTTCCCAGAATTCCACTGAGGCCTTCTATAGCCATGTTTTCCACACATGATAGACCAGCAGCCTTTTAGTCACACTAGTCAACTTTGTCAATACCCATAGGTGAATCTCATTCTGGGATGCACCTGAGCATTTCCAGTTTTTTTCTGAACAGTTGCTTCTGTGGTTTGTTGGCTCGCTTTTGCTGGAATGGAGCTGGCAACTGGTTTTGTTGACAGAGACATGATGAAAGCTATGCTGGTGCTTTGCCTCTTGTTATGTCTACTGCTTATTTTCCTTCCTCATCTTTCAACAGACCCAAATTTTTTCTGAACTCTGTTTCTCAGCTAACATTTTTGTAGAAKTGTTTCTTCTTTTCCTTGGTGTCGTGTTAGTTTTAGCTCTAGCTGGGCTTTGGTCTTCCTTCCTTTTGTTCCACTGCTTTTAACTTCCTTGTTGCCAGTCTTTGTTCGTATTTCTTGTGTGCTTCCTTTTTGAATCTTAATTTATTAGGACACACTGCTCAGCTGGGCATCTCTTCTGTGAGTGTTCCCACACAAACAGGCTTGTTCATTTGTGCATCTCTGTGCTGTACCAACTGGCCACCTTTTCTAGGCACATTTTCCYTTTTGACTGATTCCCAGGGTATGCTACACTGCAATTCCTTAATAAATCAAAGTCTGCTTTGTTAAAGCCTAGAGTCCTAATTTTGGATCTTCTAGCCTCCTCCTGTGTCCTGAACTCAGTCACCTCATGCCCATAGATGTTATTCTTTTGCTATATTTGCCATCAGTTTTTCCTTGTTTTGAGCAGCAGATCAATTACAATGCTAATCCTGGCTGGCTTTTCTGTCATTTATAGTGAGAAAACCATTACCAATACAATTAAGGAACATCCTGGTTTGTGTGCCCAGTTACCTCCACAGCTGAAAGCTCTTGTGTRAATGGTGATATCCTGTGTTTGTAGGTAGGCTTATCCCCATCCCCTTTTCATGGTTAGATGATTTGTAACCTTATTGCTGGTGTTACTCTGATCCAGACCCAGAGACTGAACAGGCACATGGAACTGCTGCTTGTACATACTTTGATACAGGAGCTCTCTGTGGTCAAGGAACCCCTTTATGTAGGTAGGCAAAAAAATCCCCAAAGTCAATTGTATTCTCTCTAGGCAGTTGGTATCTATCCATGACAGTGCAAATACACTTCGGTGGTGTCTCCCCAGCATCATGCAGGCAGGCTCTGGGCAAACCCATGGACTTCCCTGTGCAATAGGTCAGCAGGTCTGTCTCTGTCCTGCATGGGAGGGAATCCCCTAGCAGTAAAAAAAAAAAAAAAAAAAAAAAATCTTTCCTTTCTTTCTGTACTGCTGGCCAAGGCAGGAGTCATTTATCCTCTCCCTGGTGCGAGGGTGATGACCATGTTCTGCAGCTGCAAGTGGGGACACAAGGTTCTTCCTGTTGCCAGACTTCACTGTTTTCAGATGTTACCCATCTGGGAGTTCATGTTTCCTGTTCCAGTGCTGCTTTGGTCTTGCCTTCCTCTTTAATCTGATGGGCTTGGACTCTTGCCCCTGTATAACCTCTTCTGAAGATCCTCTCAATTCTCTTTGTTATCACTCATCCAAAGATGCCTGCTCACCATTTCCTGCATCCTCTTTCCTGGATGCCTCAGCACACAACCCAGAGGTAAAGTTGCTGCTGCTGTCACTTCAGGGAAGAGCATCAGTCATTTCTTGCACATTAAGACCTGGATAACCATGTCTCCCTCAAGAGTTAGGTCAGCATCTGGAGTTTCCCCAGTGAAAAGAAGGGATTGTCTCCAGTGGAGTCATTGGCACTGTAGTGCTTCCTCTGGGAGAYGAACTCCTGGGTCCTTTGTGTGGCAGCCACTGTGACATGGCCTTGTGCCTCTGACTGTGATTGGCAGCCCCTTGTTTGCTGGCAGGCCCCTGSTAGCAGCTGAAGAGGAAGCTGCATGTGGCTCTGCAGCCTTGGAGAGGCTCTCCATGCACCTGGGGATCTGACCTGCTGTGTGCGAGCCGTGGGTCAGCTCTGCAGCCCTGCAGTGTGCTGTGTCCTCCTCAGCTGCTGCCAAACAAGAAAAGTGATAAAGCAACAGGAGGAGCAAAGAAGACGAGAAAGATGAGGACTGTTGGACTAGTTTAAGGGGTTTTGTGGTTTTGGTTTATTTTTTTTCCTCCACTTAAAGTGTGAGAGTTACTTAAAAGCAAGCTGCCTAGAGTTCACTATTGATTTCATARCCTCTCTTACTGTTGATTTTACTTGCCTTTTTAGAAGTGTCTGACTTGCAGATGTAGTTGAACTGCTTTCTTCCATTTGTTTTCTGACAGTTTATCCATTTTTTGCATTTTGTGGGAAGTGTTATGTTGTAATGTATTTGGCTTGGTTCAGAAATAAGATAGTGGTTTACTTTAATAGAAAGATTCTGAAGAATTTTGAAATGTAAGAATTATAAACAATTGTTTAGTTAAAGTTTAAATACTTTCACAGAGAAAAAAAAAGAGTGAAATATATGTCCTAATACAACACAAGCATGTGCAACAATGCTTCTGCATTTGATGCCTGAATATGTAGTAATGTTCTGTTTGCTTTTTTTTCCCCATCTCTTTATAGGAGCAGCGTTTACTGAAGGGTTATCTAGTGGTTTAAGCACTTCTGTGGCCGTATTTTGCCATGAATTACCTCATGAGCTAGGTAAGACCCCAGCATTTCCATGGGTTTGTACTTACAGGTGCATGTGAAAGAATAAAATTTGATCAGAAAACATCATCTGTGTYAGGTTGTCTATTGAAGGATACTTGTAATTGACTTAGACTGTTTAACCATATAATTGAATTAATTGTTTAAAAATCTAAATATTTCATCTACTTTGTTTAAAACTGTCTCTTGCAGTTACAGCTTTTTCTGTCTAGTTTAGTTGTAGTTTTTAATTCTCCTTGTATATAACATAAGTTGTGAATTGCAGGAGAAKGTGTGACAGAATTTGCTTTTCTCACATCTCTCCTTAATTTTATTCTTGTGTTTATGCTGCTAAAAGGAAGGTCACGATTAGTCAAAGTACAATCTGCATAACATTTGCTGCTTTTTCATTAATTCTTGCAAAGAACTGCTRTAGCTCTAAATTAAACTTGAAACTACTTAGAAATCTTTCTAGAAACAGTTTGTCTTTCAAGCTCAAGTGATTCAAATTTGAGCGCAGTCCCACGAGAGATTATTGTCGTGTCTTACAATATGAATTCAGTGTTGGGCTCTTTTTGAAGGGCAGCTGGTGAGAACAGGATGGATGTGCTTAGTTGAACTCAAGATGAAGCTGATCTTTCCAGTTGTCAAATCATTTTGGATGYGCAACTGGTGTTTATTTCTTAGCTGTCATGGTCACAGTCATACTTGGTGTATAGGATGAAGAAGGAACAGTTTGCTTGCACTTTTTTTAAGGTTTAATTCCCCAGAGGGTGGAATACTCAGTTTCATTTAATGGAGCTTGTAAACCAGTATGTGTAAACATTGAACTTTCTCTGTATAAACAGTCTGATATATTTGTACAGTAATGTTATACAGAAATATATTATTATGGAGAAAACATACCTGATTTTATGGGTTGGGAGGAATTGAGTCTTGTGCATAGTAATCATGGGACTTGCATTAATTACATGTTGTACACCAAATTATGTTAGTTCAGATAGAAGAAGCAAATTCATATTATGAATCTGGTCATTTTAGATTCAGCTGTTCTATTGGTTTGGGAAATAAGAAAAAYCTTTTAAAATTTAAATCATATCTCTTTAACCAGAACAGAAAAATTTATACGAAATAGCTTCTTTAACAAAGGRCATGAAGTGGCCTAGGAATATTGAAACAAATGTGACTAGATGAAATTAGCTGGGATTAAAATTGTATCATTAATGCTAAAAAATKTAATACACTAGTTCATCTTAATTGCAGTAGCTTGTAGGAAAAGTTGTTTTAACAAATTACTAAACTCAGCGTTGAAGATCACTTTTGCTTACTTTAACTAGAGAGAACTTATTTTCAAATAATAAGCTTATATTACTCTGGCTTAGGAAAAAAGAAGTGTTCTGAATTACAGAAAATCTGTTTCTGGCTGRTAGTCTATCATTCCTTCAAGTAAAAATAAGAAATTAAAGATCATTTACAGAAATAAAGAAATTATTTCAAATTTATAAAACAGACTTAAAGTATAAAGAGCAGTTACAGTATAATAAACTGAATGTACAAGTGAGTGGGAATATTTTATTTTAGGAACATTCATGCATATCAGGTACTGTAGCATTTTACAGTAGTGGTTTAAATGCAAACTGCATGAGAATGTAAAGCTRTTAGAGAGCATCCAAAGGAGGGCAGTGARGATGGTGAAGGGCCTTGAGGGGAAKCCATTTGAGGACATTCTGAGGTCAYTTGGTGTGTTCAGCCTGGAGAAGAGGAGGCTGAGGGGAGACCTCRTTGCAGTTACAAGTTCCTCATGAGGGGAAGAGGAGGGGCAGGCACTGATCTCTTCTGTCCTGTGACCAGTGACAGGACCCAAGGGAATGCCTGAAGTTGTGTTAGGGGAGGTTTACRTTGGGTATCAGAAAAAGGTTCTTCACCCAGAGGATGGCCAGGTACTGGAACAGCTCCCTGGGAAGTGTYCACAGCACCAAGCCTGRCAGAGTTCAAGGAATGTATGGAAAATTACCTTGGGCACATGGTGTGACTCTTGTGCATGGTCCTRTGCAGGGTGAAGAGTTGGACTCGATGATCCTTGTGGCTYCCTTCTAAGTCAGGTTGTTTTGTTATTCAGCAAAAAGCTGCTTCTTTCAAAAATGCTGAGACTTTGAGGTTATAAACTTACAGTATTTGCTGCTGTGTTGTTGTTCATGTGTATGCTTTCATTTTCTGTACATCAGTGATTTCTGATTTTATGAAGGAAAAAGAATTAGGYAAACAACAGCATAAAAATACCTTTGTAATCCTGTAAGAGAACTGTAAGTAAGAAAACACTGCAATACTTATTGCAGAGAATGAAAACTTGGTCTTGGTTTTTTTTTTTCCCCTGTTGTAGGAGACTTTGCTGTACTTCTCAAAGCTGGTATGACTGTCAAGCAAGCTGTGCTTTATAACGCTCTKTCAGCCATGCTAGCTTATCTTGGAATGGCAACTGGAATCCTTATTGGTCATTATGCAGAGAATGTTTCAATGTGGATATTTGCACTTACTGCKGGCTTGTTCATGTATGTGGCTCTTGTGGATATGGTAAGTGACTAGACCTGTTTGAATTTTGTATAAYACAGCTTAAAAATTAATGCTTTAAGCAATTGTTTATTTTCAAGGCCTTTAACACTTCTGTGTTTGTTTAGGTACCTGAAATGCTCCACAATGATGCCACTGACCATGGATGTAGCCGGTGGGGATACTTCATGTTACAGAATGCTGGGATTCTCCTGGGCTTTGGGATAATGCTGCTTATCTCAGTATTTGAACATAAGATTGTATTCAGCATAAACCTGTAATCCTGGTTGCCRGGAAGACAGCTTGGTATTAAATTATAAGTGGTTGAGGTTTTTTTCTATTAATTTCCTTATTGGAAAGGTACATTTGATATAGACTAGATAGTTTTATTGGTGTGCTTTGTTGTTGTGTACTTCCTTATTGCCTGTTAGAAAGGAACACTGAAAAATTTGGGGTTTGTTGGGGGCTTTTTGTTTGTTTTTAATTGTGTGGGTTTTTTTTTATTTGGGATTTAGCATTGCTYATGGTACTGTGGAAAGTGGTACTTAGTAAAACATGGCAAAAGTGCCAAATCTATATTGTATTGTCTGTACTATTTGGGAGATTAGGGTGTTTTTTTTTACTAAATTTATTTACTGTATGTAATTATATGTAATGTCTTTTACTTCAGTGGTTTTGTTGRTTTTAAAAAGGTAAAACAACAGTGGCTTTTATTTTAGCACAATTAAAATCTGCGGATAAAAACCACGGTGAGCAAAGTAAAACCTGAACAAGACATGTAATGGGTAATATGCTCCTTGGTAGAAACTCATCTCTTCTGCATCCACCTGGTGTATATGGAAAGGTAGATGAGTCCAGTCCATCCTTTGTGATGGTGCTGGTTTTCTCAATAGGTTGTGGATTCCTGTGTCTTACTCTAGTTGGTTTCTACTCCAAACAAATAATTGTGAAATCGTGTACTAAGTGTTTACATCAAATGTTTTGCTTGTTTCATCCCTTCTCATATGAGTTGGTCTTCACCAGTTTCTAAAATCAGCAACAAAAGTCTGGCTCTTAAATAGCAAAAGCTTTAAGATATGTGAATTCCGTAAAAGAGAGTTTAAAAGCAGTTTTGTATCCCACTTACACTGCCTGAAGTGACGAAAGTGTATTAAAGCCTGTTTGATATCCAGGAGAGGAGTGCTACAGGCTGAGATAAACAGTCATTTCCTRCAATAGCTTCCTGAAGTAAAGTGTTGATTTACTTTGGGAAAATGAGCTGAGTGGGAGGGAGAGCTGCCTACTTCTTGTTCAGTGTGATTGCACACAAACCTGTGCTATATTCTTTGCAAGAACCAAAGCTGAGAAATCCAAAATAGGAAAATTWCTTTGGTAGCATACCTAGGGAAGTAGTGTGTTAAAGATAATGAGTGTGTAAGAGTGTGTAAGTTTGAGCCTACAGTCTTAAAATGTTTAACCACCCTGAATGGAACTGAAGGAAGAAGATTGAAAAAACCAATRGCAAAATWAATAAATTCTGCATTTGCAGGGAAAGTGAACATATAAAATTCATATTGTTTAATGATGAATAAATAACAGAATTATACTGTCWTACTACCTAGCTTTAAAAGTCCCAGAAATACAACCTGTTAGAACCTGTTTCTGATCTACTGCATCAAATCAGTAGCTGAATGAAAAGCTTGAACAACAGAGGAATGTTTGATAATACCATGTATGACAGGTTGAAACTGTTGGTCTGTCATACAGTGGAAGACAGGAACTATTCTATCACCTCAGAAATAGATGTTTTCAATTAATTGAGAGGTTTGAGGGTCTTCTAGCTAGGAGTTGAGAAATGGGTACCACAGGATTTTTTGCAGCAGTTTCTCTCCTTCAGCTTTTCTTCATGTTAGCAAGATTGAAATTTACTCTTCTGCTCACAGTGAAGAAATCCTGTTATGCACTTCCTTTGAAGGCACGGGTTGAGAAGGGTGTGCTTCCTTCAGCTCCCCTTATGCATCCCTGTGTCCTTTGTAGGGCTTGGACACAGTGTTACCTGTGGTGTGGGAAATGCAGTGTGCTTCAGCCCATGGGGCTTCCACCTTCTGCACTGCATTCTTGGGTGCTACAGAAGTCGGACATGTCTGTGGTTCTGGGGCATTTCAGACTTGGATGAGCTCAGTTTGTTTTGAGTTTTTCACTGCTGGTTTCTGTTAGCTTACAACTGTAATAGCTGCCAGTTCAGCTGGACCGCTCTTGTCTGCTTGCTGGATGTGACTCAGGAAGCAGGCATGTAGCCTAATGTTGATCAAGACATTTTAAGATCAATGATGGGAGATCTACAAATGTCAGTGTTTTCAGTGGGTTCTTCTTGGCTGGCTTTTGATGYACTCGACTGACATTTAACTATCCACATATCAAAACACATTGCTAATTTAACACTATGAAAAATGAACTGTCATTAGAGCAAGTGGGCAGAAATGTCTGTATCCTGTACACAAGCACATTCCACCCATTGAATTCTCTTTGATCATTGATGGAGAAATGCCCATCACAGGCAGCTGTCCAAACTAATAATTCAGAAGAATGTAGACTGAAACTTGCTGTAGTTTTGTATCAGCAAGATGACAAAAGGTTGTTTTTTTTTTTTGTTTGAGTTGGTTTGTATTGTTGTTTTTCTTTGTTAGATGTAGAATCTCTATCTGTTGCAATGTACTCATGTTGGAAATACTCATGGTTTGGCAAACTTGGTGGGGCAGAGCCTCTAAGTTGCCCTTTATTTTTATGCACATGYTTTTCTGCAGCAGTTTTTATTGTGCCTGGATACTCTGGCAAATAAATGAAGTGTCTGTTTTGTGTACCCATCTGTAGTTTAATTATTGTACAGACCCTAATTTTATATGCTATACAGCTGCCTTTAGTGYCTGTGCTAGATGCAGGTAAACAGAATAGGCAAACAATGCTGGAATCAGTTTGGGGGCARGGGTTGGTAACATGTTCTTCTAATCATTTTGTCCTGGTTTGTACACAAAGTTTCACTCTGCGCAGCAGGAATCAGAGCAAAGGTGTGGAGGTTCTCAAATTCTCACCTGCTGGACCTGTGGGGCTCGGGTGTTGGTACGGTTTCTCTGCATCCTTTGTGTCTAAATGCGAGGCCACGTGTGTTGTGGGAATGCAGCTCATTTATGTTTATATAAAAMGGGCTTAAATGGAATTTAAAGGCTGAAATGGAATTCACAGAGGCTCTCTGGCTGCCTTAACTGATACACMATTCAGTTAAAATCTCTCTACTCGTTCTGTTTTCCACAAGAAGGAAACAAAATGATRTTTTAACGAAAGTTGGGCGTTTTCTTTCAATTTAAAGTACCCTTTTGGTTTATAAATATGATCACTGTAGTTGTTACTGTATCGCTGCGGGCCAGAGAAAATAAACCACTGCACCAAACCCGCAGCGTTTGAGCGTTTTTCACAATGACGGAGATACGGCGAAAGATGATACAGCTWTCGTTTACCTTTTCGGGGAAAACAAGTAAAAGGAATATGTATTTCCTTAGGGTTTCCCGTGGCGGGGCGGGGAGAGGGCCGGGCCGGAGCCGCCCTCCCGCCGTCATCGCTGCGCGCCGCGGGCCGGGCCGGGCCGGGATGGCTGAGGGCGCCGTGGCGGTGCCGGGCGGCGCCGAGCGCTACTTCACCCGCTGGTACAAGCCAGGTACCGCCGGGACCGGGCCGGGCCGGGCCGGGCYGGGCTGTGCGGGGCCCTGACTCCTCTTTGCGCCTTTCTTGCAGACGTGAAGGGGCGGCCGTGCGAGGATTTCTGCGTGCTGCAGCACTCCAACAGGCGAGTGGCGCTCGGGGCCACCTCTGCCCCCGGGCTGCACGGGAGGGAGCGGCGGTGGCTGCGGCAGCCGGCACACCGGCACACGGACGGAGCTGGGCTGGGGCACGGCACAGGCGAGCCTGCCTCGTCCGGGAAGGTGGGAGGATGGGAGAGTGACAGATGCGCCTCCCCAKCCATTAATTACTGCTCCAGTGAGAACAGGGAGGCATGACTCTTCTCCCCGCCCCCAACACCCTCCCTTGCCCCCCGTACTGCCCCGCAGTGCCCGTCCTGCTGCCCTCGCTCTGTGCACCCTTTCCTGCTGAAAGGCCATGTGCACCGTCCCTGAGGTGTTAATGGAAACCCTGGAACTGGCACTCAATGCCCTGGTCTAGTTGACATRGTGGTGTTGGGTCATAGGTTCAACTCGATCTCAGAGGTCTTTTCCAACCATAATTTAATTTTCTAATCATGAGTCTAAGAAAAATATTCATAGGTATTTCCCTAAAGACATTCTGAAGGCGTCTGTTTAACCTGATTTATAATTCCTTCAATTTGAACAAACATGCAGCCTTTTCCATATAGAATTTAATTGCTTTTCCTTGTACATTTGTTTTCTAATGGATGGTGAAGGCAAGAGAGGAAAATGTCATGTTTGACTTCTGCTTGGATGTAGTTGGATATCCAGTTATTTAGAGTAAATSAACCCTGTACCTGATTTGGAATCCCATAATGTGTCTTACTGCCCTCTGCTGTAGCCTGTTAGGGTTTCTGGGATGTTTAGTCCCAGATGGAAGAAMAGAACCTAACTACTGTCCACAGAGAAACCGGCAGTGCCAGTGGCTCGTGTTGAGGGAAGGCGAGGCAGCATTTCTGTTCTCAGTGGGTTTCCTCCTCTAAGAATTCAGGGTAAAAGGAGGAATGTGCTTGGCACAGGGCAGAACCACAGGACTTCTCTCAGCCTCTGGCAGTTCTTTCTCATTCTTTCAAAAGGGAAACCAGAGTATCTTCAAATAAGAGGTGTGACAGTAACGCAAGAAAGGACACCCTTGCATCTGTACTGAATACTAAATATGAGGTTACTAATCTCAGGTGTCTGATACAAACAATAGTTAAAATCCTGTTGATTTTTTAAAATTCTATGGAGACTGTTTTTCTATTTTAAATTCTGAAATACTGGTACTCCTGGATTCTACAGCAGCTTAGCCAGATGTTCTATAAAATTATTATGTATGGGGCAGTGGCTCAGTTTGCTGTTTCTAGTGTGAAGTTGCTCAGTTTGCACACTTCTAGTGTGAAGTTGTCTCTTGTTTTTTTGTTTTGCCTGGTCTCAGCTCCATCAGATGACAGCTCAAACAGATAATTTGTCATCTTGCCCTTAGAAGGAGCCTTGGGTGAAGGGAGGTATCTTTGCTGCTAGGACACGCTGGATGCATTCACCAGGATCCAGCTCCCTCTTGTGGGAGCTGCAGTCACAACTTCCGAGGAGTGTGGGGAGATGGAGACGGCATCCTCAGGGAGGGATTTGGTTCTGTGCTCTGGTTTTCTGTGCAGTCACTGTTMCTTTAATTTTGGTCCTTGCTCTTGGTTTTATGCCCTCAAACAGAATAGCTTTCACTCTCTTCATTTACTGACAAGTCATGTTTGGCATTAAGCATGGTTCTAGGCCAGACAGGCTGGTCTCTTCAGCTGGGCTTGTCTCAAACTGTCCAGTTTMATGGCAAGAAATAACCCTCCTTTAGAAAAGAATGAAACGCAGGCAGCAAATTAACCACAGCCCAGATGACCGAAGGATTCATCACTGTTAACTGTTCACCACAAGGGGCCTTTAGCTGTTGAGAAACACTGCTTTGTGTTACMTTTTGTTATAAAAGTGCACTGGGCTTTACTTGTCTCAATGTGGGTACCTACTTCAGCTCGTGGCTGAAATGAACCAGCCATGCTCCCAAGGGGTACAACAGAGAGAACAGTATTGGCTTATTTGAAAGCRGTGGTTCTGTTTCGKTAAGAAGCGYAGGGCTTTTGATGATGCAGTCTGGTATCTCAAAATGAAGCATYTTCTATTGAAGTGGCTTTAGGTCAGAGTGTCATTTTCATTCAGTTTGGTACAGYAAGTGTAAATCAAATAAGATAGGCAGAGGAGGTTGTGGAAGCTGCTTAGAGCACGAAGGAGAGTGGCTTCTTAAAACTACAGTGGAGTAATTGTTTTTTGCTTTTTTTTTTCAGAATCTGTGTCATCACCTTGGCAGAAGCCCACCCCCTTCTTCAAAGTGGGAAAACAATTAAAAACATTAATTACCAAATCAGTGCAAACTGTAGCAGACTTCAGAATAAGGTCTCTGGGAAGTCAAAAAGGGTATGGCTTTTTGATTTGATTAGTTTTCCTGTTAATCTCTCACACTGCCTGAGATTTTTCTGTCCTTTCTTGGATCGAAAGCCAGCAGGTTACTTTTATTTTTCATTTTACTAGCCCCTCTGAAGTTGAAGAATTTAGACTTCCTCAAGAGGTGCCTGTCTGCCTGTCCCAGCCAGGGTCTTGCAGTGCTCCTACAGCRCTGGTGGTTTCCAGTATTACTTAAACCCACTTGGTTCTAGTAAGTTTTTTGATAGTGTACAGAGGGAGATGAACATCCSTGAACTGATAAAGTTTTTTCCAAGAAGATGCCAAGGATTTGGAGACTACTGTTTTTTCAAGCAGATCTAGATAGCAGATGGGTCAATTCAGTGTGTTTCACGYTGGATTTTTGAAGGTGCAGTTTACCAAATCCATGGTGCTGCTCCTCTCCTCTTGCCCCTGATTTTAATCTCATCAAACTTCAAGTCTGCTAGTCTGTAAGAAACTTAATTATTACCAAATCTGTTAGCTTGTAATATGCTTCTGTTTGATTTGTGCATATAAGTTGGCATCTTCTCTTCTGTAGGGAAGCAGAGCTCTGGAACTTGCAATGACCTGTAACTATCACTCATCCTTCCTTTYTGACAGTGGTTATGGTAATACTTCACCAAGCCTTGTGTAATTAAGACTACATACGTGTTTATTTATTTTCCCAATGCAGGGAGCCCAGTTTTTAACAGAACTTGCCCCTCTGTGCAGGATATCTTCATCAGATGGWGAGGAATACACCATTTACAGGTGAGTTTTTTCCCATATTCTTCTTACCTTGACATACCACACACATCTACTAATTCTGAACACTTTTGCAGTTGCATACGAGGGCGGCTGATCGAAGTGAATGAAAACATTCTTAGTAATCCCACGCTTTTGCAAGAAAAGGTAAGACACTTTCTTGTTCTTTATTTTCCAGCTTTTATTTCACTGCTAACTTCAGTCTCGCTTTTTAGCCATCAACTGAGGGGTACATCGCAGTGGTTCTACCCAAATTTGAAGAAAGCAAGAGTATAACTCAAGGACTTCTGACGCAGAAGGAGTATGAGGAAGTTTTGTTGAAACGCCGCAATTCCGCTGCATGAAATCAATTCTACACTTCCCATCTGTATTTGATATTAAATAAGTGACTTTTATTGTACACTGTGAGTTTTGTAGTATTGAAAAGGCCCAGTGCCAGTTTTTATAGGTGGGACTAAACTGCTTGATTCATAAAAGAACAAACCAGTTCAAATAGTTTGTATATTAAAATTTCTGTAAAAATTTGGTGTAAAATTTTTCTTTTTCTCTCAATTTTAGCATGACAGATTTTAAARTAAGCTCAGAATGACATCTTGGAGATTATTTATGTTCATCATTCAGCTTTGCTTCTGCTTAATGCAAGCATAGTACATAGAGAAAAATCATAGCATTTAGCCAGCATGTAATTTAGCTAAACTAATCTGGAGTTTCCACAGGTGAGTGGAAGATAAAAATGCAACAAAAGCCTATGTACAAAGAGCAGATAAACTTGAAAATATGTATTTCACACCAGGTTGTATTTTCATGGTATCCTGCAGTCAAATAATGCCCTTTGTACAGAATTTTATATTTATCAGTATCTATTTTCTTCAATTTTAAATGGCATAGTTTCAAATCTGCATGATACTTCAGTGTTCTACAGGCAACTCAAATTCTGCTCAGCAAGTTTTAATAAAAAAGCAACAACTGCCATCTACAAATAGAGTAAAAGAAAAAGGGTTTGAGTCAAGACTATTAATCACTTAGAAATACAGTTTTGTAGAGATGAATCATGTCATCAAGATTAAAATTCAGGGGTGCAGCTATTGAAAGAGGACTTTTTTCCCCTAGAACTACTTCATTGCAGGCACAACTTGTAACTAAGGTAACAAACATTTCAGTGCTTCAGGCCACAGCCTTTCAGATTCTGTTCCTGATTCTGCTTTATCAAATACATGACTGAAATAGGCCAGAGATGAGTTTACAGACTTCAACAGTAGTGTTACATATAGCATATGCAGCACAGGGGTCTTTACATAAAATGTCTATTAGCAGCATCTTTGGGTTGACACATCCATTAAGACATTCATAAGCATTAATTACAAAATCGGTATCAACAGGAGCATAGGAAAGGCATTCACATTATAAAAATACAGAACATTAGACTAGCTGGTGTTTTAATGGCTAAGTAACAGGACATCTATTAGATGTGACAAAAGGTCAACAGTTTTATTTCAAATCAACCTGGCTTGACTTTCCACAAATGAAAGCAGTATTGAAACTTCAGCAAGTGTTATTTTCAAATTTTCGGCATTTCTCAGTGCTGTAATTACTTGCTCTCTAAAAATGTCATGTTTGTTACATGATTTTCTAAAGACTTGATGCCAAATGTGTCCACTCTTCTTTCTGGAGTACGTGCATTTGTACCAGTTCGTATTCTGTCTTCTTTCCATGGTGGAGCAGGCTTAAGACAACCATTTCCTGCTTTACTCTGTGTATATATGTATAAAAGATAGCTTAAAAACAAACAACCCAACCAACCAAACCCTGAAACTTTAAAATAGTGCACATAAGCCTAGTACTCACCTTTCTCAGTAATTTAGAGCAAAGTGGAAGAAGCTGGCATAACAGAGTCATCACATTCCTTGTTTTCAAAATGCATGCATCAACCTAAACAAGACAATTGATAATAGAGTAATACCACTCAATACTTGTATTAGGCAGTTTTTGATATGAGATGGAGATCTGCTTCAGGCTGGGTTAAGTAATACTTRTCCTTCTGAAATATCTCCTGATCAAATGGGTTTGCCCATTTTTTTTCTTAGTTTCTCTGTATCATACATGTAAAACGAGATTCCCTTACGTTAAGCCATGACTTGAATTATGATGCAGACACATCCTAGGAGAATGAACTACTAATATAATATTAAACAGTAATAGAAGTCTCTTAGAAAGGAGCTCTTACCATCTAAGTAGGAATCATCACAATTCTWCATGGTTTTCCTTTTGTTTTATGTCCTGCCAGCATGATTTAGAAAGTCATGTATCATCTAAGCCTTACTTTTTATGTGAATTACACATTAAGTTATCTTAAATTTTAATACTCAGCACAGGTCACAAGTCTGAGCCCTCGAACTGTGTACTGATACATCTCTGTACAAACAGACTGGATTTAATTTAGAAAGCATAAAACAAGCTAAGCAGTAGCCCCAGTGTCCTCATACTGGGTCTGAATGGCTYGCATGCTTTAGCCAGTTTCCAGCCCTGCTGGAAAACTGAAACACCTTTTCCACAGCTGGATGGAAATAAACATCCAGGTGCATGGAAATGGTCTTGCTCACACTGATCATACTGCTGCTCAGGGATAYTGATCCCCTCTGATCTTTGCAGATCTTGTGTTAACAGTGCTGAAAGCTTCATGGCAGCTGTCTCTGTAGTTATTTATAGCAAATATGAATATCGGAAAAAAATCTGGACAGTCTAGGGTTGACTCCACCTACTGAGATGCAAATGTGTTTTAGTAGAGGAGTTGGGGGTTTGGAATTTATGTTAAGCATCAGTAGCAATAACAACAGTAATTACTACAGTGGTGGAAAAAGTATAACTTTCATTAAAAATTTCATCACTGAAGTTCACACTGAGGTGCATTTAATTACAGTTCCTGTTTATCCAAATGGAATTCTACTGGATTACAGTACTATTGCATTCTAGTGCCATATTTTAACTGGAGCATAAATTAGTAAGTTATTGTATTTCAAAACAAGTTATGCATTCCTTYGAGGAATATAAGTATTTTTTACTGTACCTTTGTAAATGTAGCACTTTTACCCTGAGCAGAGGCTTTAGCTGTTATATGGAGCTCCTTGCACATAGAGATGAGTTTTTCAGCCTCCAACACAAGCAAAGGCTTGTCATCATCATGTACCTGGAACGTGGTTCAGAAGACAAAACAGTTTTGTGTTAAAGACTCCAACATTAGGTTAAGGGAGAAGACAGCACAACTAGCTTTTAAGCAGTATCACTGGTGTCATAAGATACATCACCTGATCTGAAAGAGCRTGAAGAGCTGAAGCAAGCTTTGTGCCCTCTGTGGCAAAAATCTGAAAGGGGGAGAAAGCATGYACAAAATGAACCACAACATAAGTTAAGGCTTCTCCCCTCCTGCTTTAATAGTGTGTTTTTAAGCAAAAAGGTAGCAGGAAATACTTGTAAAAATTGTGTGTATCTATAATTCACAAGTCAGCGGTTTGCAATGACTTCTGAAATAACAAGCTTCACCACAAACTRCCATCCTCACAGATGAGCAGAGTGTAAAGGCTTTCCCTTTATATATTTAAAAACCCACAGCTTCCAATTTCTCACACTGTGGCAGCTCACAAATGTTTTGTGGGTATGTGACACCTGCCATGTTTGTCTATTTGTCCTTTCAAAGGTAACCTGTCTCCTGTTACGCATGCATCCTAGAAATAGTATCTCACATTCCTTGATTCAGGCCCTTGTCTTCTGTTTGCATTGGGCAATTTTTTACATTTTTCTTTCCCATGAAAATCCTGCTGCGCAGACTAGGGTTTAGTACCTGCTAATATTTCCAGAGACTAAAATGAGTGACACAACAAACACTACAAATGTGTTGAAGTCCACTGTATTTGCCATAATGCCAGTTTGCTCTCCCTCCTCCTCCTAATTGTGATCTATCAGTGTAATGAATCCAGTCTGAAGCTACTAATGGAGCACTGGGAAGTTCACTTTTAGAATATTTAGGCTGCTCAAAACCTACAGCTGCCACTCAATTCATGGTACACTGTACTTATGTGTGAGGAATCAGACACTGAAGTTCCAATTTGACTTCACTCAGAACATCTATGTCCTGTTTTATTAAAAATACATTACCTCTGCCTGATGAAATAAATCTTGAGTAGTTTTGAGAAGTCCTTCTCCTCTGTGGGAAATAACGAAAGCAGAAGATATGCTGTTTATAGACTACAGATTATTTTGCCAGGTGCTTACAAAAATTATAGTCTCACCACTGAGCATTTTACAGTTCACACCACTGGACTGTAAATATCAGTAGTTTAGAAGATACTAGACAACAATAACTACAGGAACTACATTTCAAAGTATTACACAAAACACCTCGGTAGGTACAGCACTGTTGGGGAATTCACAATRGCTCAGTTCTCACAAGATGAACAAGAATAGAAATCCACGTCTCTGGCATACTGAGTATTACTGGACTAGTAGGTTACAAAAAAAATCTCACCTCTGGTAAAAAATCCCAAGCAAACCTAAATTCTTCAGGTAAGAAAGCTGACATTGCACAGGCAAGTTTCACTTTTCAGTACAACAAGGATCAGTAATTCTCATCTACAGGTATATACTTGTGCTTTAATTCCCTTAATTTTCAACATATTTATGAACATACTTCTTAAAATGTTTTTTTGTACCCAGGAGATATTTAAATAGATGCTCTCCAACAAAACAGGTGTTTAGCCCTTTAAAAATAAAATTAGGGTTTTTTTTCTTTTTTTAAAACACCTTAGAAATTCACAAAAATTTATAAAGCCTGAGGACAGAATCAAGTTCCTTTCTAAATGGGTCCCAATTATTATGCTCTGAAAATGAAGTTGTGTTATTTCTTATAAACACTGTTAATGCTCTTTTTCCCACCAAAATTAGCCGTGTGCAGTGTAATTACCTGGTAAACAAATACATGGAGTAGGCCATACTTGACATGCCTTGCCCATGTTGCACAATTTCATTCTCCTGATCCTCCCATTTCTCAGTCTCAGAATCCACATCAGATGTTAGCAGATGCAATTCTAATCCAAGTTTTGCAATTTTYGCCTGCTCCTGTAAGTGGTAACCATATTTATGGCACTTAAAAACACATTCTTCAACAAGATAAAAATATGAAAGGAGTTTTTTTACTAAAATGATGGCATCTTACCTCAGTATCTAGTTTGACTGGCTTTAATGCTTTCAGATTTGCATTATGCTTCTGTTTCAAACAAAAAATAATATTTTTAAATAAAAGGAATTGGTAATCATTTTACTAACAAATCTTAAAGAGGTAGTTCTATATTCAGAGAGAGACTTTGCAAGAAAGTTCCAGTGGTTCAAACAAACTTCTCAGCAGAAACTGAGAACCTGGTCTGATGTGCCTGTACTGAAATGGCAGGTGCAGATGCCCTGAAATTTCAAGGAAAAGACCTCTTCTGCAGTTCTCAGACTCCACTTCCTAATGCAGTAAAGTTTCTTTGGTATTTTCATGTGTTTCCTTCTTTTATTTAAGTCATGAACTATCCAAAATAGCACTCTATCTGCAAGCCAAATATTGGCTCATACTAAACAATAATTAGTACTAATGATGTGAGTGGATTACCTGGTAAAGCAGTGCTTGCCAACTGATGACACACTTATGCAGGAATACATAATTTATTTCACATTAATTTGCCATTCTTGGCTTTCATTTCATGWGCTGTTGCTGTCACTGTGCAAAGACAGCAAAACCACCAGATGTGGGAGCCACAGCCCACATTCAGAAACCTCTGGACTGCAGAGGAATGGCAAGTACAAAGTCAGTATCATAACTTGGAGAGGTGTGAGGCACAGGAGGAGGAGGATGGAGCACAGTCTCAGTGCGGGACTGAGAGCCTTGTCTGAGACTCTGAAAAAAGCTGCTGCTATTCATTAGTGGGAGTACTCGGGCAAATTAGGCTCAGTAATGCCTGCAGGTGGAAAAACAAACAAAAAATAACACTGTTCATTGTGAACAGCATCAGAAATAAGATCCAGGTGCCATTTCCATCTCTCACTTCARTAGTCTGAGCAAAAATACTAATACTGAAGTTCCTAGTGCAATTTCGTGCTCAGTTGATCTTTCTGCCATTTCTCTTTTCCCATCCAAAAATGTTTAAATATTCTGAATCTGTTTAAATATTCAGATTAGACACTGCAATTCTGCCTATGTATTAGAAATGCTGATCTCATATCCAAAGATTTAGCACAAAAGGTAAGAACTGATACTCCTAATTGTGATTTAAATTTGACCATACTGCATATTAGAAAGGCAATTTAAGAAATGCTGKTTTTAAGGCAGTGTCTTAAAGAAGGAAGAAGACAAAACCAAACTAGATTTGCTTGTGAACACAAACTTTGGTCTAGAAGGTATGGCAAATATTTAGACTGCAGAGTGAAGRGTATTCAAGAAAACCAGCACTCTASCACAGTTTGTTTTTCTATCAACAAATAAGAAACTTCCMAATGTTTTTGCAGTTTTCTCCACTCTAGTGTTCACTTGAATTATTTGAGTAGTACCACTGTTAAAAGTTAGAGCAGTAGATGGGTTATTCTGCTTTTAAAACATGATTTGACACTTCATGCTTTAGAAAGAAAGTATACGCTTGCATGAAGCACACACATGAATCATCACTGCTGCTCTGGTCCTCATCTACAGCATGTCTAGGACGCCAGTCATTACCAGCAAAGAGCACAGAGCAATTAAACAGATGTAACAAAATCTGAAATCTAATTAGTTCGGCAGGAACAGTGTGGCCTCTGTGCAGGCACAGCGTGGGCGTCAGCCAGGCACAGCAAATCTGTGGTGGCAGTAGGGGGAGGAGAGGCTCTGCTGAGAGGAACAGTACTGGGAACAGAAGCCGTTCCAAAGCTCAGAGCATCAGTCAGGCAAAAAAATTACTCTGTAAAGAAACTCTGGTATCCTATGGATGCAATCTACATTTCCTTTCTAGTTTCAAACTGTGCATTAGAAACTCCCCACAATGATAAGTATCWTGCAAAACTCCAAAAGAAGGCAGCAACCTTTCAAACAATAACCAAGCAGAATGATTAAATGCTRGGCACAAAGTTTTTACTGAAGTATTTAAAAAACGTACAAATCCATAAGTGGGACTCTGACTTCAAACATCTGATTTCTAAATAATGAAGTCCAGAAGCTGTGTCTTAGTCAAACTGGTAAAGGACAGAAACCTTATCAGAAGTTTCAATATTTAGTTCCATAACTGTGAAATTCACCCGTGCTCATACAGCCTAACATATTCTATTTAAATCTGCAGATTGGATTGATAGAGCTTTTTTGTAAAGATKGAATTTATAAAGCTTTTTTCATTAAGTGTCAGAAGTACTATTGTGTTTGAAGCTGTAGAAATGCATAACACAAGACATCAAGACAGGATCATCTAYAGTACAGTTTATAGAAAGAAAGCAAGGAGAGAAAGAAACAAGCTAGAGCTTACGGTCCCTTTTGAGATMATTCTTTCCCTTTTTCCTACTAATGAAAAGATGCAGTTCATAGCAAGTGAATCAAATGACTGATTACATGACACTAACAAGGCTTAGGAGGTTTTCTAACACACAGACACTCTCAGAAACACTGTAATGTAAATTATAATCAGCTAAGGATATTAAAAATCTCACAACTAAAATCTGAGTATTTGGTGTAACTTTTCTCCTACATTAAACACATTTAAGATCAAAGAGGGAAACAAGAACCCATTATTTAAAGAGCCTACAACAGGCTCAAACATGACCCTTTGTTCCAAATGCGTTAACTTAGGCTACAATGTTAAGTCTTGGTAATCTCATTTATTTTTGCTTTTAGTAACTGTAGCATATTCCTAGCGTTTTAATAGCAAGAACACACTTTTTTATTATATAGCGTGACAGTAGAACATGTGGTAAAAAAAGGCATATAATTGAACAGGATTTAAAATTTATGTACAACTACATTGATTAAAGCATACTACATAACTAGTTACCTTAGTCTTCAGTCTGTTTATCATTCATTTAATAAATTGGCAAAGTTTGATATTTCACTGTCAGCCATCCAGTCAGATGCATGTTACCAAGATACTGCTATGCCCCTATAAAGTTGCAGCAAGGAAAGAAGCCAGAGAACAGCAGATACAGAATAAACACAACAAACCAAAAAGTAACTTACCCCTGGTCTGGGCAGTGATAGGTAGACACGCTTCTCTCCTATGAAGAACACACAGGTTTATACCAAATTTGTATGTATTTGTATTTCAATCAGTGGGATCAAATGCCTTACTTCACCCTTCCTTAAATCGCAGTACTATAAAAGCAAATTACTTACCTGTAATTCCTCCTCTCTGAATACAGSAGAAGATCCTCTGTCTCATGCTTTCAGAGACAGGCCAAGAGCTCTGTACTGCTCAGATTTTAGCTCCCAGCAACTGGCAATTAAGAAAGCCTCTCTAAACAATTTCCTTCAGTAATATTTCTAGTTCTCTGCATGTATTTCACAAGGAAGTAAAGCAACTCTCTTCAATGACTCATTAGCTACATGCACTCATTTTGCCAGAAAATACACAACATAAAATCGTAGTTCCATGTATGGCTTTTCTTGGCATGGGTTGGATGGTCTAAAATTTGGTACCACTAGTGAGAAATACCTAGGTATGTTTTCCTAAGTAAYGCGAATAAAAACCTCATGTTGTACGTAATGTAAGTATCCCATGTGTGCTGTATTTTACAAAGAAAAATGTCCTACAGCATTTTACACACTTAGAACTGTTTCTTTTATCACCAATATTCCAAGTCTGAGCAAAACGAATTAAGAAAGAAGAAATCCTTTTTGGGTGTTACCTAAAAGTTGATAAGAAGAATTTATTGTCAAGAAGAAACAGTACCTGGGCTAGCAGCCTAAGGAGTTTCAATTACCAGAAGCCATAGTGGCCTATGAACACTGGCATTTATTACAATAGATTCAGGAGAGGAAAGTCTGCTAAACCAAATAAAAAAAATAAAAACCTTAAGAGCTAGTAAGAAATTAATATTACAAAAAACCAAACCAAAACAAAACCCAAGGGCTATTATAACGGATGTCAGTACAGGTTTACATAGAGATGATTCATCGCAACAAAGGACAAGCAACAAACCCCTCTACAATTGCCRATTCCTCCCCTCGTGTCAGCTCCTAGAGAAATTCTATTCAGCATCCTCAGAGGACAGTTCCTTTGTGCACTCAGGATGTTTTGAAAGCATGCCCTTCATCTCCTGACACCATAGAAAGATCATAAGCTCCACGTCTAGGCAACTGATTCCTAAAAGTTTAGGACATCAACAAGTGTCCTTCAAGCCTTCTGAAAAATATGAAAAATGTAACATTCCTTTCTAAGATCACCTCTTCCTTCCCCTACCCAATGTTGCAAAAGATGAATGGGCTAACAGGGCACAAGCTGTGTAACTATTTTTTTTTTTTTCCAAATGCAGTTATTCAGATATTAATTGCCCAAACATGTATCCAAGCAAGATTTCTGCCTAAAAACTGATACAAATTACGAGAACATTTACAACATCCTATACATCAAAATATCAGCTAAAGGGCATGTTAGAAAGCATGTAAGACATACCAAGAACAAAAGCTAACTTGCAATTTTAAAGTGCTGCAGTATAAAAGATCTCCTTGGAGCTACATAAGAACTTGTTGTGCCTTGTTAAAATGTAAAAGTTCAAACACAAAAAGCTTTGACATAACAAATGGAATTCAAATGCTCACTGCAATGACACAGTACTTGCACACATATGGTAGGCATTTAGAATTATGGAAACCAAATGGAAGGTGGTGGGAAACAGAAGTAAGGAAAAAAATTGCCTTTGCTCTTCTAGTAATTCTTATTATTTGTCTTTGCAAGGTTTAGTTGCTCTCATATTCAGAAAGAAAAAAAGATCTATTTATTCACAAAATATGCACACAAGAAACACACTTCATCAGAGCCACCGATACCAGACCTTTCAAAGAGCAGATCAACTCAGGTCAGAGATAATCTTTCTTAATCAGAAAATACTTAATTCCATCAGTAAAATCACAGAACTTTTATTTGATTCCATTAACAGAATATACACATATAATTKTTTAGGTATTTAATTTCCTTAGTTTGTGTGTCAGATTTTTTCTATTATATCAAGAGGCTTTTTTTAATCACATTATAATATTTTTATTTATTTGACTCTTTTCTTTGTTTTTCTTAATGCGCTTTCTTTAACATGTTTTTTCCTTTTTTTTATTTTCCACTTAAAATTAGTTTGCATTATTTCATTCTCTCTGTCTTCCAATTTTCTGCTTTCTACTGGTTCCAATCATATTTTTCCTTCCAAATGCCTCTATTTCAACTTTTAAGTTCTGCTTTTGATGTCACTTCTTCTCTGAGAGTACGGCAGTATGCCTGCTTCACTCTTCTTTCTAGAATACCAGCTTCTTAATTCTGAAATTCTGTCTGTATTACCCATTCAGCAACTACAGCCTCTCAAAAACATTGTGATCATTCAACTACTCACAAATCAGGTGTGCAAAACAAAAGAGGAGGGCAGGAAAGTATGTTACCTTCAGAAACCATTCTCTCACTTCTCACCCAAGTTACAAGGGAGCAAATCAGAGGATTATTTACATTCTTTTCCAGCAAGTTGAAACYAAAACATTAGACAAAAAAGAGACTGGCTGACATCCAGCAGCTTGGATCGAAGAGAGGTACTTTAGTCAGGTGGTCCATCTCTAAGTACAAGAACCTCAGAGGTAAGAACCAAATGGAAATGAACCAAACTATCCCTCTGTGGGCAGAACCAAACCTCCCACACCTGGCAGGAGCCACCCTCTTGAAGAGCCTGTCACTGTCCTCAGCCCAGTCCTGTCACTGTCCTCAGACCAGCCCAGACACACCAGCATTGTGGAGAATGGGCCTCCTCACCACTGGATTAAAAAGTATTTTAGGATTGGGCAAAAGAAGGACAACTCTACCTTGCTGTACAGCTCTGCACAGCACAGAAACATTTCCAAAATACATAAGGATTACTGGGCTGTGGTGTGCTCACCAACCTCCCCCACCCTGCTGTGCCTGTGCATCCTGCTCCCCGAGACAAGCCCCTTTCAACTTGGCCATGTTCTGGTAAAAGTTCATTAAATTGAGTATAATATTGCTTCACTTTCAAGCTAAATCCAGCTCTACCTCTGTGAGTTTTGAACCTCAGCATGAGCAATACTTCTTTTGCTGTTATCAAAAACTCACTGGATAAGGARCTATGCAATTGCTCATAAAAACAAAGAAATGAGTATAAACAATGTGAATTTAGTGTAATCCGAAAATGCTTCTTTTATTTGATGTGTCCAGCACATTTAGTCACCATTCAATTTTTGCATCTTAAGCTGTATTCTGAACTCTCTAACAAAGCCAAACATTTAAATCTGTGGTACAAAAATACAAGTTTTTAAACTGAGGAGAAAAAAAATATATCTTTTACTGTAATTCTATCTCTTGTTACATACAGTCACAATTTTACTAGGAATAAAGCACTTGATACATTTTAGTCTGTAAAATAAAGACACCTTTACCAACCTCAACATTAAGACAAGTATCATGAATTACAAGAATAAAGTCATATCAAACATTGTGGAACGTCATTGTGTTTGAAAGCAAAAGTTCTGTGAATGCCACTCCTACAATCTCTTAGCAAATAAATATTTTAGTTTAATTTATTTATTGAGTTGCCAGTTGTGTTTTCTCAGAGAAGAAAAACATTCAAAGTGGCAAGGTAACTTCAGGGTATTTTCTGGTAGCAAAAAGCTCATGATAYTTGGGTGAGATTTTTCTCCTCCCTTATTTTTTTCAACGACAAGAGTCACTCTGAAGTCCAACAAAGAGTTGGGAAGAGAAAACAAGCAAACAAAAACAGATTAGCCCACAATATAGAGGAAAACTTTGTAGAAGAGGGGTGGATATACGAGACCAAATTACTTCTAAGGTGGCTACTATGAATCAATCCAGACCCAGAGAAAAGTCTCTTACTAGGTTGGGCCATGGAACAAGGAAAATGGAGATTTCTTAACATCATTTTGGCAATACAAGACCTAATGCAGTCAAGGTCAGAGAGAACACGAGATATGATTCATACCTTACCAGAGGTGGTATCAGAACACTTTATGCTGAAAGAAAGACTGAGGAAATGAGAGACACTAACAAGAACACACTTGTGTGGCTGTGCCAAACAAGAGAAGTCTTCACTGCATCACATGTGACAGCCTCCAACCTGCTCAGTAACACCTACCCAATTCTCCTTTCCCTCCTTCATGCATGGACATKGGGTTGCCCTTGTGAAATGATGCTTTAAAGAAAGTGGAAAAYACTACTTATGGAAAATGTGTTATCTGCCATCAGCAGCCCCAAGAGAAAGTTATTAACTACAGAGGAAGCTACACATCTGACATCAAGAACAATTTGTTTGGAGAGCCAAGTATATGCTTTGCTGTGGCTGCATGATTCTCATCCTATTATTTTTAAATACAGTAACATATATTTATATGTGTACGCACACACACAGAGGGATATAAATATATAGAAAGGTGATCATTCAACCCTGCTAAACCAATRTATGAATATGAAAAAATTCAGATAYTGCATGATCAGCCCTAAAGGTTCCAAATTTATTCTAATACATTGACAATAGCATAATACCATAATTTAAGTTTCATTTTATAAAATATTATTTTTAAAGAAAGCGAGTATGTCCCTGGCTCCCAAAACAAACAAAAAACACCTGCTGAAAGTTAAAAGGCCTGTAAACAGGATCTCTGATTGCTGCACCTATTTATGTGGTATTCCAGACCAAGGTGAAAGAACAGATGGACTAACAATCATGTTTTTTTCAGAAGTCTCAAACTCCCAATAACTTGCACTCCACACAATTATTGTAAACCCACTCAGAATTTCAACATATGTTTTCTTTTTACAAGTCTGGAGGCTCATGCACATACTGATTTAGCAACCAGCAGTAACAATTTAAGATACTACGACCTGTGGCTGATTGCTACTTTGCTTGAAATGCTGGCAGAAGAGAACTACTTACACAAAAAATCAAAAACAGAAAAATAAACTGACAAAATAAARTCTAAAAATGAAAAAAGTCTCAGTAGCAAGATGAAGTATTGTATCATTGATAAAGTGTCATCTAACCTGMATACGGATTTACTTCTTCTGTATTTTAGATACAAAAAATTAAGTCCCCGTGTTTAGCTAAATCTAAGCTTTTAAACCTGAGAAATTTTCTTAAAAATACAAGACATTCAGTATTATTACATATTACATTCTGTCTGTATGCAATTATACCTTAAAGACTGAAACAAACATGTAGCTATGAGAGATGTGACAGGCAACACTAATGACATAATCTGAAAAGAAATTATGGGGGATAAAAATGAAAACTGAAATGCCTTCAATTTCAAGAGTAAAATACCCTATTCTAAAATTAGACACAGAACTTCTTTCCTTAAGATTCCAAGATTTTCTTCTACATGTTGTACAAATACCAATAAACTTACCAACCAGAGAAAATATCCCAAGATTGTGTAGAGTCATCAGAAATTCCATCCAGGAGAAAGGAGAGCAGTTTAAAAATCAAATAACTACATTCACTACATTATGAAGTGAATACAAGGCAAGCTGACAGCATAATATATATATGCATAAATGTATTTTTCAGAAATACAGGAAATTAATTAAACATGTCACAATTCATGTTGTATSTTGACTGCCATGAGCTAATGGTATGTCCTAGACAAAACAAGGGGTGGATGAAAGCCCGACACCCCTTGTGTTYGGACATTGCTGGCAAAGAGCCATGCCCAACACTTTTGTGTCCTTTGAACTGTTCCATTTCATTTTGCTAGAACTAATCCCAGTGCAGAAAATTAAACATACCTAATCTTGCACAAGTTAGGTTTTTAAATATCTGGCTGCTTTTATTTGAAAAAAAATCCAATAAGCAGCCTGATTTGACATCTATACAAACCCAATATATTTGTGTATTACTACCTAAATCCCACAGGATGTCAAACTGTTTACAACACTCCTCTGCTAAGAAAACAGAATTGCTTAAATCACACTTAAAATTCTTAGATTTAGAGTTACATTTTTCTATTTTGACACAGCATTCTTACCTCTTCTTCCTTCAAACACATCGTTGATTTCTCTTAACAACAAAGACATGTCACTCAGTTGAGACTCCCAGGCCTCACAGAACACCTCAAGATTTTCTTTTGCAATCTTGCTAGATGGATGTAATGCCAAGGTTTCTGCAGCAGAAATTATCTGGACAAAGAACAAAGCATTTGCTATTGCAAGTCCTAGTACATCGTGTTCCACATGAATTCACAACTACCTCCACAGGCAAAACACAAAATTAAACTGCTACTATTATGTCTTTGTAGTGTATTCATCTGACATTTGCAGGCTCAATGATCTTTCTTATGCATTCTTTTAACTACCACCCAGCATGAGAGAGTAATTTCTGCTYAGAAATGCTTTGAACAGGTCAATATAAAGTCTCCTAAAAATTMATTCAACTAGTTTTTACTGATTTATATATAAAGGAGGCCAGTTAAAAGCTGAACATACCTGTGGGCCAGTGACCTGAAAGGTATCTTCTGCATGTATGCAAGTAATCTCTAGGGGCTCAGTTCCAGAAACATGCCTCAATAAGCGACACATCTGAATTATTTAAAAAATATGGAAAGTATGGTAAAAAATGTGCTTTTATTAGTAGTGAGAAAAGGTGTACCATACAAAAATACAGACAAACAAATACRAAGTTATTGACAGTCCTTTCAGAAATTTACTGGGGACTTCACAGCTGGGTGTTTCTCAGGGAGAATTAACAATAAAAATGGGGCTAAATCCTGACTTGGAAGGTGTAGAAAACCCCCAAGAGTAAGGAAATTATAATAAATCAAAACAAATTTCACATATTTATGACTAGAAATGAACACATAGAGAACTTGGAAAAATTGTAGCATAAGTAACTTCAACAGAACAGGCTTATTCAGCAATTAGCATGTGGAAAATTCAGGCTTTCATCATCCAGGAAACTGAATAATCTTTGAGCAAATCAGTGTCAAATTAGTCTAGGGAARTAATACTGTTCCCTTTATCTTTTTTCTTTTTTTTAAGCACGATTAAGAGTGAACTTTGGGTCGAGAAGGAACATGGAAGTTTTCCAATCAAAAGGAATTTTTAAGACAGAAACAGCATGTATGAAACTTATTGCACTGTCCATCATCAGAGATGCTGTAAGATCTCACAAGGAAACACTATTTAACCTCGTGGTTATGCCTGAWAAATAAAATTAGTGTCTCACAGGAACACTAAATAGACACAGATCAGTAGGACAATATAGCTGAAATTAAAAATTCAAAGCATTGTTCTGTAAATCCTGGAAGTTCAAGGGTGTTGCTTCTGCATGTTCATACTTCTGGGATGAATCCTCAAGTCCTGCATATCATAATTTTTACAAATGAATATTGGATACCATGCAAAGCACAGCTGCTGGCATCACCATGTTTCAGATCAAAGTGATCTATATATGTATGTCTCTGCTGGCATAGGTGCCTCTGCTTGTCTGTGAAATGAGACCGCAACAAGGTACATGTGGCTGACATCCACTCCCCACACTGCTTTTCACAAAGGAGAAAGATTTTCAGGAGCCCTCTTGACTGATCTTCACAAAATCAAACTCACTGCATTAAGAAACTTAACCCTTTTCTTTTAAGCAGCAGGCATCCAGCAAYAGCAGAATCCAGATACACAAGAATACTGGAAATACACAGTTATCTCCTTTTGGATCTAGAAATTTACTTTTTTATCAATATTTTGGCCAAATGTCTACATACAGATTGAGTCTAGATCCCTGAGGAGAACTGTATATTCCTTCTACAACATCTGCATGCCACAGTGATACTTCTGGCTCAGAGCCAAGAACACAAAATTCAACAACATACTAGGAAATAAAATAAAATTACAAAAACACAGACCTAAGCCTTCCTAAAGAACAGATTTATGCAAATCCAGCCACTCATTTTTTAAGTGTCCTACACAATGAAAGCAGCTGTGAACTCACCTCAACAAGCTGTTCTTTCTGCTCTGATAGCTTGCAAGTATATTCTGCAACAGCTTCAAGATTTCCTTCTACTCCTGTGATTTTTAATGCTTTGAGAACCATATGATCTGTATGGTATTTTAGAAGATCTGCTGCCAGAGATGTTGCTGCACTGTGGACCTTGAATAGGCATTAAAAGGAGAGATAAACCATGGAAGTGAAAAAAAAATCTATCCAGTAGCAAGTCAAACAAGCTTAAGAGACAGATTGATTTTTCAAGAAGCAAAACATTTACTGCCATGAAAGCACCTATACAGCTTGCTTATTATCTGGAGTTTTATTTCTTCAATTGCTATTCAATGAYAAAATCCACTGCAATAAAAAAAAAAACCCACACCAAAAACCTAAAAGCTCCCTTACAAACAACAAAAATCAACTCTATAACCAAATATGGAGAGAAACAAAAGGTCAGCCAGGTAAAATGAGGCATAAAGTTATTACACCACTGCTTTCTGATTATGCTATACCTAGGGGAAAACCAGGCCCATGAATCTATGGGTCACCAAGTTCAGCACAAGCAAAGCAAAATGGCAACTCCACTTCTTGTAAGCAACACACATTAAACTGTGTGAATCAGACTGAAGCCATGCAAATCTGAATTTATAATAYATTAGAAATTAGAATTATCAGTGATGCAAAGAACAGCTTGATTATTAATCAACTTGTGACACAGTCTTAGGAAAGCATAAAGCACCTTTTCTACAAGGAGATGGGTCTTGAAGTCTCAAAYACTCTCCCTATGCTCCCAACAAGCAAGGAGAAGCTTCTTGTTTAAACACATCCCTAAATCCAGACACACACTCAGAAACTGTGCTGTGAARGACTCTGCTCAGCTATCAGTGACAGTTGCTGCTAGTTCTAGTAACTAGTCCGTAGTTACCTGTGCCCTGCAATCAGCCCCATCTTAATAACATTGGTAAAATCAAAACAGCAACCTCTTTAGAAATAGCAGAATATGCTCATAGGACTATTGTGAGTCTCGTAATACTGTCCTCACTTTGCTAGACTACACTGAGAACAGAACAAATTTGGTGTACAAGAGAAAGTATTTTTCCAGCTCTTATAAATGCAATGAGCTTGGAACTGACTGTGTAGAGAGGATTGTTTACTGGAATGGTATGTTGGGGTTTTTATTCCACTGGACTCTACTTTCACCCCTTTTCTCTGCCAGTACTTCCTGTGCATCCAGAATAAAGTTTTTCTACATTTTTTTTTTAATTTCACAAAAGACAAGACAACTGAATTATAGCTTCAAAACCTGCTGCAATTGTTTTTTTAGAGGGGGAAAAACAAGCTATGACAACCTGTTATAAACTATTTATATAACATTGCTCACATGGCATTAAAAATTAGCACAAATCACTAATCCCCGAAATGAAGYCAGCTCTGAAGAAAGGACATCTGAAAGGCTTGTAATGTTGGAGTAGGAACTGGCAATTCTCATTTATATATAGACTACACAGAGATTACCTTTTCATTAGAGATTCTTTTCATCCTGATCTGAAATAGAAATATACTTCTACTTAATGCTGTCTCTGATCATTAGCAGTAAAATCCAGGAAGGAAGATAACTTTTGTTTCTTCCATAAAAAGACAGAGATGGGTAAGAACTATTTTAACAAGGTTGTCTTTTGTTCTCAGCCACTTAGGCTCTCAAAAACATTTTAATTAGAGTCACAGTATTTTAATTTAACCAGCAGAAATCCTGGTTGCTGACTGAYACACTGCAGCAGCCCAAGACAGACAGGACAGCTCTAAGCCATGTACAGAAGCATGGCCACWCTGGAATAAATTCAATCACTACACAATGAAAAAAAAAAAAAGACATAATTCTCTGAACTTACTTCTAAGAGTAGCATGAATCCTTTCTTTCATACACCATATTCCAGCCACCTGTAGCTTTATGATTTATGCAATTACATAGTCACATCCTAATTTGACGGGGAATTCTTCCACCTCATTCAGCACCCAGGAACAATGTTACTCAAAAAGGATAATCTTGCAGTTAAAAAYGCTGCTTTGGAAAAGCTGCTACTGATTTCTTACATAATGGTGACCAAATTACAAATCAGGACATAATCAAAGTGCAAAAATTATGTATCCTCCATTTTCTGGGAGCCCAACACTGTGCCTGACAGCAGAAGTACAACTGAACGGAAACAGATTGAAAGCACTGTTCAAGTCTTCAGGACAGCTGCAGGAACTATAGCCCAGACAATAACATTTCTCATTTGCCTGTGGTGAAAAAGGGGAGCATGATTTTTTGAGCAGTTGAGGTTTTCTTGTTACAGCAGCTGACAGCTCAGCCTAAGCAAGTTCACCACACTTCTGTAACATCTTTGCACTGCTCTGTGTTGAAACTTGCACTGCTCTTAATCTTCATTTCTCCATCTGTTTAAAAGAACAGTAATGTGAAGCAGTTGAAAAGATAGCTGAATKATGTGCAAATATTTAGGAAGCTGCCAGAACTTAGTGTATTTGCTTCAATTCTGTGGAACAGACAAGGCAGCAACGCTGTCCTTAGTAGGAAGGGTGAAGACCCTGAGCAGCAAGTATAGTCCACTCCATGTACAAAATGAGGCAGCTATTCCATGTGTGTATGCACGTTGACCTCAGCGTACTTGCACTTAGGAAAAGAGTAATGATTTACCACAGGAACATACACGGCTGCCAACTGTTGAGAAAAAAAAACCCTGAGTACAAGGCACTGTCTTAACAAATTTCTGCTAAGGAAATCAATAGAACGGGTTAAGTACAAATAAACCACAAATGTAATTTATTAATTCAGGCACACATTACAAGGAAATGCATTTATAAACAGGGATGTATGCATCCCTAAGGGAAGTTTGAATTACATTTGAAGTAATGATCATATACCTAATACTTACTTCCAAATACTTCTTTTTTGTGGGTTAGCAATGAGCCTATGCATCCAATCAGTAAGGACAAAGATGATACTACCTCCCTGATATAATTCCGATTGGGTTACTCTTGTCTGCAAACAGGCATTAGTCTTCCTGCTATAGGATCCCATTTTACAACTACACATATAGAAAGTAAGAAATTAAAACTTTTATTCAGCTCATCTTGCTTAAGCTGCACTTACCTCTCTTTTAAGTTCATTCATGCACTGGCACGTTTTTAAAATGGCTACTTCCAAGTCTTCCATGAGATCCTTTGTCTTTTGGTTTTGCTACAGACCAAAGAAAGCAACCAACAACACATTACACAAAAAAACCCAGCAACCTCCACCTTCACATCATTAGTGTCATTAGTTCAAGAAGCTTAATAAAACAGCCTTTTCTTTCTAGATGAAATGCCTCCACTTCCTGTGTATATTCTACTTGAAAAATTCTTTTAGAGAAACATTTAACACCAAATTAGATCTAAAACCAATAGTGATGCAAATGCTGTACCAAATTGAATTATAAAAAGGTTTTTCAGAACATTCAAGTTGCAATGAAGCTGTTGAGCTGAAAACAAAAATCCACCTCAGTRAGCTGATACTATTTTATCTGCTACTGCGTCTTTAGTCACAGCTAGGCTGGGTTATTTATTAATGAAAATAATTAATGCATAAGCACACAAGTGCCTGCCCAAGTATTTTCACAGATCATATATATGCATAATCTTGTACTAGGCTCTYATTTCTACCACTTGAAATGTAGCCCGTAAATTATTTATAGGTGATTATCTTCCACCAGTAATAGAGCTCAGAAATACCCAAGTATCCTGGCTTTGGCTGGGATAGAATTAATTTTCTATATAAATCTGGCATGGCACTGCTTTAGATTTGTGATAAAAGCAGTGCTGAAAACTGGTACTAGTTATTGCTGAGCAATGTTTACACAGCTGCCTGCCAGGGCTAACCACCAACACCAAGCTAAGGTTTAGCTTTGCAGTTAAGGCAGTCCATGCAATTAATATTCTATATGTGTCTTGTTTGTCATAACAATATTCTGTATTATCAGTAAGATTTACACACCCTTCAAACTGCCCCAAAAGCACCCGACTGCAGTATCTGATTCAAAAAGGAAAAAAGGAACAAAAAAGCTTTCTCACAAGAAATACTCAGTTAAGTAAATATCCTATACTAGGACACATCTGCCATATTTCAGGATGTTGATAAGATTTTGTGCTATACATTTCCCCAGGAGSAAGAATGAAAGCAAGTCAACATCAAAACCAGAAGCTGCATTTTCCATCTCTGCTTTCACTTCCCCATTTGCATGTATTTTCTACCATTTTCAAGGAACGAGTAACACAAATGACAGAGGCAGGCTTATGCTTCTCGAAAAGTTATTATCATTTTAATCATGTAAAAAAGGACAAACAAAACCAGCCTGAAAGTCTTAACATTTCCCTCCTCTCTCCCTAAGACTAAAAAAGGAATCAATTTTTTAGAATGYTTCCCTTTCCAATAGTGTAAGCATTTTCAATATTCTGTTGAAAACGAGAAACAAAACTCYGGTCACTGCAATAGGATCAAGACAATTGAAATCTCTGAACTGCTCCACCTAAAGACTTCACTGTTTRAGACTGTGCAATGATACTTCTGTTCACTGCCTTGTGAACAGTGTAGCCTAATTTAGCCATCAAAGAATCAATGAARCAATACCACTGGGGTAATGGGAGGACAGAACATATGGAAGCTGCAGAAGCACAGAACAAACTGTGGCTTCCTTGATCAGCTCCCACTGTGAGGAATACACTCAGTTCTCTCTTCCTAGACCAGAAGAAAGACTGCATTAAAAATTTCTTTTCAAAGTAGAGGTGAAAAGATTTACTTTGCTAAAAAGCTCTTACAGCTTGCATCCACACTGAAACCAGCTGCTCTAGTTCCATTTTAGCCTGTTTAGACAGCTCCAAAATGTGTTCTCTGTGCTCATGACTGGTATAGGCAGAGTCTGTGAAGTCTTCTGTATGTTCCAGGATAACTTCCAGCATTGTCGAAAGGTTCTCTTTTGAGAGAAAATAAAGATTCTCACGCAGACCTTCCACCTTATTCTGAAAAACAATCACATCAGTTCCTTGAGAATTTACATGATGATATAGTTGTGAAGCAAATGCAGAAAGCAGAAAAACATTTTGTTTTTCTCTTCAGTGCTTTTTAATRTTATTCCCTTATTTTCAAAATAATCCAACAACTTGCTTATGTCCAGGCCTCTGATTTAGGATTTTTTTTAAGTGATAATGCAATCAGCAAGTTACTAGATACTTACCAGGAATAACAGCAAATACATCATTGTTCTATTGCTGTTGGTAAAAAGTTTCTAAGTGCAGTAAGTTTCAGAAACTATATATGTGTTCCCATTTTATTTGATCTCTCCACATTCATGTAATCCATTTTGAGTGGTTTTCTAAAAATGTGTAGAAAATTGAATACTTTGGGGCACTCTCAAGAAATTTCAGTTGAAATTTAAAAGGGGAAAGTAGATAAACAAATAAATTGAATCAAAGTGACAGGCTCCAAAGCAGTAAGCCATGGTTGCTCATTAACTGTTCTAATGGAGTATGAAATTCAGAAAAGCCTTTATGAGGAAAAACGTCAACKGAGCTACAGGATACAACTTCAATTCAGAATGTTTCTTTCAAATGACAGTTTGCTCTTTTAAATGTTTGTATGAATATTTTTGCATGCAGTTTTAAAAACACTGAAGATTACAAAACAAGAATTCTTGAACAATAACTATTTTAATAAAGTTCTGATCAGATCTCGATACTTCAGTTTATTCAATGTCAGTGCATCACCTYAACAAAATTAGAGTTCAGAATATATACTGATTCAGAACAAGTTGGCAAATATCAGGAGGTGTATTTTGGCAATGACTATTAAATCATAGTCACCTCTTGTCAGATTCTTTAACATTTTGGGACAGTAATTTAAATTAACACTGCTGAAGAGATGCAGTTTCACAATTTCAAATCTAAAACGACTTTTTTTTCTTTCAAAAATCCCAGTTAAGAGGTACTTTATTGGCTGTAGAAAAAAGTAATATTTCTACTCTTACCTTGAATTCTTTGATGCCAGAATATATGCTGATGGGGGCCATTTCGTTTTCGCCATTCGGTCTAGAGTCAGTTACAATTTCTATTACCTGTTCCAAAGCTAGTCTCATCCGATGAAAAACTCCATCTTTGTTAATACGAGCAGATTCACAGTCTGGATGCCTCAGACAAGTCTTTTTAAARRAAGTAAAGTAACTATTATGAAAGASTACAYACACTGTATATTGAAACAAATGCTTCCTGCTAAGGCCAATCTAAAGAATGTATTAGAATATAGTGATTTCTTTCTGTTAAACTGCTGTTAGGTAGCATTCACATTGTTACTCAGAACATAAAGGTTTTTATTCTTCATTCTTTAAACTTACACCTTCTTTAGCATGAAATCTAAAGTGGGGCTCAGAGAGGAGARTAGAGAGGAGAGTCAGTTTTCCTGGTAAATGCCATGCTCTGTGATTTASCCAAGTTGTGTAAGGGTACACATACTCTCTCACCTTTGAAGCAGTCAGGAGCATCATGGTGCACTTCTCAAGAACAGCCCTAGATGCTGCCATTCTAGCCTTTTTCTTCTCATCCTTCAAATCCTAAACACCAAAAGGGAAAAAAAAAGAAGACCCAGATATTACACAGTATTTAAAATATGAAGTACTTGTGAGACCAGAAAAAGGAAACTCTTGCAAGTGAATGGGTTGYGAGAAAGCTTCCTAATTTCTGACAACTGCTATTTTCAGCCTAACTCATGATCTAGAACTTACTTCTCAGACAGATTTGAATTTATGCATTTATTCTTGGCTCTACTCAATATAGATTTTAAGAAAGGAAGATCTCCAAGATACAGAGCATGTTATGTAAACTGTTTCTAATTTTGATACCTTTATCACAAAGCATTATTCATAAAACAGAAAAATGAGGTGAAAAGAAKAGCTGGCAAGAAATATTTCCTGAAATGGAGGGGAGAGTAAAGTAGAGACAGAGAACACCTGCTTTTCATTGTACTGCAGTGGAGGAAATGTAAATTAAATCTTTTTTCAACATGAGTGTTATATTTGCTACATACCAGTAATAAAAGAAGTCTTAACAGGCTGAAAAAGCAATTCCTCTGTATTTCTCTGCAGTGGAGAAACTTACCAAGAACTTTCCAGGGAAAGATGSATACACCTGCAAAACTGAACTATACCCCAGCCAAGTTTATCAAAATAAAAGAGTTTAGACTCCAAACTGGGATGTGGAGGAAGAAGGAAAGACATGAATCCCTCAACAAGAGGGTCTAAAAAGGGGAAGAACTTAGCAAGATACAACTATGATCTTCTCACTGCTCACAAAGACATCTGAGTGCCAGCTGAGTGTTAAACAAGMAGCTGAAGGTTTACAGGAGGTAATTAATCCTAATATACCCTAGATTAAACAAAAACACACAGCAGCATTTTRTTTTGACATTTTTATAATGTTTGTATTTAGCAGAAACTCTTTAATATCAAAATCAGGTTTTAAAAAACCCCAAACCAACAAAACAACCACACAAGARAACAGTTAATTTCTGAAATTCTGACATTACACTGATAAATCCGATGGCACTCAAGAATTTATGGCACATWTAAAAATACTATGAGGGATGTGTCCTCCCCAAAAAACTAGTACTGCCACARCCAGCCTACACATTGTAAACTGAGCATATCAAAAAGGTCCTGACACAATCGAAAAAGTGGTAATRTAGCACTCTCTCCAAAACAGTCAAGTAGGCAAAGAAGGGAGAGCWGAAGACCACTCAACACTGAAAATCCAAAATAGATGAAAAGAGTACCACTTCCTAGTAATGTATCTTTCCCTTTCAAATGAACAACTGCTTCAGGGAAAAACACTTCCAAGCATGTATTTCCTTTAATTATATGTAGCTTTCCCAGTAATGGTTCTTTGACACCAAGCATAAACCAAGCATAAATAGTAAAAGGAAAAAACATGATGTTGGCCAATTTGTTTATACAAACTGAGTTCTGAATTTTGTGGCATACTAGGGACTTTTATATTTATATCAAACCCTGGTTTAGTTCTGAAGAAAGGGTTGGATTATCAAGGGAAAGCAACGAGACCTCACAGCAGAAATCTTAAGCCTCAGCAAACCCTTTAATTTACATGGAAGTAGTGGGATAAAAGCTTCCTGAATGAATGAAAGGCTTTGAAAGAGTAGCTGCATGTGACTGCCCTAACATAAGAAGGTTTTGATCTAAATCTAGCAAAATGTTCCATAATAATAATAATAATAAAAAAAAGAAACAAACACTACCAAGCGAGCAAGCAGATGGTTTATTAGAATCTAAGGATTTCATGTTTGGAGTCTTCTAAACTAATGAAGTTCTTTCACTAGGTGCAAACTTCAAATATTTCTGTCAAGTAACAACAGACAAACCCTGCACCAGAGTAATGAGCCAGAAAAAGTTAAGAGCCAAAAGAGAGTGAYTGAAGCCAAAGGACACTGCAAACAAGACACTCAGGCTTCTGGAAGTTATGCAGGTCAAACAACRCAGTGGTATTTCTCAGGCTGAATCTTAAAATCAAAAGATATCTTTTGGGTCGAAGCAAGGAGAGGGTAGATTCCAGAGAAAGGAATTCAGGTTCCAGACCAGCAATTGTTTTTCTTTGTTTAATCATCCCAGAAGAACCCCATCATCCCGATAAGAAAAGGAAGATGACACAGGGCAGCATCTCTCACAACCTTTTATTAATACTTACATTTTGCCGATCTCCAGTTAAATGGGCAAACTCCACCATTTCATTTCCAAACTGGCTGAATATTTGTACAAACTCCTGGAAGCTACTGACTTTTTCTARTTGTTCCATTGTTGCAAGAACCTGAAAGATATGGAAAAATACTGTACATTACCAAGATGCTAAACAAAAAACACTATTATTGAACTAGAAATACTATTATTTACAGACACTGCTATGTTATGTAGTTTAACATATATATATTTTGTTACTGTTTAAGCATTAGTAACTCAACAGCTGGAAATCAAATGTCAATTAATTATCATGCTTCATTCAAAAAGAATCATTTGTTGTCAGCCCTCAAAAAACATTTTCCTTGCTCCTYGCAGTATTAATAGTAACAGTATTACTGGATTCAGCTTCCAGAYTCAGAAAAAAATGTGGTTTTAAATTTAATATGACAGTAACAAGTCCAGATTATATCTCCATGTATCCTTGTGTTGCAACTCTCAGTTTGAGATGCATAACTTTTATAGTCTAAAATCACAGTTAAGCAGACAGGTGTTTCAGTGGCTTTGTACATTAAAAAAAAAGGCAAAAGAATTCAACAAAACTGAACAAAAAAGTTAGAAATTAGTTATTACATAGTTTTCTATTATCCATAACAACCTACTCTAACTCTGGAGACTTTTATTTCTTGCATATAAACCAAATAACTAAATATATCCTAGTTGCATCAAGCTCTTACTTAAGATACATTAAAGCATGTAAAACCAGCATTTTTTAAACATTCAGCAAAGGGTATCACAGAGTTTATAAACTACTGGTTACTGAAGATGTGAAGTCACTACAATATGGATTATAATAGAGATTAACATCTGCTTTTTTCAGRTTAGACATATACTTGCTAATCTCAGAGTGATCTTTCGAATCCACTAAATGTCTTCCGAGGGAAAACACTCAAAGCAGTTCTTTATTGTCTTTCAGACTGGAGATAAGATACTGCATGAAAATTTAACARACTGTACTTGAAAGGGAGAACTTCGACGTATTTTTCCTTTCCCATGCCAGAAGTATCTTCCCCCAACCTACAAAAGCAGTGAATATACCTGATKATGACAAACTCCCCCTTCCCTGCAACCCTGGCAAATTCTCCTAGAAGCACCCATTTGTTTGTGGTGGAGCAGCTGCCCAACCTCAGTTGTAACCCATGTAAAGCAAATGTTCCAAATGTAAACCATGCGACTGCTGTGGAACTGACTGCTTTATCAATAAATATTAGACTGTAGCATCTGAGTTTATTATGTTGGGCAGTCAGTTCCACAAATGCTGTAGAAGCAAGGACTTTCCTGACTGGGGTGCTGATGCAAGAGCAAGGCCTGAGTATGAAGGACTTGGAAGGGAATAGCACAAAGATGTGAAAACAGCAGTATGAGAGTGGAAGAAGAAGAGAACTACAGGACTGGGAAAGTGGGAATGCAGAAAAGTAAATGTGGACAATAGAGGAAAACATACAAGCTAAGGTCCAACTTTCTCTTCTAAGAATGGATGAAAATAGCATGAATGATGCTCAACCATTCTTGGTTTAAGCAAGTGTAGTACATATACATACTCACAAAGTATGACCTTGGTTGCAAACAACTCTGTTAGTTTCCTGTGCTTCTCTCATGACAAATTTCTTGTCAAATAAAAATTTCCGTGAAAGCACACGCATTTCCATTACATTGAATAATTCCAGAAATCTCAAGCAGAGCTGACATCCSAAAAAAACTGTAGAGACAGCTCTAAATTTGTCTAGCTTATTCAAAAAGCTGTTACAATGCAAAATAACCATGATGTCTTCATAATTTTTCATTTTAAAGCTTCCTCAACAAACAAMAAGTAATGAAAATGTACATTTTTAATTAAAAGGCTAAAAATATGTAACAAAACAAGGCTTTAAGTTCTTATTAATACCTAAATTAGCACTAGGTATTGCACAGCTACTGCTGCAGCACAAATGTCGCCTTGCAGATGGCAGTCGTAGGCTGACATCACTTCAGGGCACATCCATGTTTTGATCCAAAATGAACAGTGCAGCTACTCCCCCACTATCTGTCACTTCCCAGCTCATTGTTCTGGCTCTCCTAACCTGACTGGTGACAGTGAGTGGAGCTCACTGATGCAGTGACTAAGTCTGATGGACAATAAAACTAATTTCRTAAGGTAGGAAAGATGTGGGCAGGGACTGAAGAAAATGTATGCAATCCAAGAACATTTGGACAGTATATATGGTGCAGAGGATGTGGAAGCAGAAACAGGATCACTGAGGATCATCAGCCAGAAGCTGGATTCAGTAACAGATCACCATTCYGGAAAATCTCAATCACTTCATCTGTCTGAGAGACTGGATATCCAAACCACTAATCTGTTTTTCTATCCTTCACCCTTGATTGACTCTTTATTCACACAAGGAAGATGACGACAATAAAAATAAAGATGTTCAGAAACAGGGAGTAAAAAAAATGGCATAGAAGATTAACATTGGGCATGCAATCTCTAAGATAAAAAYGGAGCTGAGATCTTCTGGAATAGTTACTCATTTCTTGAAGCCAGAATCTTCTCCAGTTGGCAGTACTGATGATTCTCTTCCTACCTTTCCATCCTCTCTGCCATATAACACTACACTGTCTCAGWGTATTTGTGTGCACTTCTTAAGTCCCTGCCCATATTACCCCTCCACCACAATGGTTCCTATGGAAAGAACCTCTTTGCTATCCATCATAGTGGTRTCTGACACACTTTTCAGGAGTGCACTCCATAAAAATTAGGGCATATATAAATATTAGGCCTGTATAAGACACCATCATTTGTTTAATCTACTCCTAGAGACATGAATTGCTCAGCTGGTACCACGGAGAGAAGCAGATGTTCTCAGACATGTGCACTATGCACAGAAAGGAGAATGCAGTAAAATGCAAGAAACCACAAAGACTAGCTGTGTGCTGGGGTGCATCAGGCACAGCCTCACCAGCTGGGCAAGGRAGGGGACTGTCCCACTCTGCTCTGCACTGGGGCTGCCTCACCTCGAGTGCTGGGAGCAGTTTTGGGTGCCACAATACGGGCTACAGGGCTTTGATGATCCTTGTGGCTCCCTTCCAACTCAGGATATTCTATGATTCTACGCCTATGGCACAGAGTCAGATATGCTTATTCTGGACTATGAGACTRTTTGAAATGCTTTCAAAACTAAATTGTGCACTTATGCTTACTATATTCACACGGGTGTATACATCACAATATTTTCATATATATTTAAAAATATCAGAAATCTAATACCCTCCAGCAAGGAAATATCCCTCCTTATCCTTTCATGATACATGCATTTGCACAGTTGYTCCATTGCCTAAATCTGTGTAACCACCAGCCACTTTTGGAAAGGTAAATTAATTAGGATTACTGCATGGCTGCAGACAACAGCAGAAAAGCCKCAAAAGGTATTAAATACACTATTCTGGTCTTCCATGCAAGAAAAGACCAYAGCTGCAAGGAAATTCAGTAAACTGATATTGATAAAACTACTGCCACCTTAACCAACCACTGGGAGAAGAAATGAGCACAAAGACAGCAAAACAAAGACAGCAAATCAGCACTGCCAAGTCTAAAGGCTGAGAGAAGCAGGTAATTTCACTGGTTTTGAATCCTGGACTGAACTAAGTGTCTTGGATCTAGGCACTACAAAATAAGAGACCAGGGTGTCTGGAAAGTAACCTGGGACGAAGGAATAAAAAGAGCATGAAGAGTCAAAAGTGTAAAGAGGGGCACTGCTCTGGATTACAAGTTTAAAAATAATGGAAAACCCCAGGCCTTATCAGGTTCTCATTTTTCAAACAAGAGATTTTTCTATTTTTATTTTAGCACATTGTGGAGAAAAAAATGGAAGAATATCCTACAGGCAAGACAGTCAAGTCTGTCCTGCATGGAACAGATTACATTTGAGGTAAATGGGCCTTCATACATTATTTAAGCCAACCAAGTAGTTTCATGCTAAGTTAAACTGCACAGAAACCTTTTACTCAGTAAGCCTCACTTCAGTAGCAGAGACTTTTATGTCCATTCCTCACAGCTCCCTGCTTAGATGCCATAATGCTCCTTGTCTTGATCCTGACAAGGCAAACATCCTATCATTAGMAAGTAGAAGCTTTTAGTGACCATTTTACCAACAGACACACTTTTCACCTCGTGGCAAATTTAAATAGGCAGTAAGACAGTATCTTCTCCAGCACACTAAACGAATAAAGCAACACAGGTCACAAAATGCAGAGTGTCTGAAAATTGTTATTTTAATCCTAATGGGTAAGACCCATCCCCTTTCAGATACCTGGTAGGTAAACATGTTCAAGACAATGATTTTTCTCTCTGCATTTTACAATTCCTCCAGAAAGACCATGAAAATCTCACATCATTTACCACCATTCTTTTGCACTGACTGCAGATATCAGTTAAAGAAAACACAAAAGAAGCTACAAATACCTTGTTTCTGGAAGTTATAATTTGCTTAATAACAATTCTGTCTGCTAACACCAGCACCTTTGTGACAGAAGAAAGCAACAACCTTGCAGCTTTTACCACACCCGTTTTGTCCGTAAAGATTGTTATGTGACTATCAGATTCTGGATGATCCAAACTTGCCACATCCGTAAGCTGTGCAATTGTTTCACCTAGGGAAAAAAAAAAAAAAAAAGGAATTTTTCATACTTAGAAGAAGGATACTGGACTACTAAGCATTCTTAACTTTTACCATTGGGGGATATGACAATTTCAGAGCTTTTGTATCAAAGTTGTAGCAAAGAGCTGCAACTCCTTTTATTCCACTTCACTTCCTTCGACTGACTGTTGGTGGCACCCTCTCCATATTTAAATTTGGATCACTATTCACTGCTACCTTATTCTTCCATCCATAACATACACTAATTTTCTYACAGTAATCTACAGATATTTGAGGGGGGCGTGATGGGAGTTGGGGAGTTGGAGGGAGAAAACATTCATGGGAGGCATTTTTTTTTATTTAATAGCAAAAGTCAAACCAGTATCCACTCTTGCAGCATCAATCCACTGAAAGAGTGGGATGTAGCAAAGAAGAAAGAACCACAAATTCCCCTCTGCTTTCCAAATTTCAGTCAGCATTCTCATAATTTATGGATTTCCTACTCCTGTAGAAGCCTCCAGGCATGAATAATAAAGAGATTCCAAACAGTAACTTTACAACTTACAGGACTGAAGCTTTATGCACTTTACATTCAAACRAGGGCAACTAAACAGGGCACTGTCAGGGACAGGAGAGGAAAAAAAGGCAAAGAAGCACTGATTTTCAGTTCATCACYATCCTTTTATTCAACTTGCATTTAGTTAAACAGATAGTTAAATAGGCTTAATTGACCACTTTTATTTTTTTATGCAGTTGAAAATTTGACATCCAGTGAAGCTAATGGATTTCCCTATCTGAGAAAGAAACACAGATCCTATCCAATTAAACCTTCTGGAGTGCCCTATATAATAGCACAATAGAGGAAAGACAGAGCAATTTGCTAGTCCATAACCAGAGAAGGGCTGCTGGGAGACTGAGCTCAGGCAAGCTCTAAGACATGATTTTTGTTAGTGTGCAAGACAAGATGATCAACCTATGACTGACCTATAGATTGTCCTTGATGATAAAACCTAGGAGATTTGATCAAATTCCCTATGACTCATCTTCAAAACCYCAACTAATGTAATTCAACTAAGCAGGCAAAATACTCCAAAAGCCTGATAAAGCCAGTGCTCCCATATAAAGAAACTGCATTATTCTGGTACTCCAGAAATACCATGCACTATCGAACAAGGAAGGCCTGAGTCCTTCAAACCACAGAGCCCCACATTTCATAGCATTTCTGTATAGATTTCTCTTCTCTGATAATTGTAATCCCTTGGGTTCTTAAGCTGCCTAAACAGSTATTGCATTATGGCAAGGAATTTCAGTATAATTGCTGGGACCAGACCAGGTCACAAAAGGCAAGCTCCAAATTATCAGAAGGTCACTCCAATGTACTRAACGCTAGTACAGTCTGAGGCAGTGAGTTCCACAGCTGAAGGGCCTGAAAATGAATAGAAGCAAGAGGAATTATAGAAGTACWGCTAAACCAGGACACATTCAAAGAGTGAGGGGCAGCCAGATGCACTAAGAGAGAAGCTGTAGGACAGGTCTCCCGTCAGGCAAGGAGACCATTTAACAGCAAAGCACATTGGCCATTGCTTTCTCCACAGTCCAATTCCTTTCAGTTGATGCCAGTCTCTAGCTGTTCACCTTTGTCAGCAGATTAAACTATTTTTTTACCTCAAAATATCTGTGACAACATAAAATGCTGTAGAAACACACAGAGAACACTTAAACAGATGCAAAGTTCTTTTGGTAACTAAGAAAGCATGTATATCATCATCATCCCATTTCTTCTGCTATGGAGTTCACCTTCTTGGAGATTAATCAAGTCACAGGTGAAGCAGCTAGTCATACAAAGAGTTATCAGAAAACASTGAAAGACCTGCAACATCTGCCTGTCAAAAGCTCCAGACAGCCTTAGAAACTCAAGAATTCTGGTAACAGAACAAAGGTTTCCTCCTCTGCCTGTAGATCTGCAACTACAGGAACAGGAAYTAAGCCCTGGGAATAAGCTAAGAGGAACAAGATCTGTTAGGGTAAAGAAACAGAGCTAGGGAAGCTAAACCCAGCTGGGTATACATCACTCCATAAAACACGTGTGAGCACATCAAAGAAACAGGTCAGTGTCACCATAAATCTCTTATCATGACTCAAAAGATTGCGACAATTGGGTGATATTTCAAATGAYAGAAAGACAACTGTCACATCCATCTCCAAGAAGGTTAACAAGAAAAATTCAGGCAATTGTGGGCTAGTCAGCCTCACATCAGCCTCCAGCATTATCACTAAAATAATCTTGGAAGTCATTACCACATGAAACAGAAAAAAGTAATCAGGAAGAGCCAGCACAGGCCTGCCAGGGTAAACAGTCCCTTATTGATCTGAATGCCTTCTATGATGAGATGACACTGGTTTTAAAAAAATAAAAGTAATGGATGCTCTGTATCTCAGCTTCAGCTGTCCTTATAACCTCATCAAGAGATATGGACCAAGTGAACAAAAAAGGGGGGCAGAAAATGAACCAGATTGTTGAACTTGGGKATGGTGATAATGGGTACCAAGTCCAATGGACAGTCACCTTCCAGTGGTGTCCCTCTGAGACCGGCAGGAGTCATCAGAACTATTCCCTGGRCGACAACTCAGCATGTTCAGCAAGTGTGTGACCAAAACCAAGCTGGGTGTCTGACACTGTGGAAAGGAGGGGTGCCAGACAGAGGGACAGGCTGAAATAATGATCTGACAGAAAATCCGTGAAGTCCAATAAGAGCAGCAATACCACATCTGGGACAGGGTAACACCACTCAGTCCTACATGCTGAGGTCAGATGGCAACAGGGAACCTTTGTGGGGAAAGATATGGTGGGTCTGGAAGACGATGAGTTGAACAAGAGTCAGCAATAGCAGCTACCTGCACCTGGAAGGCTACAGAAATGATTCTTCCCTTCCTTYTGGCACTTGTGAGGCAGAATCTGGAGTACCATGTCCACGGCAGGGCTCCTCAGCACCTCAGCTGACATAATGGAGCAAGTGACATAAGGGGAGAGGTTGAAGGGAGCGAATTTGTTCCCCCTCAAGACGAGAAGRCCAGCGGCAGAGCTTTCTGTGGTCTACAGCTATCCCCACAGTGGGCAGCTATRGAGAGACACAGACACACTGATCCCAGCAGGGATGCTGATGGAACAAGAAGCAAGGAACAAGATGTAAGAAAATACTTTTGCCACAGCAAGAGTSGTCAAACACCCTTAAGTAAAAGTTCTTAAGAAAGAACTTAGAAATGAGGTGTACAAGAAACTGCATTATCTCCATTCTTGGGAGTTAAAGTGTCCCTTACAACTTCAGTTATTCTGGGATTCCATTTATCCACTTAAAGTTCCATTTTTCAGCCTTCTTAATTTAGCCCTCTCTGTACTAAAACCCAAGGCAAAAATAGGAGAGAGCTATTTAATGCTTTTATTTTACTCCATGTCTTCCTTTAGGGCTATGTAGTCAATTGGCAGAGAATACTGGAAATGTTATGACACTAACTCATTCCTGACATGTGCTCTCTCTTTTAAATTAGCCAGTCTTTCCTAGTTTTAGAGAGAAAAAAGAAAGATTAAAAAAATCACAGATGGGCATCCAAAATGTGCCTCTTTAAGTTACATTCCACTACTATACTGTCATTGTAAACATTGACACAGTGCAAGAATAATGTTAGGCAAAATCTKCTACATGACCCTCTGCAGTGTTTTATGATTCTATTTTGAGTCAATCAAATTACAAGGTTTATTACAAAAAAATAGTCATAACAAGTCTGAAACACTTCAGATCACTGATTATACCCTTCACGAGATACAGATACAACATCTGTCATCCTTCAAAGTCTCTGCAGGATATGCAATTGATTTAGATTCCCTACTTTTCYTAGAAACTGAGATGCTTAATGTTCAAAATCCTTTTGTGTTGAAATCTACCTCCTATGCCTAATAAAATCTCCATTTCTGAGACACAATCTAACTTACAGGCTAAAAAGAAGTATGTAGAGCTCCATCACACTCCCAGTCCTAAAGAGCAAGGTCTTTCTGTTGCCTATGCCCTCAGAATATAGGGTTCTTTCACACAGGTCAATATTCTTGGTTATAATTGCCCAAGAAATTATTTTGGCTTGCTTGGGACCACCAAAGTTATTATAGATGGCACTTGTGCAACCATATTCAGAAATGGAGTTCAGAAGATATTTATCCATAAGAATTTATATGCGCAAAGGACTGTGTTACTTTGTCCAACACTGAACAGTCCACAGAAGTGAAACTGGCACAAAAAAAACCTCCATCAAACAAAAAAACAGCAGCAAACATTTTTGCTGTACTGAATTTCCCATGTAAGTCTTTAGCCAGATAGCAAATACAGGGAACAATCAAGCCATGCCAAGGTAAATGTGCAGCTGACAGAAATGTAAACAGCCCATATCTTCACTCCTCTAGACTGAGGCTGTTACTGCAGAACAGGAAAKAAAACTTACAATACAAGAGAATTGTAGTCTTTTGCTGGGGTAAAATACTGTAGACTATTTTTAGATTCTGAGCTCCTCCTGCATACACTGATAGGGAGAAAAAAGTACTTAGCCACAACATAACTGGCAAGTCAAGAAATAGAGATTCAGACTGCACTGCTCTTACAGCAGCTGAGATTATCGATGTGAACTTTGGCAATTTTGGCTTGTCAGCATTTTACTTGGATCTCTGAAGAGAAAACACATGCTTCACATAACAAATGGAATGTTTTTTAATTAGGACACTTCTGTTTGCAGCCAAGTTTACCGGAGCGACTAGGAATTTTCAGTCTAAAGTTTATCCAGAACAGTCCTTCAAATCACAAGAACAATCATTCATCATCAGCATGTTTCTAGACACTGTGACTCATTGTTGAGGGATTTTCAGAGGATTTCTTACAGCACCATGCCCAATTTCTAAGCTTCTTTTTTTCTTTTAATCACAAATAATAGTATGAACTGCATCCCCAAACTCTGAGGCCAGAACAGTGATTCAGCAACACATACACCATTTAGGACAGCAAAGACAGGTTTTTAGGGATTCTGAGGTCTTTTCAAAGATAAAAACCAAACACCCACCCAAGTCCATTAACTTAAMAGATCAGTTTTAAGTACAGTAACCCATGTCTTGGAGTAGAGTACTACTCCATCCTGCAGTAATCAAGACTGCATTAGTGTTAAAGGGTCATTTATTTGTCTCCACGGCAGAAGCTCAAGATTGTCTCCCTAAAGCCACAATAAGCAAAAAGTTTGTTGCACGCGAAGGTACATCCACATCCACCTGCTTAAACTGGAAAAGCTTCAAGCAGAATGTGCCACAATCCTAAGGTACCTGAAAGAAAAAACAAAACCCTACCCCACTAACAACAAAAGAAACATTCTACTAGATGTAAGTACTACTTGAAGGCTTCATGGCAGACTTAAGAATATGCATTTGCTGAGGGCCACTGAAATACTATGCTAGGAATAGTATTTAGTATCTAGGAAAGYAGTTTCTAGCATGACACCAAAATTCTCTTAGAGCATCAGAGAATGCAACCCCCTATTCTCCTAGAMAGAATCTTCTGGGGGAAGGAGAGTGACAGCAGGCAACTCAGTTATCCACAGTTCACATTCAATTCACACACACAGCAAGTTTGCAACAAAACTTGACTCCAGAAAAAAGGCAAGCACAATATGATTTTCATTTTACTGAAGGGAGTCATCAGAAGACTGATGTGAGTCATCTCACTGAGTCCTGATGAAATATGGGTTGACACTGACCTTCATTCAGACATTCAGATTTAGAATGCAGTGACCTCAATAGCATAACACTCAAATAACTTTAAATACTCCATTGTTTTAACTTGGCAGCAATAAACTCTAAAGTCGTATTCTCAACACTCTGCTCTTTGTCTGTAGTAACATCACAAAAAAAAGAACAATCAGGTAATTCCTTATGGCAARTGATCCTATAAAAATCAAAGCCAACACACAATTCCATTCCCTATTCGTAAGATGACAGTAATTTAAGTAAGTGACAAAATCAGGTAACAGATCAGGCCTTAAATGAACCAGCAGAGGAAGGTTAAGTAATTAAATAATAAAGTTCTTACATTATGCCTGACACTAAAAATAGTGTGCCAAAAATGGCACAATTTCATGAGTATCTACATACCTGCTCTCCTTGCCTCGATGCAAGCAACACTCATTTCCTCCTTCAGTTCATGGTTTTCGTTGGCTATGGCTTCACCCACAGTAACAAACCTCCCAACTGCCAGGTTAACAGCTTGGCCCACTCGCTGAATTGCTTGCAGAGTCTTGTCTGAACGCTTTGGTTTATCCTTATGATTAATAAGAGTAGTTATCTGCAAAAAAGATGAGTTATTTATTAGAAAATGTTAACTTCAATATTAAAGGCAAGTTTTGAATTGAACTCAGTTATAGATTTTTACAATACTTCACTAACAAAATTTCATGATGTGCTGTGTCACGAGGTATCATTTAACAGAGAATGAAAAAAAGATTTGGAATACAATTAAGGTCTCTCATCTGCTGTGATCTCAGTTTATCTCAAATGAACAGATGCATTTTTATTTTTCTTCCCCTCTCATTTTCATTAAAATAAGYTGCCTTGGGTGTCAACAGTCTTTCATACTACAGACACAGCCCTTCCCCCACCAAAATATCCACCATACTCACAACTTAAACATCTTCAATTGCACAGGTTTCCCAGAATTAAAAGAAAAAAATGGTTGCCATTTAGTTACAAGTTATCAGTAAACAATTTGTGTGGACATTCCTATTTTGAGCTCCTGACTTGCCTTTTCTGCCCACTACACAGCGCTATACATTCCCTCTTGGATCACACRGACTGGAGATCAGCTGCACACTGGCTGCAGGAGACTGAAGATTAGTCCAAACACCAAACATGAGAAAACAAAGAGATCCTTTCCCTTCACAGAGGAGAAAGGCAGGATTGCAGAAGCAGCTTCTCAGCAAAGGCATTAGGTAAATGTGAGAACAGAGTGCAATCCTGACACTCACAATTAACTAGCAACTGCATTACAAACATGAGCTTCACTTTTTTGCTACAACTGTTTTCTAGCGAGAAGCAGAACAGAAGCTGAACTCTGTAGTTTCAAACATCTTAAACCAGCATAAAAACCCAACAAAGATAGTACTGCCTGCTCCTGTCTCCCACTCTCATGTTTGCAATGAATTTCTCTGATATGGGTTAAAACCTCAGCTGTGGAGAAGTGATGCTTGTCATTTCAGTTTTCCCCATAACAAGGTTCCCAGTCCAGTTCACTACTTAGCTTCATGAATATTTTTGGTGGCAAAAGGGAAACAGTACAGCCTAGGCAAAGAAAGATGGGCAGAAGTGCTCCCTTCAGTATGGTTTAAAATGCCCACAGAACTCCAAGGTAAGCTAAATCCCAGGAGCTCAAAGATGTCTGTTGAGAGAATCTCAGAATCACATAAATTACTTAAGTGTCTGAGTGTCTCAGCTGTATCAGCTGAATCACAGATGTCTTTGCCACTCGTCACAAAAACATAAATCACCATTCACTCATACATTCTCCTACCAGTCAAGCCTCTGGTAAGAGAATAGCATACCAGCTGTACCTGTAATGCTCACTTCAGATTCAAGGACATAGGAGCAAGCAGTATAGGAATTGTTCTGCTTTGTCATTTGATCAATGCCCAAGGTTCACCCTTCAGATATTACTGAGCCGTCTTTCTGGAACAAAAAGAGTGTTRTTGTTTAACACCTTTCTGAGGCTGGTTTGGAATGCCAGAAGCTGGTTTAGCCAAGTTTCCAGTATCAAACTCTTTGCAATGGAAAATGTGAATACTTCACAGAGCACTTTGCACACACAAAAAAAATTTAAAAGCCAAAAAAACTAAAACCAGTGCTGCCCTATGGAAGAATGGCAATGAGRATGGAAAATATTTCGTTCTGGTACAAAACATCAGTACAGAAACGCCCACTGCCTACTTACACAAGGCCTACTTTTCCAACATGTASCTAAGCCATAGGGTCTGAAGGAAGGCCATTTTCTATGTTGTTTTCATACAACAAATCTGTCCCTGTAAGAGCCCTCTGGATCACCAAACTTCAATTCCAAAGCCTGTAAACCCCAGATGCCTTTTCAGTAARAAGATTTTCTTACAATGAAAACACAGTCCTACTAGAGAATAAACTGAGGAAACATCTGAATATCTTCAAATTCAGTTTAGACAAGGAACGGCATTCCTCAAAATACACAACTACCATCATTTCAATGGAAATTCAGATAAACATGAAATTCATAGTAAAAATAAGTGCACTATGCAGCTCTCCTGAAATCTTGTATTGTAGATGCAAGTATTAACAAATTACCATCAGAATTAACAAATAYCCATCAGTAGGTAAACTAACAGTGCCAGCTGTGAATTCTTAAATAAGCATGGCTAGYTAGCTAATAGAGCATTAGTCCAAACACTGAGAAAAACCAGTTTGATAGAGGGTCACAACTTCATTTCTTCAAYTGGTTTTAAGCAAATAGCAATCCAGCGCTGGGTTAATATTACATTCATACAGCCATTGACGTCTCAGAAGTATATATAAAATATCACTGGCCTAAAACAAACTGCAAGTTTACATACTGGCTGCAAGTTTACCTCCCACAGCATTTTACACCAGTAAAAGTTCAAACATGTTCTGCATAGCCCTGAAAAAAAAGCATATGCAAATAACACTGCAGAGTGAAAGGAATCCCACTGTCTCTTACAAATCATCAAGGGCATTTATTTTAATTCCCATGTTACTGCAGAGGTATGCAAATAATAAAAACCATGAAGATATCATAGCTTAAATTGCTTTATTAAAGTCTTACAAAACACTCTCAGGAACACRAGTGCCTTTTACATTACTATAATTTCTTTAGCATTTTCTTCAGAGGGCATCTTAATTTTTGCAGAAAAAACAGCCTCTCTACTCCCCCTGCCAAAGTTGAGCAAGAATCAGCAGCTGTTTCSATAGGTTCACCTTCAGTGTCATTTTAAGCTCATGAAGTTCCACAAGGCTCAATACAAGGTCTTGCASTGGAGCTGGGACAATACCCAGTACCAAGGCAGGCTGGGGGCTGAATGGATTGAGAATAGCCCAGCAGAAAGTGACTTGGGGGTACTGGTTCAAGAAAAATCAGACGCGAGTCAACAACGTGCTTGTATCCTGGGCYGCAKCAAAAGCYGYGCAGCCAGCAGGCTGAGGGAGGGGATTTCTACTCCGCTCTGGTGAGACCCCACCTGGAGTGGGGTGTACACCTCTGGGGTTCCCAACATAAAAAGCACATGGACCTGTTAAAGACAGTTCAGAGGAGGGCCATGAAGATGGTCAGAGGGAGGGAACACTTCCATTAAGGCAGACTGAGAGAGCTGGGGTGGTTCAGCTTGCAGAAGGCTCCAGGGAGACCTTATAGTATATACAGGGAGACCTTTAAAGGTCTCCAGGGAGACCTTTTAATATATAATAGTTGCTTAGAAAAATATTAAGGAAGAATTTTTACYAAGGCCTGTAGTGACAGTATAGAGGTCAATAGGTTTAAACTAAAAGGGGGTAGATTCTGATTGGACTTAAAGAGGGAATTTTTTACCATGAAGCTGATGAGGCACTAGAACAATTTCCCTGAGCTGTGGAAGCCCCATCGTTYTAAGAGTTCAAGGCCAAGTAGTTTGAACAACTTGGGGTTTTGATGGGGCTTTGAGYAACCTGGTCTAGGGGAAAGTATCCCTGCAATGGCAGGAGTTTAGAACTAGATGGTCTTGAATGGTCCTTTTAATCCAAAGCATTCTCTGACTCTATGACTTGCTATAGATATCCCCTCGAGTAGTTTGCGTATGGAGATTCAACTCAGTTTATGGTTATACAGAGCAGCTCAAGCTTTGCAAAAACCTCTTAGAATAATGAACTCTTAGCTAGGTAATATAATTTCTTCTTAGACTGGCTAACTTAAGGCCACTGTAGTAATTATCTTCACATTGGAATGGAGGCAAGTTTGTTGAGTTCCATAATTTTTTTCCAGTAAGTAAAAAAATGTATGGATTTAACCATACAGTTAAACTGTACCCAAAAAATGCATTTTTTTAAGCCACAGTAAAAAACAACCATTATGAGAGACCCAAACCAGAAATTGGTCAACAGGTCTGAAACATCACCATAAACAGCTTCATGTAACACCTCTTTCAAGTGGGATCAACATTATGTAACAGATGCAGCCCGTACTGAAAGCACATTTGCATAGGATGTTTGCTATAAAAAACTAAGTAACAAACAGTCCTGAAATAGGAGTAGGTAGGTCATGATAAGAGAAAAAGACAAGAAATATAGATCAGTTAGAGGGCAGGGTTTAGTTCTAGAAACGTGAGTTACACATAAACCAAATGTAAAATGTTTAATAATATCAAAGGTATGAGGAAAGCTGTTGAGATACAGATGGGCTTCTCACAGCCTGCCACCTGCAGAAAACACTGCTGTACAAACAAGGTGAGAGAGATTTCTCAGAATTATGCATTCGTATACCCTCATGGAGTGTAAAGTGTGACAGGTACATCCTCCATTTCAAATGAAGTTTTGAAAAGGCAGAGGTAATAACAAGTGCAGTTTAGGATAAAAGACTTAATTAAGCTTGTCATTAACAGTCARGGTTAAAAAAATAACAAGATGTTAACTTAGGAAGGAAAGGAATTTCACTAGCWCATTAAGTGACAAACTGAAGGAAACTGTGATGCTAATAAGCAGAGCAAAGATTATTTAATCARTTCAGAAGATTATTTAACCAGTTCACACAATAATAATTTGCCTCAGAAGACAAATACAGCAATGAGCATCAAAAGGCCAATAAGAATGGCTTCTAAAMTAAAGAATAAGCAAAGATTTTGCTCCTGACTTTTAAACAACATTTAAAACAAAGATAAAAATTGGACAAGTTAAATGGAGAAAAGGAAAGACCCAGAAGAAATCTAACAAGGAATTTTCTCCCCAACAACCAACCAAAAGAAACTCTAAGAGCCAATAAAAAACTGAACTAGTAAAACTTGCAGCATTTAAGATACTTCAGATTACAAGAAATGGTTTTTCCCCTGGTGTCCATTTATTTGCAACCACACTAGAACTATTATTATTGTGGTTTATTTCTTTTCTTAAATGAAGAAAATCCTGTGAGTCTAAGAACATAATCTAAGACCTCCCTTAAGCATAATACCTCCCAAATATTTAATTTGTTGTATTCTGATCATGTATTACCCAGTCACCAACATCTGTCTTGTTTGAACAGGAGTTAGCAGCTGAAAAGATTACCTGCAAGTCTCTTTGAACAAGAGCAATACGTTACATGCTGTTTACCCAAGGATTTACTGATCAGGTCCTAGAGAGGAAACAGTCCYTTTGATGGTACTCACCCTCTGTTTAATATGAGCTCTTACACTATTTCCATGGAATGTTTACCAGAGATTTGAGCCAATCAGTTTAAGGAGTGTACAGTCTCAAGAATCTGCCAGCTATAATCCATTGTCACTTGTTATGAGAAGCCACAGAAAAATAATGGCTTTTTCTCAAGCACTTCACCAAAATTAACAGATACAGCCATAATGTATCAAGATATACTTCATATTTAAGGAAATAAGCTCCATTGTGGCAATTTTTGAGTAGCTGTTTTCAGATCTTTTTGAGGGCCTTCAGATACTGACATTTATATATACTTCATGCTCAGGAAGCATCATGACAGCATGCTTAGCTAAAAATATTCTAATGTCTATTTATTGTCAGTGTAATTAAGTCTTGCATGACAGAACTAAGTGATACTTAAGAGACAGGGTTTCAGGAAGTATTTATAGATATCTATAAATAAAACAGGAAACATAGCTATTTCRCAGCCCCTGCTACAAACACAAGAGTTAAACTGACAAGTTGTGTTGGAAGATACCCTGCCCACCTCCCTCTCAAGAGGGTGTACAATACCTATTGTACACCCTTGTGTACAATGATTTAGGACGATTTAGACTCTCAAGAGTAGTATTTGTTACTGTCTTTATGTGGTTGGTTGACCCTGTCTGGATGCCAGGTGCTCACCAAAGCCACTCCATCACACCCCTCCTCAGTGGGAAAAGGAAGAGAAAATAAAATAAAAGGCTTGTGGGCTGAAATAAGGAAGGGAGAGATCACTCACCAAGTACCATCACAGGCTAAATAGCCTCTGCTTGGGGAAATTAAATGAATTTATTTCTTATCAAATCAGAGTAGGATTATGGGAAGTAAAACGAATCTTAAAAATACCTTCCCTCTACCCCTCTCTCCTGGCCTTAACTTTATGCCTGATTCTCTTCCTCCTTTCCCCCAGSAGCACAAGAAGACAGGGAACCRAGGCTGTGGTCAGTTCATCACATGGTGTTTCTGCCATTGTTTCCTCCTCAGCAAGAAGTTTCCTTCCTCTGCTCCAGCATGAGATCTCTCCTGTGGAAGACAGTCCTCCATGAACTTCTCCAACATGAGTCCTTCCTGTGGGCWGCAGTTCTTCACAAAGTGTTCCAGTATGGGTCCCTCCCACAGGGTCCACTYCTTCAGGAACAGGCTGCTCCAGCATGGGTGCTCCTTGCTCTGTCAGGAAACCTGCTCCAGTATCAGCTCATCTCCACGAGGCCACAGATCCTGCAAGCAGCCACTTCAACACAGGCTTCCCACTGTGTCACAGACTCCTTCAGAYGTCCTCCTGCTCCAGCATGAGGTCCTCCACGGGCTGCAGGTRGATCTCTGCATCCCTGTGAACCCCYATGGGCTGCAGGGGCAMAACTACCTCACCATGGTCTGSAYCAYGGGYTCCAGGAGAATCTCTAATCCTGCAACTGGGGCACTGACTTGGTTATCTGCAGAGTTGTTTGTCCATATAATCATTCCTCTCTTCTCTGGCTGCAATTACTCCTGCACCATACCTTTTTCCTCCTCTTAAATACATTAYCCCAGAGGCGCTACCGCCAYCCGTGACTGGCTCAGCCTTGGCCAGCAGTGGATCCATCTTGGAGCCATCTGATATTGACCCTGTTAGACATGGGAGAAACTTCTGGCAGCTTCTCACAGAAAYCACCTCTACTACCAAAACCTTTCTACACAAACCCAACACACTCCTGCCCAGCCTGGAAAACAGCAAGCTTCGAGCAACCTCACTGCAGCCTTCCAAGTGCCTGAAGGCAGCCTACAGGAAAGATGGAGAGTGTCTATTACAAGGGCAGGCAGTGACAGCACAAGGGGGAATGGCTTCAAACTGAAAGAGAATCTGTTTAGACTACATTTTAGGAAAAGAAATCTTTACTCTCAGGATGGTGAGGCACTGGGACAGCTTGTCCAGAGAAGYRGATGCCCTATCCCTGGAGGTGTTTGAGGCCAGGYTGGATGGGGCCCTGAGCAACCTGATCTAAYGGAAAGTATCCCTACCCTTGGTGGGGGAGGGGGGTGGAACTAGATGACCTTTAAGGTCCCCTCCAACCCAGGCCATTGATTCTTTAATTCTATATTGATCAGCTGTCVTGCTAGAAAAAATTCAAGATGCTATCTCTATGCAATGAAGATGAACTGCCTGAGTAACAGCTCCTCATCCATTTCATGTATTTTCTGCTTTTTACCTTCCATTAACTTCATAAGAGTAGAAAATTTGTTTCTGAAGGAAAAAAAAAAAAAGTAATACCAGGAATGGAAAGCCTTTGCAAAGAAAATGTAATAGCACTACATACTGGGAAAGAAGTTACAAAACCCTACAAGAGTGGTGTAAGGCAAATTTAGTTGCATTTAATATGACATGCAGAAATCTGGGTCGAAAAGGCCTTCCCCAAACTGCTTGTACTTTCATTAGTTCACCTTGAGTTTGGGGGCAGAGAGAAATAATATTACATTTTAGGTACCATCTCTCATTAGGTCTTGTGTGCTCCTTGAGGACAATCACGTCTTTGGACTCATTCAGCCAGACAGCAGCACACATTGTTCCAACACCCACACCTGCTACAGAATACAACCATGCGTCAGAGAGAGCAGAGAAGCAGCAGCTGGCATTTGACATCCTGTCCATAAGGGCTACAAGCAGAACTGTCACACAGACTTCTCATCACAAGATGAGCCTCAGGGATCTTAGGAAGTGAAGAAGGACTACCTGTTTACCTGTCCTAGACAAAAAAAGTCTGTTAAGATTAGATGCCTGTCCAGGCACTAATGAAAAYCTTAAACATTTTGTACAATTTCAGGCACTAAAATATTTTTTTTAAAGTACAGCTAGTGTGTGGATTTTCAGAATTGGAAAGCCTTAYCCTTCGTCCCATATTTTATTTTCTAGAAAAATTCAACAAATAAACTTTGCAGAACCTCAACTTTGAAAGTTTCCAAAGGCTGGAAAGGACTAATCAAAATGAAATTCAACTGCACTAAGGATTAACACTCTAGGTAACTGTAAGAAGCCATATTCTATTTATCCTGAAAACATTATTTAAGACAATTGCCCSTGCTCTAYGGACAATTGAACCCGAACCATTTCTTCTACATGCTATTATTCAAAGGGGCAAACAATCCCTTCTTGCAGAAGTCACACAGACCTCAACACATCATTCAGGATGCTGAGTCAACACGGTTGGGACAGYTTCCACAAAGTGGTGTGATCCAGCTACCCCTTATTTATGAATTTTCATCATAGGTCCCTCTAGACCGGTGACAAGGAGAGCAGTATAAATGCACTGCATATCCAAGACTGCGGAGTACTGTTAGACTTTTGGCATTGAGACTATTGTATTTGTACCTTTACTTGTACGCTTTTAAAAAATATATCTTCTCAGTGGTTTTATCCATGTCTTTCATAAAAACCTTCAGGGAAGCAAATTAAATAAACAACTTTAACAACCCCTGTAGGCTGGTTCACTTATCTGWGGGCAAATGCTAACATGCTTAGTGGAGCCTCAGGCAATGTTTCACACGCAGTGTCTAACAAGCTGGTAAGCCACCTCTGAAAAGGAAGAAGGAACAATCCATGACCTGTAGTGACAAGCAGGAGCTGCCAAGCAACTCATGAACAGCCTTACTATCTCAGATCACTGGTGTACCTAACCTAGTATCTTGTATCCCCAACATGCTTGCCTAGAAAAGGTCACGAGAGTAAAGCAAGCAAATGCAATGCAAGTTATAATCCAGTTGTAACCAGATTTCCTACTGGCTAACTACAAACTGTACATTTAATTTTAAAACACCACAATACACAATACCTAATTGTGCACTTCTCACAAGCAMAATAGCTTCAGCAGATAGAAATGTTATCTCTTATTAATTAAGAAACAGTCTTCTTCACCTCCTTCACATCTACACTTCAAAATCTACGYTTTGTAAAGCTCAGCAGGAAAGACAAGAGTACACAACTTCAAATTCAAATACACACCTCAGATTATTAGTACCATTATTGTGTACTTGTTAGACATTCTTGGAATTCTTAAGAGATCAAAAGAAAGGATTCAACTCACAGCAAGACTGCACTATAGTAGTGAACAACCTTTCTTTGTGCTGAATGTGTTCCTAGAAAACCAAGGAACTTTTAAATTTCAAGTTCCAAACCCAACATCATTAAGAAAATGTGATATAGATGAACTGTTCAAATGAGGTGCAGCAATTTGATGACACCAATTTATTCCTCCAGTGTGGGTTATTTTGGGTTTGGGGATTTACGTAGTGGGGGTTTTTTTTTTTTTTTTTTTTTTTTTTTTTTTTTTTTTTTTTCCTGGGAGATAGGGGTTGGGTTTTTTTTAACCAAAGCAATGAGAACTCTGAAAACTTAAGGACTTTTTTTTTTTCCTGTGGGATTAAATTATTTCCAATCCTTTCTTTTTTCATTCAAGTTGTGAAAAGGAACATTAGAGGGAAAAAAAAAGGCAGGAACACAGCTCACTATTCTTGCAGGCCTGTGGATTCTTGGATATTATGTAGAAGACTGAATTACTTTAATAATGTTTTTAAAGTACCCTACTGTAGAGAAGAAATAGAATTTCTTTTTAATGTTCTCTTTTCACTTACTCCCTAAAATCAGGGATCCCATTGATCTGCAGAGGTGAAAACATGCAGAAAAGTATACAAAAACTGACCTGCACTGCTTTTATCCCCTCCTCTTTTTTCCACACATGGAAGATGAGACTGCTCACTGGAAMATCCTCAGTGAGGCCTGACCACTGATCAAAGATTCCTTGTTTACTCTTTTTGCCACATGAAGATAAGGATCTTCATTTTTCAGACAATTCAAATTCAAGCTTTCTTCTCTTTTTCAAGAGACACATGCTAATTCCCAGACTGAAGCTGGGTACCTTTGAGCAACTTGACACGAGTTGGCAAAGACAGTTTTTCAAATAAGGTCCAACTTAACTTCTGATTATAAAATATGTGCATCAACAAGCCCACTCCACATCATAAAATATGCATTTGCCTATTAAAAAATGCGTCCAAAAGTAAAACTGACTTTCTAACKCAACTGCTGTCTTGAGGTTTGCAAAAATGTACAAATTCACTAGAAAAGGTAAACATAACCTAGTAGACCAAATAACTGRGTTTCAGAGCATATAAGACAGTACATTTTCCTCCCCTCCTCTTGCCCTTCAGTTCAGCATCTTCTTACCAAAACAGCTAGATTTCATAAACAAAGCAATTCCCGTTTTTCATTCCACATCTAGAAATCCTGGGTAGGATTAAGCCTAAGAAAATCCAACTCAGAGGGAAGTTCATTGTTTAAAGTGTACTTTCAGATGTGGTCAAAACAGATGCAGACATGTTTTCAGCACCAGAGATGTCCAGGTCTCAGAAATAACTCAATTTACTAACATAATCAGGTAACCTCAAAACCAGAGACTGGCAAGCAATAATTCTGGCTTTTCTCCCGAACTTGCCTTGTTAATGTACCTAACCTTGTATTTCTTGTGCAAACAATGCCTGAGCCAGTTCTGAGCTGCTTATTCAAAAAAAACACCATTGTTGTGGAACTAAAAATTCAGACATTGTAATAAAGGACGGRGCAGGGACACACACCACCTGCAACTGAGAATTCTTTCTATTCAAACCAGGATTGGCTCCTGAAGATGCAGAAAATGTTCCTTGTTAATTCCATAAGCAGGTGGCTTCCCTGCCATGAGTACCAGCTATTCAATCCTTCTTGCATTGCATGCTCCTGACAGAAGAGCTCCTGCAGCCTTTTTTAGAGAAGGCTTCCTCAGCAGCATTTTGACATCGCACTTCAGATCAGAACGGCACCTGGTATTCCATTTTGAAAAGCACTTACTTGCTCTAGGGATTAACTGAGAAGTACAGTCTGCTCTGGAAAAGGCTATGCAAATCCAACTACCATCYACCTACAGGAAAGCAAAACAAAACAAAAACTTCATATAATCCAGGAACTATTATCTTTTTAACGCTAAAGTGCTTCTATGTTCTTTTGATTGCTTCACTGAAGAGCTCCAGGGCAATAAAAACTCATTCAGTTGGAAAATTTAAGAATATTTAAATGCAACATGGAGATACAATATGGAATCTTTGGTAATTAAAAGGGAATGTGCCATACACTGGTCTAACTCCTTCATATTAAGTGCTTGCAACACTGGACAATATCATCCTTCAACTTCCAAACTTTTCACACGTATAAATAAACAACAAAAATACCATCACTAAGCCATGYTGAAAAGATTAGGTTACTACAGAACAACTTTGCTTTATTGTTATTTGAAAATACAGGATTTATGTGGTTCTAAATGGTTATATTCATTCTGCTTGATAAAAACATGTTTCTGTAAGACAAAAGCAACAGCATACTTTTCTATCTTTAGAAAAGTAATTACATCTGAAAAAATTTAAGATTTCATCATATATTAGTTTTGCAACTTGTGCTTAGGAGTTATCTTACTGTTTGAGAATTCATTTTAGGCATGTAACTAAGAAATAATACAATTCAGTATCTAAAGTAGAATGACAGTTATAAGCTGGCTCTAGAGACTACATCACTTCTCATTTACCCCATTAGCTTTAAACAAGGCTACTAATGAAAKGCAATATAGATCAATGAGTAAAAAATAGAATTTAGATTCTGTCTACCAAGGGTTATACTGTGCCAATTAATTAAGAAACATCAAATATATCCATGCAGAAAGCCAYAGGCTCGTAGTACCATACAACGGTTTTACTAAACTATAATCAGAGTTGTTTGCAATCATTAATTCATAAATCATCCTTTGGGGATTTCCCTACCTAATCTGTCTAAAACCATCTGTTAACAATGCTGAATAGCAAGAAAGCTGCTCTAATTCTTGTGCAGGATCACAGARAGGCAGTTGTGATTTACTACTCATTCTACTGGAGAAGTACAAAAATTTGTTTAATCTGTAGAAAAGTCATTAATCAGATCTCAAAAATGTGAAAGGTAAGATACCATTGAAAAAGAGCAATTGCTTTTCAGCTATGTCAGTAAAAAGCAACTTCCTTCAGCAACTTGAAATGTTAGTCCAAATCCTTTATCACATGAAAGACTAAGGTATTGAACATTATAAAGAAGTAGCCAAGCTTAACTCAAAGCCAGTTTTGCTATCCAAGGGTTCACAGAAAAAAATGCCTGAAACCACAGCTGTTTTCATGATAGTGCTGTTGCTCATGCGATAAAATGTTCAGGTGCAATTTTTGTTGTAAAGTAGAATATAATTAGTGATAGTTACATCATTAATTATTAACATAACAAAATAATTTAATTTGCTTTTTAAAGTTACTCTAAGGTAGCCCTGGGCTCCCCAGCATACCTTAAGAACCACAACTGTAAATTATTATCTATGTCTCTTTCACTGTTTCATGATGACCTAGCTTCAATGACTAAAAGTTGTCAATTAAAAACTAGTCTCAGTAAAAGGAAATCTGAAACCACATCAGCCAMGAAAGACAATTGATACTTTGACTGAAATAATCACCTTTTCTACATCCAGATGACAATTTCCCAAGACTAACTCTTCTGCATAAATTAAAGTGAAACAATCAGGTTCCTTTAGGGGCACAGAGCACCAAGTGTAGGCTGAGTAACAGCTGAGCTTCTACCAGAAAAAGAATTTGCACGAAGTGCAAAATGCTTAACACAAACCAGAAGCTTACAACTTAACCCGCAATACCTATGGAACCTCAGGGAGAAGMGTCAGTGAGTTAGTGACTAATTGGAACTATGGAGGCGCAACTCCAAACCCAGGCAGCGCCATATGCTCGGGACCCACAGCAGTCAGAGCATATGATCCATGGCAGAATTCCGCTGCGSTACAGGATGCTATCTCGGAAGAGTTTAGCCTCACTCCATATAAGTTATTACGCAAGCCTTTACACSACAATTCATAATTTTATTACTCAACAGCAATGCCAAGTTTCAAGAGTAAAGTGAGCACCAAATAAATGTATAAGATAGAAAATTCTGGAAAAGAGAAGAAACAGCTTCTCAAAGCTTTCAAGTTACTGGGACTTTTAAAGTACTGAAAAACAAAGACAAGACCCCAAGAAACATGTTTAAATGAATACACGCAGTTATTTTTTTCTCTCAGATGAAATGAGCTAAAGACAAATATGGATCATCCTACTTTTTCCAAAAAAGAATTTTCCTATCCTCTAAAAAGAGCCATAAGGGGCAATGCAAAAGCTCTGGCACCATACCGGAGAAATAACAGCCAACAATGTAAGAACCCTTTAGCACCTTAGACATAAGAAAGGGAAAGACCTAGAGGAACCAAAAAAATGCCCAGTGAAACAAGGCAGCCAAGGGATTTGCTGGAACAAATCTGTCAGTGCATCTGCTGCATGGGAAATGCAAATAAGTTGAAATGGATCTGAGTTTGGACYAAATGATGAAGTTCAGGAAGGGAATGAGACTAGGCATATTCCTTAAGATTATGAATATTGTCCAGAGAGTGTATGAGACGCTTCTATTTAGAGTCTAAAAGCATTTGATTAATGCATTTGATGAACAAGTTTCAAAAGTAATGTCATGAGCCTGTATTTCAATGCAATACTATGGCTACAGACATTCAAACATTAGCTTATACACCAGACTTGATGCACGCTGAAGTCAAAAACAAAAAAGACAGGGAGAATGTGGGGGATTTTTTTCCCCCCGGTTTATGTCGACTTCCAAGAATAAAAAGCAAGTGATTCTAAATTAGAAGCCTAACAATGCTTTAATATAGGACTCACTGCTTTAAAGCTGTTAGAGGATAATGACTGAATTTCAGAGGGCTCCTCTCTGCTAATCATTCCAGCTTGTCAAGGTCCCTCTGAAGGGCTGCACAGCTCTCTGGGGTATGGGCCACTCCTCACAGCTCTGTGCCATCAGTGAACTTGCTGAGGAGGCCCCTTCAGCCAAGTCACTGATGAACAAGTTAAAAAATACTGGGCCCAGTACTGACCCTTGGGGGATAYCACAAGTGACAGGCCTCCAACTAGACCCTGTGCCACTGATTACAAAGCCTTTGGGATGTGCCATTCAGGCTGTTCTCGATCCACCTCACTGTCCACTCATCCASTCCACACTTCCKGAGTTGGCCCATGAGGCTGCTGTGAGAGACAGTTCCAAAGTCTTGCTGAAGTCAAAGTTGAAAAGATCCATTGTTCTGCCCTCATCTATTCAGGAAGTTTCATCACAGACGTCAAGCAGGTTGKTTGAGCATGCTTTGCTATGCCGACTGCTCCTGAACCCCTTCTCATCATCCACGTAGATAGGGATTGCTTCAAGAATGAGGCGTTCCATCACCTTTCCAAGGATTAAGGTGAGGATGACTGGCCAGTAGTTCCCTTGGTCCTCTTTCTTACCCTTTTTCTAGACCAGGGTGATACTTGACCTCTTCCAGCCCTCAGGCACCTCTCCTGATCATCCTGACCTTTCAGAAATTATTCTGAACAGCCTTGCTGTGGTGTCCACCAGGTCTCTCAGCACTCATGGATGCATTCCATCAGGGCCCATGGGCTTGGGGATGTCAAGTTTGCCTACATGTTCTCTAATCCTTGACCGGGGAAAAAWCTTCCATCCAACATTCCTGATCTCCTGGGTTAGAGATTCCTGAGGGCTGGTCTTGTCAGTGAAGACTGGTACAAAGAAAGCATTCAGTAACTCTGCCTTCTCTGTGTCCTCTGTCATCAGGGTCCTCCCTCCATTTAACAACAGGCCAACATCCTTCTTAAGTTCTTTTCTTATTGATGTAGTTGAAGAAGCCATCTTTTTCTTCCAAACCAGAAAATCCACAAAAAAGCTTCCTCAAAGACACTGCTAGCCTACAGACAAAATCCAAAGGCCAGTGCCAGTAGCACTGACAGCAGCATACTGAACTGCATGTCCACAGTTTTGCGCTTCTCTTTAATCTCTTTTTCAGTTCCATGGTGAATAATATCAGTTCCACTAAAGATACAGTAATGTACCAGCTATTTCAGTCCATTTCCTCAGGAGTTATAACCCCAATGTACTCAGTTACTTCCTTACCACAGTTTTGCCCTCTTCTTTTGACGGAAAATAAGAACAGAGCAGAGCAGCTGTTCATAATTGTGTTCAACTGCAAAAGAAAGAGAAGCAATGCCTACTCCAGAATGTACCTCTGTGAGGTACTCAGAGAATCTGTGTGGAATCAAAGTGACTGCAGAACACACTATGAAAATGTTAGATAAAATGAACTGGTACAACTTTCCAACATTAGATGTTGCTCACTAAAATTTCAAGGGGCTCAAAGATACAATGGACTGCATCAACTTTCTCACGCTATCTCCTGCTTAAAACCAGATTAAAAGTCACAGTACAAAGGTTGCCTGGCATTTGTATATGGCAAATCAATACAAAAAATTAGAAAGAAGTCGTGGACACTCGACTAAATATGACATATTGGCAAAGATTTAAAAAAGGTGTTTGTTAAAGAATTTCTGCCTCACAAAACAATCAGATTTCTCTGCAGACATCCATCCCATTACATGGATAAAAAGGCACTCTGCTGAAAGAAAACTAGGAAACCAAGTTCACACCACAGCTTTCAAAGGACAYCAAGCAAGCCTCTGAGAGAAACAAAAGCAGACCCTTTGTATGAATATTGAACTCATCAAGAGACAGAATGACAAGCAGGAAGATGAAGGATATCAGAAAGTAAATGATGACTTACTTTAATAGTTAGAAACCTGCCTTGCAACACAGATTATTATATAATCATAAAGAGAGAAAAGAGATAAGCAAGTAATAAAATGATGAAAATTTGTTGTCGGTCGCAATTTTTTGGGACAGTAAAGATAAGATCTGACTACAGAACTGCAGAAACAACTTGCAGCACTGACCAGGGAAAAAATGTCAGACCAAAAAAAATCACTGCAGATTAAAGTGATACAGACAGGAAAGTACAATCCCAGCTCCCCTTACGAAAGCTGGGTCCAAGCTGACCCTTCCTTCTCAGCAGCAGGATCTTCTGATTACCAAACAGACATCCACTAAAAAAATCTGATTTGCTTATGATGAAAGCAATTTCCAAGATCATCTACTCCAGTTTCCTGCTAAAACCAAGTCCAGTTAGAATGCACTGTTTATGGTCTTATYCCTTCTGAACATCTCCAAAATTGCAGACTCTGTAGGTGCTCCACACACCTCAYCCAGCATCTGGCCTTCCTTTACATTGAAAACGGCCTTCTCTTCCATCTCATTAGATTTTCCTATGTTCCAGCTTCTGTCCATTGCTTCTTGTTCTGTCACCATACATGTCTGGTATCAATCTGTCTCTGTTTTTTCCATACCTGCCACTAGGTGGGTGGTCGTTRTAGACGGCAGTAAGACAAAAAAAAAATCACTGGCGAYACAAGTCATACAGAGAGGAAAGTACCATCTAGCTTTCTATATGAAAGCTAACAGACCATTACACCTCTCTTCTTGAGATGAAACAAGCCCACTTCCTTCAACCTCAGCCCTTATGTCACACGCTCCATTATGTCAGTGTTTTCCCTGGTACAGAGTAGCACAGAAGTGAATATGGTACTGTACCCTATGCTGCCTCACAAGTGCCAAGCAAAACAAGAATCACTTCTACTCATTACATTACTGCTACCAACCCCAGGTGCAGCTGGCCATCACTGCTGATACCCATTCAACTTGTCCTCCAGGACTCCCATGCAAAGTTTTTCTGCAGACAGCTGATCCTAGCCTGTACTGCAGCATGGTGTTACCCTGGCTCAGATGCACGACTTGGACTTCATCAAACTTCCTGTCAGATCATCTTTCCAGCCTGTCCCTCTCTCTAGCAGCCCTGTCCTTCACAGGTYGGACACTCCCCAACTTTCTGTAGGGGAGTACACGTGCCTGTTGAACATGCCGCCCCATGCTCACCCTAACATTCAGACCATTAATAAAGATGGTAAACAGTACTGGCCCCTGTAACAGTCTCTGATAATAATTGACAAGAAAAAAAAAAGGCAGAAAGAAGTTTATAGATTATATACAGACCTTCAGCAAGCACAATGGCTTTCTAAAGTCACACCTGCCGAGTGAAAACTGCATCAGTGAGCTTTTCACATAATAAGGAAAACATCAGCTGTGGGTTCTTCTGTGGGCTCTAACATACAAGTCCAGAAACTTCAGGAGAAACAGAATASTGGCAGACCATTATGTAATATTATATAATATTTACTGAAGTGGGAATTACTTTAGCTAGCTTCAGAGAAAGCAAGGAAACAATACCATAGTAAAGAGCAGATTTGTTTCATTCACCTCAAAGCAGGTACTACTGTTAACTTATGTAGAATCTAAGACTGACAACAAAATTCAGAAGCACTGTGTAATTAAAAATAAAGAAAAACTTAAATGCTTTTATTTTTTACTATATAGGTAGGCAAGTAAATTCCAAAACCTCTGGCAGTATCTTCTATACCAAGAAAGTTGGAAGAACATGTTCAGTAACATATGGGCACACAGTCTCCAATGCTCCAAAATGCCTATGACAAAATGGGCTTTCTGAAAGTTCAGCAGCTGCAATCACATTGATCTGTCTTCCAGATGCTGGAGGAGTCACCTTCAACTGTGAAAATTGACTTTGTTCTTTCAGGAATACAGAAGTATAGAATGATTTGGGATGGAAGTGAAGGTCATCTGGTTCCACTCCTGCTCTGCCAAGGGCTGGGACACCTTCCACTACACCAGGTTGCTCAGAGCCCCATCCAACCCTGATCACTTCCAGGGATGGGGCATCCACAGCTTCTCTGGACAATCCCTTCCACTGTCTTACCACCCTTACAGAAAATAATTTCTTGCTATACCTATCTAATTTTGACTTAAAGCCATTACCCCTTGCTCTACCATTACATGCTTCTTAACAAAGTCCCTCTCCAACTTTCTTGTAGGTCGTCTTTAGCTACTGGAAGTCTGCTACAAGTCTCTCCAGAGCCTTCTCCAGGCAGACAGGTCTCAAAGTTTCAATCTTTTCCCAAGTACCTGACTGYGAAGGTTGACAAATACCTATTCTGCTGTTTCTCAGAATGCTTCCTCTGAACAGATCTAGACAGTCAAACTCCGACAGCTGTGAAGATACCCAACTGCTGCTAGACTGGCAAACAGGTACAGAATGGCAGCTGCRGAAGCCACATCCTGAAAGTGCTTTTCCCCTGTTTTTGCTTTTCCTTAACTGTTTAAACGACTTGTTATTAAATGAGTCAGCAKTGACCACTTCAAACACCCTTCCTGACATGTGTTGCCAAAAACTTCCCATTAAAAAAAACAGACCCCAAAATAATTAGACTGGAAATGGGCAGTAGCAGTGAAGGAGATGTCTAGATTTTAAAATAATACCATAGTATTTATGCATGGAAAACTGAACTAAAGACACCTATCCAGAAGAAGAAAATACTACTTATTTTAAAGAAAATTGTGGTGCTTGACCCCAGAAGCCATATTGTCTGAACTGCATGACACATGCTTTGCAAAATACTGTACAATGATTCTTTTCACAGCACAGCTACACAGATATTGAAAAAGAAGTGTTAGCAAATATGCTTAATACTGTGGCTTAAATCTGTCGTCTTTGTCATTTGTGATGCTCTTAAAAATGGGCCACATCAGGGTCTGAACAGATCTAGTTTAACTCTGTAAATACTCTAAGTTTTAAAACCAATTATAGTTGGTTTAATAAGTACATGCAGTAATGACTCTTAGGGTAATTTCTCCTGCTGGATAAACAGAAATTTTATACCACTGCTGATAGCAAATATACTCTGCTACAACACAGTCTATAAGAAAAAAAAAAAACAAACCAAACCTCAAACTACAAATTCAAAATGCAATTTAAAAAATCAAACAAAGCCAACCGTCACATTTGCTGAGAAAGAACAAGCAGGCAAACACATGTTTACAATATTACAATCAGGACGATGTACTGTACAGTACATGAATTTAAATAAGAATCAATGCAGCTTTTTTTTTTTTCTTTTTTTCTTAAAGATTTAGCCCCACATTAGAGATTGAAAGTGAGTTTGTCAGACAAGGCACCTTTTGTTTCCTCTTTGCTTAAAATAAGTAGTGAAAAGCAGGAGGAACATTCTGACTATTTTTTTTCGGTACTATACAAGTATCACATAGCGCCTCTCAGATTTTAACAAAAGGGTAAACTGTGAAGTTAACTTCACAGCAGGAACAAAGCCCTTTGCAAGTGTATTTCGTACAAACAGAAAAACAAAATCCTGAGGGTTGCTACATGCAAAGCTTATGCAGAATCTAAAMGCAAATTCTGAGACTAAGAAGTACTCTATAAACACAATTTTGCATAAATTTCCCGAACAAAGCCAGTCACTGAGATCTCAACTGAACAATCCAGATGGAACGGTACAGGCAGAAGTGATAAACTACTCCAGTAAGTGGGGCATTTTACCAGGCAGGTGTAGGGAACTACTGCTGACACCATCAGCAACTTCAGCCTGAATCTGAGCAGAGCTCAGTGCTCACGCTTCAGGGAAACACACTTGTCTCAAGTCTGGAGTGCCTTAGCAGGAAAACAGTGAGCTCTGAGTGTTCACAAATGSTCAGATACCCTGTATACAGGGAAGTGAAAGTTGCTTAGCCCTTCTGGAAGATGCTGCCATAGGCTTTGTGGTCAATGAAAAATCATACATGACATACTACATTTGCAATAGACCCACAGAGAAGTAAGATCATTGCTATTAGCGAGTACTCCAGAGAAATAAGAATATCTTCACATAAACCTTTTAGAAGTAAGAATTTAACATATGCAACTAAATTCAGCTTTTGCAACTGGACGTGTTTCCAATTGCTCTCAAGCTTCCTAAAAGAGGTCTCCCTATTTTATCTCAGTTGTTTCAAGACTAGAAAATTAATTCAACTTTACTTTGCTTGGAACAAGTGGTTCTATCCCTTTGAAGGCTTTGCTATATTGACTGGGATTTCTCCAAACAGAAAAATAAATACACATTACCATGGTAAGTACAGAAACACAATTACCCATCACAAACCCTTCCTGAAGCCCTGACATACAAATGCAGAACAAGGCTAACCACAGTTTGTTTCCATATGGGATATGATGGTATAAACACAATTTGATCTCACTAGGACTAGTTATAGCTGTTAGATTTTGTTTAAAGATGTTTTACAGATAGGTTTTGACTTGCTAACTTTACTGATCAGTGCTCAAAGTACCAAAATACTATAAACACTGTGCTGCTTTCAGACATTATTTTTCAAGAAACAAAATTCTAATGGSTATGTCAAACTCCAGAAATGTCTGAAAAAAAACCCCAACAGTAACAACAACAAAAAACACCAACGCAGAAGTGGCTGGCATGCAATTACTTAGCAGATCACTGAAAAGCCCGTTTTGGGGGGTTTTAAGGTCATTTAGCACAATGCGGGACATCGTAAAAGGTCACTAAGACAGTTTGCCTATTACCGAACCTCGTAAAAATCGGGCACTACCCCGGGGTGCGGCAGGAGCTCCAATCAATGCAACGCTCAGGCCAGACCGCGAAAACACAAAGCTCCGCCAAAGCCCCTGAAGACGAGCGCTGTCTCCAGCGCCGAGCCAGGAGGGAAGGAGCGCGCTCCCACGCGGACAGCAGCAGGCGGGAGGCTCGGGAAGCCGGGAGCGCTCGGGCGGCGGGGCAGTCCCTCCGTCCCCCACGCACCGCGGCGTCCCGGGGCTCGGACCGCCGGSGGCACCGCAGCGCCCGGCGTTACGCAACGCTCCCCCGCGACCTTGCGGGGAACTTCGGAGTCTTTCTCCGGGAGGGACGTGCGAGCAGCATCACCCGCACGGCGCCGGCTCCGGCAGCCGCCCGCGGCCGGCGGGACCCCGGGACGGGCGGGAGGGGGCGCGGCCGGAGAGAAGGGGCTACCGAGCGCCGCGACCCGAGCGCGCAAACTTCGGCGGCGGCCGAGCTCCGTCCCGGGCGGGGGGAGGGCGGCGGGAAATCGTTCTCCCGCGGCGGTATATCCTACCTGCGACACCAGCGGCACCAGCGTCTGCTCCACGGAGCGCGTGCGGATCTCCAGCCCCGCGTCCGCGCCCAGCCCCGACGAGGACGACGAGGAGACGCCGCTGCTGCTGCACGGGGACGTGGCCATAGCGGGCGAGCCGGGCCGGGACCCCCTCC
>NW_026623342.1:378452-525491 GCF_030028575.1 Malurus melanocephalus
CGTGCCGGGCGATGCCGCGCGCGCGCGCTCAGCCCCCCCCTCAGCGGCCCCTTCCACGCCCCTCGGGMCGGGGCGGGTTTAAAGCGGCAGCTCCCGCCCGAGCGCTTCCCGCCCCGCCGCCTCCCGGGGGCTGCCGCCCGCTCTTCTCTCCCGCGTTCCTACTTTCCCTCAGCCCTCCGCCCCACCCCGCAGCCGGCGGAGGAAGGGAACCGGGACTGGTCCCGCCACCACCGCTCCCACCGGGAGTTTCCCSGCCGGTGTCGCTCGGGGCGGGAGCAGGCGGAGGGTCCCTGCCCGAGCGGGGAAGCCGGACCAGGCGGTGGCTGAGGGGCTCGGGTGCCCCGAGGAGGCGGGAGTCCTTGGGCTGCAGCGGCTCCGGCTGGCGCGGACCCCGGGAAGGGTGGTCCCGGTCGGGAAGTTTGGGACGCGGGTGTGGGGGCCAGGGAGAGGCAGCCGAGGGGCCACTTCTTGGGAAGGGCTGAAGTCACGATTCGCCTACTTTTAGCATCCGGAGGGCTGATGAGGCGTCTCARACTAAACGCCATCAGCTTCTCTCTTAGAAGCCTCACAGCGAAGGGGAAAAAAGGCTTCTGGTTTTGAGTGATTTGTATTCCATACCTGGCTGCTCTCGTGTTAATCCGGGTTTGCYCACCCCTGGTGCTAAAGCAAGAATATCTGTGATCGATCTAGCAAAAAGAAGGCAAAAGAATTCAAAGAAATAAAAGTTGTTTGGTTTGTATTGTGGGGTTTGTTCTGCTTTGGAACGGCTAAATTCACTTCTCCGCGTTATTTAGTTACCTGTAGTTGAAAAGTATCGTACGTGGATGCTTCAAGGTCTGATTTGGCTTGTGAGTATTTGGTACAGCTTCTACAGGCTTGTCTGCCCAAAACTGTGGAAGGGGAACGGAGCTCTTCTGGCTGTGATCCRAAGGTGCAAAGCAGCTCCAGCCCCGCATCACTCAGCGCAGTGATGTGCGAGAGCCATCAAGCCCTGTGTAGGGTTTGGGACAGGAACACACTTCAACATGGCTGGTTGAAGTAATTTTGGTCAGAACTGATGATTTGTATCTGACTGCTCAGCWCTGGCACAACAAAACTCTGTAACGGTGTCTTTGGCTTGTTTTATATCAGGAACTTTGTATCATTTTGTGTCTTCGAAAAGATTTCTGACCCTTTTTGCGCAAAKAATCTTTGAGACGATTTTGAAACACAGACATAAGATAAAGGACAATATTTGTTGTCCTTTAGAGTTCTATGGAGTTATCCATGTTTATTAAAAAAGAAAATTGCCAGGGCTGCAAGTATAACACTAGATAACAATATGACCCTATTCCTAGCCCTTCAGGAAATTGGTTTCCAACATGGTCTCATATTTTCTAAAATGACATCTTATATAACATCAAGTGTTTCAGGAGAAAACTGAAGGCTTAAACCTGCCATGGTACAAAAGCATCTGAATGATGGTGTAGACCTGAAATAAATGCTAGTCATGCTTGATAAAAGTGGTTTAGATTTCTTGTTTTGTTTTCTCCCAAACTTTTCATTTTCTTACAGCATCTTCAGTCCTTTTTCAGGTAATTTGTTTTTGTTTTACTTCTCAATAGCCAGATTCTATGCCTTGGCAACAATTTCTTTCTTTTACATTTTGAGAGAGTACTGAGGGCAGGTATGGTTGAAGCCTTCCCAAGACTCTACAGTGGTACAGGAGACTTCAGGATCATTAGCTGAAACATGCACCAGCCWAAGTGTCAGTAATACCAGAGGGAAGTGCGCTTCTTTGCCCTCTTCTTCCCCCTCTTATTCCCGCTTATTGACTATTTTATGAATATTGTGGTAATGCAAATTAACTGTCACCAACATCTACAGATTAAAATCTATGATTCATGTCAGAAATGCGCTAGAAGGACATGAACACTTGGTTTATAATTTGACAATTGTGTCAATTTCAAAGACAGCTGTTTGTCGTGTTCAACACRATAACAGATCGGATATCTCAGGAATGATGTTTTCTGTTTCAAAGCAAACTTAGTAGCAGAAGTTAATGATTAATTTTGAAGATTGTAACTTTTCTTTGAAAAAAAGAAGAAAGTTTGAGTATAAAAGTAGCAAAAATAGTTTTAAAATAATTTCTTACACTTACTGGACAAATGGTGGGAACTTTGCAATGCCTTYCTGCAGACAGAAGTCTTGTTCCCAATCTACCACTTTATTTTACTGCCTGCATTTTGTTTTCACTAGAGAAGCAGCATTAGTGGGTGGTGCTAGTGACAACACTGTCTAGTTCTCCCACTTCTCCTCAGGTGTTTCCAGTTTAAGCATGGAAACCACTGCTCTGCTTCTGGAACTRTGCTAGGCAAACAGAAAACATGTTGTGATGTTTTTAATATAGCACAGTTGAAAAGCTGTAGCATGCTGCAGGCTAATGTCTTTGAAGACACCTTGAGGAGATCTTCAAACATCATAGCCTGGAGCTTAATTGTGCTTTTTAATTATGTTAAGACWATTTGAATGAGGCAGTGTGATAGATTGCAACCACACCTTTGGCATGCCAACACATGGCTCTGAGGGAGCACACTGTGCAATGCACAGCAGTAGAATGTTTTGCATATTATCATTTTCAGCCTACGTAATGGATTCAGGAAAGCAGTAGCCCATCACCCCAGAAAGAGTGTCCCTCATGGCTGCCGGATGAGGACCACCCACTGGCCATGGCAGTCTCATGTTACCACTGGCATTATTGCTTGAGTTACCACTGCTCAACTCAGCTTTTGAACCTGAAAAGCATTTGAGCTGTGGAGGACAAGAGTAATGCTTAATGGACTGTATTTCTAACTTCATAACTTAGTCAGTGGTCAAKGGAAGGAAGTGATTCATATCCTCATAGCATTATGAACATGTCAATCTGATCCTCCTTGCATTGTTTCCAGRCTTCACTCAAGGAGGTGACACCTGCTCCTCTGTCCATGACCTCCATGAGTTGGGTTCTGCGACTAGTGACAGGTTCCTGCACAGAACGTAAGCCAGWTTTCCCTTGTCTAGCTCTTCACTTTTATTTTTTCCTCTCTGAAGCAGCTTTTATGGGAGACAACATTACTACCCAGCACAGTGCTGTGCCAAAGTTTTCAGACAAAAGTGCTGTTTCCCGCACTCTGACATTCTGACAAGGATGGCTGTTTTGAGCATTTATGTGCAGTTAGGCCTCTGACCGTGGATGCTGACCTCTTAGTCTTGCTGAGAATGATATGAAATGTAGTAATGAGTGTACTGAGTATATCTTATGCTACTTGTGCCATGGCTTGTTYGAAGAAGCTGTCAGTCAGCCTCAGTTTGATGGAGCAGCTGGCACCTGCTCTTACCTTCTTGCTAAGATCTGTGTGTTCCCTGGTCTGTTTAAAGCAAAATGAGATGGGTAAAGCTTTAACTGTTTGAATAATGCTTTTTCTGATCTGGTCATTTTGACCAGCACGAGGTCAGCAGTGAGGACAGAAGCCTCTTCCACATGAAGAAACCTTCCTTAGGAAGCAGGTTATAGTTGTTTCATACGTGCTGTTGAGGCACATGCAGCAAAGCAGATGCCATTTAACCAGTCAAGACGGGTTGGAACTTGTGAGCTGTGAAGAGGAGCTTAGCAGTTCCTGTCCACAATGGTTYAGGAAGCACAAACTGCAGGGAGAACAAGGAAATTACTAGTAAAGGCCAGCTGATGGGATCAGAGGGCTTTTTAGTCAATTTTGATAATGAGCACTTTCCCATACATGCTTATAATGGATAAGACATAGGAATTAGCTAAATTAATAACACTTTGAAGATGAATTCCAAGGGGTAATTGGTCTTTATTGTCCCACAGAGAGCATCCCAAATATCCAGGRGTGAGGGGAAGCAGAGCCTCCATTGCTTCCTTATCTCCCAGCTGCAGTATGGAAAGCAGAGCTGAGTGGGCTGTGTCAGATTGCTCCTTTTCTCTTTCCTCCAGGTGAGATTAAAGTTGTAGCAGTGTGGGAGGGTAAAGCACATCAATCATCTTCCCAGATGAAATTTAGAAATCCACTTTAAGATTAAGCTTTTCCCTTGATTGCCTCTACTTTCCTCTAAAATTTGACAAAGTCATATTTCTTTTTTTTTTTCAGTGGGGATGTTTTGCAGGCAGCTTGCGAAATCAGTAATTTTAAAGACGGTTAAAATTTTTAGGCTTTTGAGAAATGTCAGAAGATGGGAGACAAGTGTTGYGTGAAATGTCTAATCCTGATTATTAGTGGTTATTAACTCCAAAGTGCATTACTTCTTTATAAAAACAATCAATCTTTTATGTTTGCTTCATACCCCATAGTAATATACTTCAGTTTGCAAAGACTACATTACTTTTTTTTTTCATTGAGAGCATTTTATGTGACTGTGCAGTGACTATATTTGTCATTTGTGAATTTACAGTTTCACAGTGGGATTGCAACAGTTATTACAGAAACTATGAAAAGAGGGGATATAAAAGTAATGGATAGGCATATCTGAAGGACTACAAGCTAGTATCTATTTTTATCTGAATGTTTGTCTAGAGTAATGATATAATAATAATAATAATAATAATAATTATAATATATAATATCTGTGCCCATACAGCCAGAGGGTGATTTCAAGCACTCTCTCCCTTTGAATTTACAAGGTAGTAGCTGTCAAAATTTCCAGCAAGTAATAGCTACTTGGCCATGCTATCAAATGTGGTACACCTCCATGACATTTCTGTCCCCTGTGACTGTGGAAAATGAGGACCCTTGTCTGGATGATCAGATGCTAATAGCCCATCATGGCTTCACTGCCTCTTTTACAGAGCTCAAAAGAATACAGTTACCTGTGCTAGATCTCCAAGAACTCTAAGGGCACCGTATTTTTCATTTATCCAAGCGCCATAAAGAGATTTCTCTAATGAGCAGCAGTTTCTGAGAATACATTTAGGCATAAAACATGTTTCTTATATCATGCTGAACACAAAGAGTGCAGAAGCCTTAGTCAACCAATCAAAATTTAAGAAATATCATTGAAGTCAGGGTCTGAAGATTATATCCCACTTTTTCACTGACATTTCCTACCAAGCTACCTGCAGTTGTAGAAGATGTGTGTCTGACATGGGCAACAATTTTCAATCCTGTAAAAATTTGCTTGTTTAATGATAATATGACACTTTACTGGCAAGGAAAGACAAGGTGGATAATGTATAATGGATACTGCTAGAGTTACCAAAAACTTTCAATTGTAAGACCCATGCTTTTGGTTGAATATGAATATGCTGAGCTTTAAAACAACAACAGGTATGAAGTACTGAAGGAGAAGCTGAAGTTGCTCTGTAATGAAGCCTGATTTTTTTTTTCTTCATTTAGAGTTTCCTTGTGCTGTCCTTTAATAYATATTACTGATATATGGACTTGAGTCTAACACTGACATTGGTGTGACAGCTTTTGGAGGTGAAAAGTCTCMTCAGTTTAGCTTCAGCTGTGAATTTGGCCTTATTTCAAAAGGACATCTGAAAAATACAGTTTCAGCTTGAACTGTAAGTAGGAATTAGTGTGCAATTTTGTATAATCATACCCTAGGAAGAGTAGAGTGCAGGACTCTTTTCAGACAAACACTATATAGATTTATCAATACACTGCTATAGTTGTTGAAACTCAGTGGTGGTGTAACATATCAGGCAAAATCCCCTAGATGATCAGTTCTTAGAAGTAAAGTAAAAGTTTAGGCTTTTTTCCTTGCAGTCTGTGAAGTTCTTCTTTTGTACATACATATTTTTCTGAGGACTATGGCTGAGGCTTATTCATTCCATCAAGGACCTTGTTTTAAATAGGAGCTAAGACCAGTTTTAGAAGGTAGCATGAGCAGCCTTGCAATATGCAGATACATGATAATCAACCCTCATGAAAGTCTTAAACTGACCTGTAATTAGAATTTGGAATCAGCTTTTTATACCAAATCTTTTATCTCTTTCAAATCRGTGATTATCCTAGGGCTGAGCATTATTTTTTTGATTTTTTAACAGCTCCTATGGGTTATAAAATAAATATGGAGGATTATAGGTTTGAAGAAATCTTTAGCCTGCAAAATCTTTAAGAGCATTTGCCACCTAGCAACAGCCAGGAACGTGTTTCCTTCAAACAATCTGCAATTGTGTGATTCAGAAAAAACCTCCACAGTGTTTATAACTGCAATTGTAACTTATGTAGGAAGGAAAAATGCAGCAAAAGGCTCTGGTTGCATCACTGACAAAGGATTTCATTACCATAAGAAGTCCCTAACAGGGTGACAAATAATCAAGATTAAAAAGAATGTGTGAGACCAGCAGAAAGGGAAACAATGATGTTCCTATTATAGCTGTGGCCTTTGCAATAAATGATATGTCAGCTTTTTCATTTTGAATTGTGCTGAATAACTTGGTGATTTTAATTCATCAGCAAATGAATACTTAGATTAGAAGCTATTTTCTTTTTAAATGTGCATTTGCTAACTTAGTCATGCAATAAATACCACACTTCTTGAAAAGTGTGATAATATAGATACTGTTTATAGACATTAATGATTTCAACCACAGATTCTCTGTTACTTTGCTCAAATATGTGAGGGAAGTATGGGAATTATATGAGAGGGAAGGTAATTGCAACATTCATGAGCTGGCTGGCTATCAAAATCCCTTTGGTCTGCATTTTGTGATGGTAATGAGATAGTAGGGGAAAATTACACAGATGCTAATGCACATGGCTTCTGTTTAGATGATTATCATGCATACATCTTTGCAACATCTAAGAAAAAACTTTATTGTGTGTGTATCAGTTATCCCAGTTGCTCTGTTTTCCTTTTTTTCTTTTTAATCTCCTTAAAGGAAAGAACCTGGGGATATGTAAGGACAATGCATCTTTCAGACCTCCCTGACCTCCAAACCATGGACACTTGTAAAGGAATTCCACCCATGTGACATTGTTAAATTAACCTGGATGTGTTCCAAASAAAATGAGCAGCTTCTAGACCTGTGTTCATAGCATTACTTAAAATTCRTTATCAACGGGGTACTAAACCCCAGCTTGTTTCAGTGYATGTTCTTTTTAAAACATGGGTTGTAGTTCCTCTGTTAGTAAACCAACTTAAGMCCAACAAAGACATTACTAATATGCATTACTAAAAAAAATATTTCCAATGCTAAAAGGTATTGTTGCTCAACCTTTACAGGCAGCTGGTAGGATTCAATTCTGTTTCTGGCAGCAGGAGAGTACATGCTGAAGTATCAGAATTGGAGCAGAAAATTGTAAGTGCAGCTGAAATGGAAGGGGAAGCAGCAAGCTATTGCCAAGGGAGCACAAKAATTTTTGAAATAAGTACATTTAGCGAGTTTATACTAAATATTAAAAGTTCCAGAAAGCATAAAGTAAATAASTGAAAATTTAGAAGCCTCTCTTTTTCAGTCATGCTCAAAGTACTAAAGGCATTTCTTAGAACCTGACATTTGTACTGAATTGCCTGTGCAATATCAGCCACTTTTGGAGAACATAATATAGACAGGTCCTAAAAGGTAAAAGTTTTGAAAGCAAAATGAGGTGTTGCAATGTAAGGAGGACATTGACATAATGTTTTTTTTTCTGTACTCAGTAATTGCAGTCCTGACCTGGTGATTTTTCCATTGATGTACTTTGGAGTGGTGCCASGTGAGGACTGCGTATTCAGGTATGCCGAGGACACCGCACGTGTTCCTCTGACAGAAACAACTTTGCAGATCATAGATGAAAAGTACTTCCAAGTCCAAGCTTTCTCCTTTCAAAATTGGTCTATTCTAGCAATCAGAATGTGAAATCTAATTGTGGGYTTTGGATAAGGAGAAAATAGTTTCTAGTCAAATGTTTCTTTGATCCTGCCATGAAGGATGGCAAAAATCCTTCCTTCTCTGAAAAGAAGAGAAACCAATCTATAGCAGAAAATTTGTGTTTTCAGAGGTCCAGGATTCATGCCAGCTATTGAGCCTGCAAGTTGCTTCAGGATTCTCAAGACCTCATTTACTMTCTATACCTCTATATGTACCTATTTTGATTTCTCACCTAGCAGTATAATCAGGAAAATATCACTTTATTTTAAAGCAGTGATTTTTTTGAAACTTAAAGTATCACAGAGTTAGATGTAATGGATAATTACATCCTGATGGAATCACTCCCTACTCTGTCTGTCATGCTCAAATACCAGCACATATTGGGTAGGGAATCAGCCCTTTCAGCAGAAACCTCAACAACTGTATTTTATCCACTTCTCTGTCCTTCTCAAAAGTTATGATCAAGGTGCTGACGGGATACAGCAAATGACAATTTTTTTTAGCTCTAGCAGAGCTTCTCCTTGACTTTGAAAGACAGATGATTAAGATTCACATTTTTTAAARAATGGGAACAGCAGAGGCAAGACAGAAAGTGAAAATCCACCTAGATTAGTGTAGYCTGGTGTACAGGTCACCCATGTAGCTTTCATAACCTGATTTAAATCCCTGCTTAGCCAGCTTCAGATCATRGTCTTGAAACTAAATTCCCACTTCCCATCTGCATGTTTAGCTATGGATGTTTCAAGGTGATGTCTTTTTTTTGAAGAAATCTCAGTCAGGCTTTGTTTTCATCTGGATGCAAAACAGAAACTGCTGTGTTCCCCACAATTAATTCTTACCTAAATTCAGGAGGAAAAATAGATTCAATAGTATATTTTTAGTCTTAACATTTTACTAATGTACTTATGATTTACTGTTCTTTTTATTTCAAAAGAACWTTGGGACCTAAAAGTGTTATCTGGAGCAACTCATATTATGTTTAGAAATGTTTCTGCAAGTCTACCTTTCATCCCAAACAAAGAACAGTAGAGTCCACTTAGAGTTTTTAACATAAGTTTCTTTTGTCTCTCCTAATGTTCTTTTCAGTGTCTGAAGCTGCTTTAAGACACTTCCCCCCAACACCTTCGTAATGGAAATTGAATTAATACTTTGGACTTCTAAATCAGGCATAATTTTAGTTCTTCCTCTTAAAACTTTCTTAAAAAGAAGTCACATGTTCAATATGARTTTCAGAGAAAATTCAGTGTTCCAAGGGCACTTTATAAAAGGAATGGGCAGCCATCTTCAGACAGGGATTTTGTGTATACGTGCTGATCCAAATAGACTTAATGAGCAYGATGAAATTGTATTATAGCCATGCAATTTGAATTAGACTTACTTTTATACCCCTTATCACAAATCCTTTCCTGTTAACATTCTCCTCATTTAAATCCCGAGTTTGCAATCCCTTAGGATATTTTTTTCCCAATTTTTGCACATCAAAATATTCACAAGATTAGAATCAGTAGTTTGTCATTTCCCTCATTTGAATACAGCAAACCTGCTTGTAGTTGGTTTTGTTATACTCGGTCACAATTCTCTAGCAAGGAAGAATAAAACCCAACAGACTGTTTTGCCTTAGACTTCTCCCATGAGGATTCTATGGAAGGAAATTCTTTGGTGAGAGTCAAAACCCTTCAGACGCTGGCCTAAAACTGTTCCAGTGTAACTCAGCTGTCATCTCCTGAGTCCTCTGGGTCAGGCACAGATCAATAAAACGCACTTTTGTGAATCCCCACTTACACAGCCCAAGGGCTGGTCGTCAGAGAAGGCTGTATCAGCACTAGGGATGCTCTCAGATTTTGGCAGACTGATGTGGAAAGATTTCCAGAAGGAATTAGGTTCAGGAAACATGCACCTATTGAACCTTACAATATTTATAGTCGTTGTGACTCTATTTTTGTCCTGTCCTAGAGCTGATAGTGAGAGACAGTTTATCCCTATTTACTCATCTCTTTTTACATTTACTTCCTGTCTAATGTGATGGATGCAAACTGGGAGGGTGGAGGGAGGGGCAAAGGAGGCAGAGAAGTCCCTTCCCTGCTCTTTGATTATGTGACCCTGAAAAGTGCTGGTGATCAAGTATGCCAGCAGTTGAATTCACCTTCTAATGATGCATATTGTTAATTATTCCTCTGCTTTTCAGAGATACATACTTCTGTAGTCAAAGATCAATGACAAACTCAGAAGAGCAGAAGTAGATTTGTTCCCAGTAATAAGGTACTACCTTCTTCTTTTCCTTCCTCAGCAATTTTCCTTCAGAACAACCAGCCACTGATTTTCTGGTTTTTTGTTTTTTTTTTTTAAAGGATATTTTCCTTTGATCTTAAGAATGTACTGAAAGCTGATCCAACCAGAGTTAGTGCTCTCTTTTCTGGATTAATTATGTGAGGCTGCTGGGAGAATCRGTGTATTCAGTTCTCTGGCTTTTACTTTCTATAGATCTCAGCCTTGGAGAGCATCTTGGAGAGTCAGAAAAAGTAACAAATGGTCTTATAGTTCCACAGGACCTCATACTATTCTAAAAAAAAAAAAAAATACAACACAGGATATGCATGTTTTAGCTGAGTAGGTGTTTTAATGATTTCTAGTTGAAACATGTGGCTGTGTATACTTTTATCCCTTTTCAGTGGATTATAGACAATTTTTTGAAACTGTTAATTGAAGGGTAACTTTGAAGAGTTTTTTAGGTGGGAAAGTAGGACCACATTAAATTCAGCCTTGGAAAAACACAATGCCAGGAACTATGACCATGGATAAAAAGGCTAAGTTTAGGCCACTCCTTTCAATGTTTTTATCTGAGGTCAAACTCTTATTGTTAATAGCTGCCTCTTTTTGTGCTAAGTCATGCAATTTAGGTCCCATGTAAAAAGATACCAGTGTGATCCAACATGGATATTTCAATTTGTACTTTTCCAACCATGCAGCTGTTAAACACTAACCAGTTGATTCATAACCACTCAATATGAGAAGGGATTCTTCAGCCAACTTTAATATTACTTCACGGAGGAAGTCATTTCAGAGGGTCACTTCAGAGGGTCATTTAAAATCTAAGCCTGTTGGCAAATGGAGATGGCTGAGCCTCCTCTGTTCCACAGCACTAAAGCACGGAGGGCAGGCAAGGCAGGCAGGCTGAGCAGGCTCATGAGACACATGAGGCTTTCTTTTTAGGACAATTTCTCCAACACGTTTTTCTCAGCTGTAAATCRAGTATAGGTGGAACCTGTTGCTCCATTATATCACAGGGCAAGGAACCTTCAGCTATCACCATTTCTGACCTAACACTTAAAYACCTGGAGAAAGCTGTTGATGATTAAATCTGAGATTGGAACAGGAAACTGGAACCCTATAACAAACTAAGCTTGAAGATACTCTATGAATATGGATCACTTATGTTCATAGGTATGTAACACATCTTAGTTCAACAAACTGGATTAAGGTACAATATCTATTGTAAGYCACAAAACTGGTAGCTCCTGAAAATGCCTTGCATTTGAAAGACTCAGGAACCATATATTAGTCATAAAAAGGAAAACCTGAATGAGCAAATGTGTAAAACTGGAAGAGTCCCTGTGCAACAGCATCTACTTGTGCACCAGTAATACATTCCAGGCAGTGATCTCCTGGAGATGGCTATAAAGAACACTAGTCTTCTTTTCTGACAGTCTATCATATAATTTTTAACAGCCTGATGCAACGAATATCACTTGTTTCATCTTTTTTTTTTTTTGCAGTGTAGGCTTTACTGGAAAATGTAAAACAAAGTTTTCTTTAATTTCTTGTATTGTTTAATTTGTTATTTGAAAGCAAAAAAGAGGCTAATATGGTTGGTTATAGATTCYCTGGTAATTTCTTTTACTTGGTTGAATACAGAGCTTTCATCAGATTTCTACAGCGAATATTTTCCAAAGTAAATTCAGAATTATTTTCAACAAATGTTTCATAGTGAAACTGAAATTCATTTTATGCAAACATATCACAGATGGTACCATTCAAATGAATGAGTATGGAAAGCAATGCATAAAATTGATTCATCCAATTATTTTAAATACTTGTRCGGGGGAAAAAAAAGTATCCAATGCTATTTTCAACAGATTTTGTATCCTCTCATAAAAAATGCCATTCCCACAGTCTTTTTTAGTTACGGATTAGGAGTGATGTTGTTAAAGAAATATGTCTTTASATCACGAAGTGTAAGCCTGCAGTGTCTAAGCTTGCCTTAACTAATAATTTTTCCTAAATGTGTTTTTAAAAACCTTTTAACTTGTTTTCTTTCATCAACTAATGTGTCTAACCTGTATTACTTCCCTGTAATTATTTTCTATATTTTCTCTGTAATCATTGCCTATGTCATTTATCTCAAGGGAATCTGAATGATTGAAATAAGTAGATTCTATTTTGTCATCATCTTAATGATATAATTTTGATAATTCCTTTATTGTTTACCATATAGTTCATGGATCCAGTCATGCAGTGATGCACTCTGCAGTAACCAAAAACCTTCTGATGAAATCTCTGTACTTAGATTGCCTTGCTGACGTTTGTCACTTTTCACATGAAATGAAATTTACCCGTTGTATCTGAAATATTAGCTGGTGCAAAGAGATGGCTGGAGGAGCAGTGTCTGCGTGCTTCATGCCCTGCTGCTGCTCTGATAATCAGGACAGCGGCACATCCCTCACTTTTAGCAGATGAGCAGTGCTGCTGCTTTCTGGAGGGAGACACCTGAAGAGAGTTTACCTGCAAAGGGCTATTTGCACCCGTGGGGTGGGATTGGTTCCCATGTGCACTCTCTTCCAGGCGCAGCTTATGGCTTCCAGCCTGGTTTTAATAAAAACTCAAATTCTAAATACTCAAATTCTAAATACTTCTGACTGGTTTTAATCCTGTTTATCAACAGGTACACTATGTTTAGTTATTATTGTCAAGCTAGAAAAGCTGCTAATGCCAGAAAACTGAGGTGGCTTTTGTATATTTTGAATATGTAAAAGTCATGAGTACTTATAAGTGATGCTGCATCCCATGCTTTCTGGTTAAATTCTACTGGATAGCATTTCAGTGTATACACAGTTTGACTTTTCAGTTACCTTCTGTGTCCTAATTCTGCCAAAGTATTTTTTAAAATTCTAATGTGAGAAAAACCCAGCTTTCTGTTTTAGCCAGGATGGTCRTTAACTGAAATAACACAGTTTGCCATTCTTTTCAAATACATTTCTCACACTGCAATGTGGACTATGGGGTCAAAAAAAGTGGCAATAAAACAAATAGTCTTATAAATTCTTGTACAAGATGTTCCGAGAATGCAGTCAGAAGAAAAGGAGACAAAGAGGACTGGTGAAGGATAAAACATTGTGCAGGCTCATTTGCAGTTCTACAGTGAATGCCTTTATGTGCCTGGTGCCTTTCTTTTCCCCTCCTTCTCAAAAGCAAGAGACTTCCAGGAGAGACTGAACTTTAAATTCGTTTTGGCATTTCTTACTGGGAGGAATTYACTAGTAGCTACAGCAAAAAGAGTTAGTGATTTAGGACTAACTCTGATTTACTTGCATTTCCTTTAACTCCTTAAAGACAAGACTTTTATTTTATAACATAACTAGCTGATTTTTTTTCTTTCTCTAGTTTGCACACTGAGTAAGGGGAACATAAAGAGTTAAATTTACTTGTACTTCCACAGAAAATCTGTAGCTAAGTCAGAAACAGATGCSTGAGTTTTTCTGTCCTCTGCTCTAACCATGAGAGTCACTGTATGGTTTTGCCAATACATACGTGACAACCCATGGGTTTTGAACCAATAGCATTCTGGATAGTTAGGAAGCTGCTCAAGTAGCAGCTGAATCATTGGGSGATTATATTTTTAACTGGTGTCATCATCTCACCATCCACTCTACCCAGCATCAGTTTGGCTGCCTATTTTCTTGCAGACCATCCATTTCCTTCTACACCAGTCCTGCTAGAAAGCATTTCTAAGCTGCTCTGCAGTACATTCTGCTACTTATGCAAATCCCTTAAGATATTATAATACATTGCTTAAGTGAAACTAGGAACCTGAGTGCTACATGAGAAGTAGTTGGGCTTCATTTATATCTAGAGTATAATTCTGATTATAGAGGCAAAATATGCCAAACACTACATGCACACAAAGATAGCAGATGTTTTCTTAACAGGTATGTTTATTATAGTAAAGCCTCAGGATGCTTCAGGTTTACTTTCACACAGACTACTGTTACTATTAATGCAGTGAGAAACTATACCAGCCATAAATTTGAGAAATTATCACTYCCAAAACATATACTAAAGTTTCATTACTACAAAACAGGAGGATCTCTGCGGAGTCAGATAACAACCAGGAAAGAAGCATAGWGGCTGAATCCTGGCAGGGTTTTTAATTTGTCAGGCAAATTGGAAAGTTGACTAACACACCAATTACACTTTGTAGGAACACAGTGCTAGATGGAACACCACCCTTCTTACACTGGTATTGCTGAATCTCATGGGGAGCCACTCCAATCCGTGTACAACACAAAGAGGAAGCCTTACCACCCTAAAGCTAAGGAAACCCAGGGCAGATACTTTTAACAAAAGGATTTAACGGTTTCTCTTTAAACAAACCCAGAATACTGGCTTTCCACCAAGCAATTCAAGCTATGTAAAGGAGAAGCACAGCTAAACCGACCTGGGAACTCTGACTCACAGGGTCAAGCCTTCTCCTTGTTGCAGAGGGGAAATGGTTTGCACCACCCTTTTTCCTGGCACAGCCCATTTCCTCCTCTCCTGCTGTGGGATGCAGCCCAACTTGCTGACCTGTGAGCCCGTGGTGTTTTATGTATTCTGCCCACCCCAGAAAAAGGATAAATCAACCCACCAATAGCTCCTTCCCATCTCATACAGGAGAGCAGCTACTTGCTCTTCTGTGCAGGCATTCAAAAAGGCTCACAACTGGGCTTAAAATATTTTTGTAAGTGTTGGCATTTTAGGTAATACATTCTTAACTTCATAAAATAAAATATTACTAATCTGACTAGTACTTTAGTGAATTTACTATTACTTTTTGGCACATTTCCAGCAATGGTGAGAACCTCTGTTGTTCAGTTTATCTCAAATACACTTTGTTAAGGGCTCCAGAAAAGGTGCAACTACTGATTAAATGCATCAAATATGTCTGTGGAATCTGAAAGTGTGGACAAGGTTCCATGGTAGCCTTCCCAAACGTAACCTTCAGGTCTGACTTACTGGTCTTCTCCCCACTCACAGGAAAAGTTAAATTGAAGGGTACACTCTCAGTTCTACTGTAATTAAGTTCCAGGAAAAGCAGGAGTTCAGYTACTGATGTTGTACTGGTCCTTTGCAGCACTCACTTCACTGTCAGCCCTCCTTCCCRGTCTCACAAGCTACACTCAGGTCTGTAGCAGACCTCTTCCTCTGGTCCTAGTTTGGTAAGTTCAGTGATCTTTATGGGTCCTTTCCAGATCAAGATATTCTGTGATTCTGAGTTGGACTTCTTSCCCTGCAAATTGCATCCCTCTCTTCTTGTTTTGCTCAAACTTTAAGCACTGGAAAAAACACTGCAGGTACCCCTAGATCCTGTGTTTCTCTGGAATATGACTCTCCTTACAACACAACTGTCCTGCAGCCTCTTAGCCAGGAAAAAGTCTACCCTGTTCTCTGTCCTTCTGCCCTACTCCTTTAGGTTTCCTCCCAAGTGAGATTGAGCTTTCTGCTCTCCTCTCTGCTGGTTTAGGTATTGAGTAAAACTGGGGACAGGTAAAATGATGATCCCCTCCAGCAAATATCCACACATTGTGCCCTTCAGAGCTAGACTGCAGCAAAACCCTGACAGACTGAAATTGGTACAAGATGGAAGGCTTCATTAATTGGGGCATTTTACTGTGAACCAGTGTACTAGCGCTTTCTATTTTGCAACAGTGAGATGAGGATTATGTTTGGGGATTCAGAAGTGATATTAGATATCACTTTAGCTATGTAAATTTCTAGCTGGCCCATAACTTATTTTCACGAGGCTGTTATTTTCTCCTGTACTGTGCTACCTCTGAGCTGTCATGTTCAAGTGTGAGACTTTAAGCTGAAGGATCTGGAGGCAGTGCTCTCTGTGCCTTTGTTATCTGTTTGGAAGGCAATTTCTAAGCATGGGGGAAACTGCCAGTAGTTCCATCGGTTTATTATGGCTCCTTTCTATCTACGTGTACATACCAAAAGAGTCAACAAACAATGAATCAATTCTTTCAGTAACATTCCATTGCTCTGTTATCTTTATAGAGTGTTGGTGTCAATGACAGTCTCCAAATCTCAGAATTCTATTCCTGTTTCTGTTGTTCCTTTGGTGGGGAAAATATCCTTCAGTTTTTTAAAGCATTTTTTCCAGCTTATGCATATTGTAGACAGATGATTAAAATATGCCATGGGTAAGGCAATGACTTCACAGTTACTGCTTCCCAGTTCAAATTGTAAAATTTATGACTGCTCCATAAAAATATCTTGTAAGTTTTTCTCTTATGGTGAATTTTCATTATAAACTSCTTTATAAATTCAGCATGAACATAAAAGCAAAAATTCATGAAAGTTGAGCACACTCTAAGCTGAACTTGGCAGCTGCACTGGGTAATATACATGACAGAAAAATGGAAAGAGAAAAATTAATAGGCAGTGGATATGAATATGAACGATGTTAGAGTTGTTCTAAATCACTAATGTTTAACAAAAGACTCATTCACCAAAGATAACATTTAAATTATTGGATTTCCATCACTTAATAAAAATTATAATTTCTTTGAATATAAAGAAAMGGAAGTAGAGTAAGGTAAAATTATCAGATTTACTTTTCTGTTAAGCTCTAGTAATGAAACACCTATCTGGAAATGCATTTCTTTCTCTATGTAGGCCAGGGTAGTAAAATTGCACATGATTTCTTTCCTTAATAAAAGATACATAGGCCAAAAAAAAAAATATTTCATTAGGAGATTTCAAGGGTGTCTGACTTGAATTGAACCAGCTTAGTTTGAAATCCTTTTTTTTTTTTTAGCTCAAATTACTCTAAGTCAGGCAGTGTCCCCCATCATAAAAATGACACTTGGAGACCATGGACAATGGCACAAGCAAGCTGTCTGGGAAGACCAGACTGATGAGGAGAATGGAATACAAGGTAATCTGAGGTACCAAAGGAAGGAAAAGACACAAGTCAGTTTCAAACCAAGACAAAATTATGGGGTTTTACATTTCTCAATTGAAATTTGCTAATTGAAAATGAATAAATCAATATTTTGGGGTTTAGCTATCTTCTTTATTTCACTGGTAGAATTCCCAGGAAGTACAAATTCTCAGTTTTAATAAATACTACTAGAAACTGAAGTACATGGTGGGCCTCTTAAAYATCTTTTCCAAGAACAACTACCTAAGACCTTCCTCTCATTTAGGCTTCAGCTTTACAGGTCACAGAGGCACAACAGTAATAGCCTTCGGAATCACTCAATTTCTAGTGGTGTTTCAGAGGATTTATTTTAGACTTGTGAAAATTCTGGGTCCTGAGCCGCTGGGCTGGGATGTTGTATGATCTTAGTCTGAGATAAAATGGCAGGTCACTGTGCAAAGTGGTCCACTAAGATTTAGAACCTGAATTSCAGTTTTGTCTTCTGAGGCTTGGCTGCTTGCTGGCTTCTTAAGCCTGTAATTCATTTACAGAAAGATAAATTTCATATCCATGACTGTGACAGCCAGAGTGCCTTGTCTATTGGAACAAGCTAGCAGCACTCCGTATAAAGCAGGTCCCTGAGGGGCCCAGAACACTTAGGATCGGTGCCTTGGCACAGCAGCGCTTTCATTGCTATAAGCAAAAGAATCCCATCACAATCATTTTTCTGTTCAGAATATTTTTCTTTGCAATACAGTTTTCTTTGCTTTGTTAATTTTCTCCAAAAGCCTTCCAGTTTTCACATTTTCCTGTGCTGGCATAGTTAGGACTCTGTGTTATTCCAGAGCATTTGTATTTTGGTGTGGGGATAGTGCACACTTCTTTTCGCGGTGAAACAGTGCACAGCCCACACTATGAAATGAGAAAATGTTTAATAAATATGGCTAAAATCCTGTCCTGAAGAATTTTACCTCTATGCTGTGTGATACTATCTAGTGAACTCATGAATCCAAGTTTGAATCATCAGGTAGGTTCTGTAAATTTAAGGTTAAAAAGAACCATGGCATAGGAACTGGCAGGGCAGTAAAGTTGCCTTTGAYTGCATGTTTAGGGAGTGGTTATCAGTTGATTGGTTTAGTTTTATATTGACAATTTTTTGCCATTCTTCTGTTTGCAAATGTTCAGTAGCATTTTATTTTCCAGGCATTTTGGACCTGGTCACTTCATTGCTCAAAATTTACTACTGTTTTATCTGAGCATAATTTGGTTCTGGCAGATTATTCTTTTCAAACCCACAAAACAAATTCCACTCACTCCTTGTGTTCTCACTCCCCTTTATTTATCCTATGTAAATAGTTATGGGGACTTAAAGAGAACCTCAGAACAAGGGATAACAGAGGACGGGGAAAGAGAATATCAATTAATCAGACTTTACAATAGGAGCTGGGTACTATCTTTTTTTTTTTTTAATATTTTTTGGTACTAAGATGCAGGAGATGACACTGGATATTTCAAATTTCCAGGGAACGAGTCCATACTTTTTTTTAAAATAGCTTTGGTTGGTCAGAGGGCCAAGACTCATCMTGTAAAGGAGCCAGATATTTTATTACACTGAATACCTAATCCTAGTTCTCATTTACMTTGAATACAAACATCTTGAACTATTTACACTCAGGGAATTAAAAAGTAAATAAACTATCCAAAGGCGAGATATTCAGAGAGAGGACACAAACTCAGGTCTCTGGGGATAAGACACTGGGATACTTAGGAGAAGCACAACATGAATTCAGTGAAGTTTTCCCTTCCTCTGATGRCTGATACTATTGGGAGTTAAATGAATGACAGAACTATCCAAAGTATTTGGAAAAATAAATGTGAAATCACTCATCAAATGTGAAATCAATYATCAATCAGTGATTGTGCTACTGCTCTTGTCCCATCCTGATAAACCTGAGGCACATTAACTGGGATGCCTGCAGGAACTGCTCAGGTAAGAGAATTCCCGAGTTCCTCCACTCTCTGTTCATTGCTGCTGACCTGTATATTCATATTTTCCCTCCAACCWGAAAAGTTTGAAGGGCTGCCATCTATGAGAATATGGGAAGTGCAATATTTATGCCAAAACTGAGCAGATTTAGCTGCACTGTACTTTGTGTCCTCACTGCTCCAGGTTACACCACTGTGGTAGTGCTGAGCTCAACACACAATCTCCTCTGTGGCACATTCCAAGTGATTTGAGAAAGCTTTCTCAGGAKTCAGGAGACTGTGGGTTAAATTCCCCAGAACATGGTACTGTTTTCTTCTAAAACTGGAAATAGGAATGAAATTGTGATTTTCTCATAGGGCAAAACAGCTTCTGTTAAAGATTTTGGAAATCGCCCACAAGGTCTGTGCAGCAGCTGTTGTGAAGCAGAGGGAATGGTAGAGAGCTGGGAACTGAGACCRACAGCTGCAGAAATTTTTTTTTACAGCTGTCTCATGCTCTTTTCCTTGGATATGCATGTTTTGGTTTTGTGGTATTTGAGAACAGTTTCTTACAACAAAAATAATTTTTTGGGTCTGAGGTGGGGTGAGCATCCCAGTGACAAAGTTTCGTGCTTCATTGTGATGAGCTGCCTGGATAGCACTCCCACTGGGCTRCAATAAAACAACACATTTTCTGTGGGAAAGATGTGCAAAAATAGTCATTGTACTTCTAGAAGAGCCCTTGGCAGGTGCTGTTGCTGAGGAAGACTGCAGGGAGACACTGATGGAGCCCATATGTCCTTTCTGTGTGCCACCTCTAATCACTTCTCAAAGCCCAGAGTACCATATTAGGTTTAGCAGGAATGCAGTAGTAACTCATTGTGGTGGGTTTTTGAGAAAAACCTTAAATTGCACCAGGGGAGGTTTAGATTGGCTATTAGAAAAATTAATTTTTCAATGAGAGACTAGTTAGGTATAGGAATTAGTTGCCCAAGGAAGTAGTGAAGTCACTGCTTCTGGAAGTGTTCAAGAGGTGTCTGGATGTGGTTGMGGATGTGGTTTAGGGGTGATTGTGCTGGTGCAGGGTTGATGGCTGGATAATGCTGAAGGTCTCTTCCAACTTCAGTGATGCTGTTATTCTGTATTTGATGGTGTAGTTAAAACATTTGGGCAAGAGTTAAGAACTCTGGACTTAACGAGCAATTGAAATAAAGCGATCACCTTGAGATGGAAGCAGAGAGGATAAGTGTGAAAATATCAAGTAATGTTTTAAGTAGGAACTATGCAAGCTTTAGATGTACATTCACAGTTCTCTGAGMTAAATAATTCTCTACTGAATCTCTCAACACATATTATTCTTCACACACATYATTATTAAACAGTCCAATTCCAGACTTTTGTCGTATTTCAGCCCTTCAGTCCCACTTATGTCAAAAAGTGATACTTTTTCTATAGRAGGTGGCTGAAAATTTGCTTACTTACACAAAACCGAAGTCAGGTTTGTGAGAGTATGCTACTGCAGTAATCCCTTTTCACACTTTGTGCTTTGTTCTGATGAGTTTCTTAGATAAAAGTTACTGCTATGACAAAAGAATTTGTCATCAGTTCTTTGTCATAACTCTGTAGAAATGCATCATTTCAGAAACCTCAGCATATAAAGTGAAACTGTTCCAAGATTAAACCATTAAGAGGCTTTTAGCACACTATAAAAGAATATAACTAGCATTCAGTTACCAAAAATATTTTGCCATCATCCACATCTTCAGCATCTTGAACCCTTTCAGACACTGTGTTTGATAAACCTTCACCTAATACACAAAGGCAACTTACAGAAGTCGAAAAAGCTTTTAAACACCTTTCAGTGATATTATGTATTTTCGGTCAATAAACTTCAGAATACTTGTATATTCTGCTGGCAAAATTAAACATATCCTGAAATTACTGGCCTTTTTTGGTACATGAGAGTGACAAGGAAGTTCTGTTACATACCTTTAAAATCAAGAGTTATATTATGCATGTTGTTTTATGTGGYATATTATTTGAGCAGTTAGATAGAAGCAAATATTCTTGTATTAATTTAGATAGATGGTAGAATATTTCCCTTGAAAATTGGTATTAATACTATGGTAACTGTTTAATTCCAGTTATCAAAAATATCAGAGGCCACCGAGAAAAGTGTGTTCTTTTCATCAGTCTTTATTTYCTCCTTTAAAAGAAGTAGCTATTATAGTTTTTAAACTTCAAACTTTTTTCCATTCAAGTTCTTGGAGGATGAGTCACCCACTTCATCTTAAATAATCTACTGTCACAATCATGATTTGTTTGCTTGGCAYACCTTTTACTGCTTGTGGTACAGTCACTTCAGCCTTTTTCTTATCAACAGAATAAGATGCTGCTTAGCAAAAATGCTGGAATTTGGTTTTATGTTTTCTCTTTCAACATCCTATCCCATGTCTGACAATCCATCATGAAACACTGGAAAGCTCTTACTATTTTTCATATGTGCAGAATCCTTCTACAGTGAAGATGTACCTCTTGTTTTGCAGGTGAGTTATTTTAGTGATCTTTAAAGCCATGGCCATCATGTATATGGGTAGAGTATTCAATAAATTAATGATGCACTAATGCCACAGCCGACCCTAAGCAACAGTTACTCACATCTTTAGTGCCTCAGACAGGCATCATATTTGACAGTAGGTGACATTTTAAACTGGTAGGATAGCACARTCTTTACATAAGGTTATTCTAACTATAGACCTTGGGAGTCAGCTAGAGCTTTTCTGGAAGATCCATAGGGTAACATATGGAGCAGCTGAAATCCTTTACATATGAAGTTTATTAAGAAACAAGAAATTTGGGGTTCAGGATTTAATTCAATTACTCAGAAGTCTGTCAGAGAGTCAGCACTCATCATACTTCTTTCAAGTGTTCCTAGCCTTCTGAAAACAGAAGAAATTTCCATGTCAGCTTTCTTTTTGTGGATGTCTGGTCTCTGGAATGCTCACACAGTCTTTCTCCTAAAATCAGAAGTGTCCCAGCTCGCTTTCAGTTCCCTAAAGGCTGTAACTTTTATTTTTTCAGTGTGGTAGTCTGTGGGGATGAAAACATCAGTGACGCAGTAAAACCCCCAGTCGCTGAAGGTCTCCTTTTTTTATAGGATGCTGAGCCTGTTATGAAACTCCCATAAAGGACTAGCAAAGCTTTTGCTTTAAAAAAGAAAAAAGAAATAAATTATGGAATCCATATGGGCTGGTTTGTTTCATGTTCCTGCCCTTCCCACAGTACTCACTAAACATRTGCAATAAAACATGCTGGACTTCAAATAACATTAAGTATTTTCTGTTCATATAGCCCTACATGAMGCCTTTGAAAGGTTCCTTTCTTTGCATGCCATTTCCCCAACTGGGTTACAAATCCATTAACATCAGACTTCAATAGCCAATGACTCAAATACAATTCCACACCCATGACTTTATATTTCAAGCTTGTAATTCAGGATAGCCAAAGAATAACAGAAAATCATATTTTTCTCAGGCTTTGTGTTTAGATTTTTTTAAAGAAGRTTTCATTTTCTCAGGCTGAACTACAGCCTGAAAAAGGGTTAGTCAGTGATTGGGTCCGTTGGTGTTGCCTGGCAAAACTCACGGTTGTAGTGTTYCACTAAATGGTTTAACCTTCCCCATATGCTTTGGAGAAGTGAATGAAAAAAGYTATGTTCCTTACAAATAAGGATGGAGTGCACCATGGTGTAAAAGATTCTTCTGCCAGCAGGGAATGCTGACCCTTGTGGGGTCTTCACAGACTGAGCACATGAGAAGCTGCCCCTCTTTCAACATTGTCCTTAAAACCTCTGTTTAGCTAAGCCCAGGCAGATGCTGGCTCAGTCAGAATGTGTTGTCATAAATGATGCAGTTCAGATCAAAATTATACTTTTAGGTGCTTCTCCTGATTATGTTCATTTACCACACTTTTGTTTGCGCCACAGAGAGGTCTTTGACATGGGTAGATGAGGTCTACCCAAGGTTCCTGGAAAAACCCTTCCTTTAGGGTGGAAGTACACCAAATGTTTGGCTCCAGCAGACAGTGTGCTTCAGTGTGCTTCACACTGCTCTACGTGTGTGACAGCCACTACTGGGTTGTCAGTCCAGGAGACCAGAGATAAAGTGAAACACACGGAATGTCAACACTGGATCATCACCACAGCCTCAGATTGCAGCCTGCAAAGTTGGATTCGCTCCATTGGCATTGCACAACTCGTTAATGCAGACATTGCCTTGGCAGAAAAGAACTGGGGAGACTTTTATTTTTTAGAGGTCAGAGGGAAATATCTTTTGGGTGGCCAAGTCCTGTGTTCAGAGCTCAWTGTTCTAGTTATCATGCTTCCTGCATTTGCATAATAGGTTTTGAAAATCAAAAGGGGATTTTGGACACAGTAAACTGGAAGGACAATTCTACAGCCTTGAGGTGGCCAAAAGACCAAGGCTGCTTGATTTTGTCTTTAATGAGGCTGTGATTAAGTCATGRTGTCTACAGGCACATGCTTTCAGACTGGATGCTGGGCACTCGTAAAAGACCTGCAAATTAAAATTTTGCTTTATAAAGTGGGTCACTCCTGGTGTATGTTTCCACCTGCTCATCTTTGCTGTGAAACATTGTCTTCACTTGGAAACTAAAGCACAGCTGACCTTCCAGAAATGGGATAAAAACCTTCCTTCTGTKTTCAATGTTACCATCATTAACAGCTTTGCATTTCCCTCCTTGGCAAAGTTTCAAGCAAACAGCTGAGTTCAGTGTCAATCTTGCGTCCTTTAGGTTTTGGTTTTCCCTTCTGCTTCTCCACTGCTACAAGGAGCTTCAAAGCCAGTCATGAGCTGCAAGAAAATCATATCAATGGGGCAGGAATGGGAKGGGACACAGGTATTCAGCAGCAAATCATACTGTTGTCCCCACTGGTATTTAGGCCACCCCGGTAGAATAAAGGAGCAGCTGGATATGTGCAGCAGTTATTTTTGGCTTCTGGAACAATCAGTTTAGATTAGAGGAAGCTAGGTGCAAATTAAAGARACCCATAGCTGTCTTAAATTTTCGAGGATTAATGACTTCAGTTAGCCCCAAAAAGGGTGAGCAGGAAGATGGAGGATAATCTGTTTCAGCAGAATTTGTGAGCTGCATTGTCACCAGCATTTGCCCAGAAGAAACTTTCAGACACGTCATGTTTACAGCAGCTGCYCTGAAGTCTGAGCAATCAAAACAGATTTTTCCCAGCACTCTGAAAACAAARCAGGCCACACTGAATCTCCCATGCGCAGATGAGAACTCCCAGCCATTATTTTCTGTTTATTTAGCGTGCCTGTGGAATGGACCGTGACCGCAGMTTTGCAGTCCATCCCGCTGTGCCTGCGTGGGCAGAGGCACCACAGCTCTGTCTCGGTGGTGGGAGGCAGCCAGGCTGCCTGCAAAGGCTCTGCTGAATGCAGGGCTGGCACTATTGCTCGGGAGAGCTCGCGCTGCCCGTGCCAAAAGAGCCAAGACTTCCATCCCACAGCRCTGAGTGGGACGCTGCTTTCTGCAGCAATCCTTCCCCTGGGTGAGTGACAAGGAGGGGATGGAGCTTGCAGAGTAATTCTGCTCCTGGCTGTTGGAAACTTTTGGAGAGACTGYGATGGTGATCAATAATGTGCTGGGTGACACACACCTTCTCTTTTTTAAAAACGAGAAGCCACAGCCCTGGTGACAACGGATGCAAGATCTGCTTGGTTACAGGAGAAAAGGATAAGAGCTCATTTGGACAGAAGTACAAATGAAATCAAGCATTTCAAAMCATAATTATGGCAGAGACAGTAAACTGCACCCAAAGGACAAATTCTGCACCAAAATTTGAAACCCTGCCTGTTTATGTGCATTCAGGAGCAATTTCACATGAAAGCAAATGTTATGATGGCTGAGTCAGAAGGCAGTAAGATTTTCTCTGTGGAGGGCTGCACAGCTTTTTCTTTGGAGAAGCAAGGCCTCGCATGGTTGGCATTGAGTGGAAATCGGGAGAGCTTCATTACCAAGAGTCATAAGAAGTGGGATTTCTTCTCCAGATGAGCCTGATTGTATTAAAGAGTACCAAGAGGCTGTAGCAGAACAGTGGGCTAAAATCCAAATTTCCTCTTTTAGCTTTCAGAGGGCTACAYCAGGTAGGTCCTACCTGTACAGTGAAATTAAAAGGCAAGTTTTGCCCCACAAAGATGTGAACAGAGCTTGATGAGCTGCATTTTACAAAATYTTCTCTGTTTCTTTCAGATGTGTGAGTAATTAGGCTGACATCTCCAAGCCATCAGAGGCCCCAGATCGCTCCATGGGTCATGAGTGAGGTCCTTTGCCCTTTGCTGGCAGCTTAGTCTCAGTTTCCTATAAAAGACACTACAGTTTGAGAAATCTTAATATGCTCATTCCTTGAACAGGAATATCCACTGGCCAGCCTAGTTTCCTAATAACTGATGACCCTCTTATCTGGATTACTTTCCTAAACCAAACTGTCAAGTGCARACTCATCATTGTTTTTTCTCCTATTGATTTGCTCAGCCCTGCTCACAGGCCTGCAGAGCTACAAATCCTCTCTGATCATATGCTAATGAGTCATTAATACTGACTGCCTGTTAATGTGAATAAATCCCCCCTTCTTAGTCAGCTTTTGTCCAAATAAAGAAGTCTATTCTGATAATAAAAATGTTAAAACCAGCCAAGAATCGGTGAGGTAAAATGAATTCAGCTCTTCCTCAGGCTGCCCAGAACAGGGCTAGGCTCACTCTGCCTCTGCCTGGCTGGTCCTGCCTACCTCTGCCCCTTGTTTTATTTAAGTACTTTGAGTCTAAGATGGTGTAATCAGGTTTCAGTCAGATTTTAACATCCTTAGATGGCCAAGAACAAAAGGTCAGCACTGTTACCAGCTGTGTGGCTTTACTGAAGTGTGGCTTTTCACCATAAACTTGGCACAAGGTCATTTTAAGGTATTTTTCACACTTTTGTTAGCAAAGGGGAATTACCCATTCACTTSTGGAYAAGGTTAAATAGCTGACAACAGCTRYGGGTTAAATATTAAGCCGTTGGTCTTTCCTTCAGAAACACTTGAAAGTTCAGGCAACACCTTGGAACTGGTACAAGGAAAGGCCACTTCTAATTAGCACAAGGGAACTGTACACATTTTGAGTCAGACTCTATTGTCTTGCACCTTCAAACAATTTTGCAAGATTAATAAAGGCCATATGTTGGCATTTGAAAAACTCAGCATATTTTTTTTCAAGAGCAGCCAGTGTTTGCGTGTTTTATACTCAGCAGGTCTGAAGGTGCAATCAGATGAGATAGCTGAGCTGCCTTCACAGCTTGTTATGTCTAAAAAAATAATTCTCTCTTTTTTTTTTTTTTTTTTTTTTTTTTTTTTACTGTTAATTTCTACCACTTTCATGAGCTCAGCTGCCTCCTTGAAAGGTTAGACAGCACTAAATTAGGCCAGGAAAGTGCTGGGAACCAGTGGGGTGAGAGAAAGAAGGAGGATACTGGTGAAAAAAAAGGAAGGAAAAGAGGGAGAAGGATTTCTCCTTTCAACAGCCCTGGGCTGATRGACCCATTCAGCCTTTTTGGTCTGACTGAACCCTTGGGGTCCTACAACAGATTTGCAATAGCCCAAAGCCTCCACAGTCCAAGCATTTAGACACAGATTCAACAAAATATTTAGGCTTCTGAGTTTTTCTTCTAGACTTGTAACTTCCCTTTTGATTTGCTTTTCAAGGAGTTTGGTAACAGCTGTTATCTGTACCTCATTGGGTTTGGATCTGTGGAATTGTGATTGTGGTGATAACTTTGAAAATAGGAACTGAGTTCAAGTCACCAGTTTGTTCACAGCTTGCAGTAATAGCTACTGCAGGGGGTAAAAAGCTGCCTTCATTTCAGACAGGGACTGTGCGATTCCAGAGTGCATGATTTTGGCATTTTTTCCAAAATGTTACTGAATTTGGTATCTGTACTCTACAGTGCACCAGCTCGTTGCATTTGGCTGCCATCCATTTCTCATTCATTTGGATGGCYGGGACGTGCTTACAGCTCAGTTTTCCTTCCTGGTTTTCCTCACATGGTTTTCCAGGCTGCCTGAATTGTGGCACATGATGTCTGAGCTGCTAAACTTTTACCTGAATAAAAGCAAATACCCTCATTTACTATCCAGCCATACTGCCAGCCCTGGACTGCAGTGTTTGCTGAGGATGTGGTTCTTGAGGCTCCTTGACGATATGGTTGAGAGCAGAGGCAAGAGCAGCCCCCATTTCTAAAGGTGGCCATGACTCACGTTCTACACGCTGTGAGGCTTCAATAAGTCAGGCAGAAACAGAGGCTAAAAGCTGGCAGTTTATTGCTGCACAGAAGTAAGGATTTGTTTTTAGGGGGGAAAATGATGCTTTAAGGTTTTTAGTTTCTACAATTCACGCCTCTGTATTCTTATACTTCTCTGTTATAGCACTAAAAACTATCATTCTTCCATATTTAGACAAAACAATCCCTCTCTGAGCCTGAATCCAAGGACACCTTGCTGCCTCAGAGCCCAAAAATATGTAAACAATAGCAAGTGGGGGGAGAGCAAGTGTCGGGTGGTTGACATCATGACCTGAAGATCATTGGAGAATTAAGGCCCAATATGTTAATAAGGCAGAACTTATAAAAGGTGAAGATCTTGTGACTTGGTGCCCATTTTGGGTGTAGCCTGAGGAGGAGGCTTTTGTCTGCCCTAATGTACCAGTGGRCCTGTTAGGCCTCTATTAAAGTTTCTATTCTCATTCTCTTAAGTTTGTCTGACCTCTGTTTCAGGTGAGCCTGTTTTACGCATCAATTGCACCACACATGTGAAGTTTCCTGATTCATAAATGTTCAAAGTGAAACACATTACCTTATTACAGCTGTGTTTAAATTGCCTTGAAAATTTACTTAAATTAGAATTAAATTCAATTGCCTTGAAAATTTTCTTGGCTGGAAAAGTTTAAGTGTCCTAAGATAGTCAGGAGGCCATTCAAGAAAGTGAAATGCCCTCAGCTCATTTTTATGTTCTCCCAAAATCAAGGTTGACTGTGTGAGTCCTTCTAGYTCACTGGAGTTCAAACTGAAAAATATTCTCTCCAGACACCTRCTTAAACTTACACTAAGATGAGAAGGAAACTTCAAAGGCAAAAGATGCCTGGACAATGGTCACTTAAAAGCTTTTCTTGCCTGCACTTCAATTGCTAGCTGCTCCTGGCTGGCTGAGCAGTACCCACTGTGTGCTGAAGTGGCCAGGGCAGCAGTAGGTCAGGCAGTGCCCTGGAAGAAAGTTCTGTGTAAAGTTTGGACACAGATATGTTTCAGTGGTGCTGCAGGCTTTGTGCAGTGGGGGAAAAGCCCAATCCACTACTGTCATGTTTTATAAACRTTATCTATTGCTGCTTTGCTTTTGGTAGCAGGTACTCGGCTATTGATGTGAAATTTCTACAAGGCCTCCCTTCTATTGTATTTTATAGATGCCAGCACAGACCTGGTTCATTGTGACACGTGACTGAGGATGCAATCCTCTTCCCAAGCAGTGAGACGTGTCCTGTAACATTTGCTGGCCACATTTGCCCACGTTTCAGGGTGGTGATCACAGCTATGGGACTGCTTTTTTTTGTAAGTAATACTCTAATTCATTTAATAATGCAAATGTGGTCCCAGCAGTACAGCTTTACTGCATAATGACTAATCTCTGTCACAGCAGGAYGCCGAGAATGAGTTTCTCTGGGAAGCTGTGGGTATGCATAATGAACARCTATCCCTAATAAAGTCTTTTTAATCAGGAGTGTTTCTCAGATCAACTGAGTTAAATGAGTTTGCACTTTGCAAACACAAGGGTCAAAGTCTATGACTTGCATAAAATACCCCATCTACTGTGAAGTCAGTGAACATTTGAATACATTGACATCCTGGCCCTAAAAGCTCACTCCTGAGCTCAGATGAGTGACAGGAGAGCCCATGTCACTCCACACTGCCTCTGGTGAATGAATGCAGTGTGTGATACTGCTTTTTGTGTACATATTTCAGCTTCCCTCTGATGACCTGTGAACACAAGTCACAGCCAAGGACTCTGTGTCTTTCAGTGTATTTCAAGTACATAAAGTAAAAAAAACATTACAAGTGCAGGTTTCAAAGACGCAAGTTTCCAGTACATTTGAGGAAAGCAGGTGAGAAAGGAGAGACATATAATTTTAGGAAAGCTTCATGTAGGGTTAATATTTTATTAGATGCCAGAGAGCCCAGTCTCCCATCAGAGTGTGTCTCTGTTGATTGTGTCTCAGCAGGGAGATGCCTATGAAAGCAAGCAGGACTCCTGAGATCTGGTGTTCACAGGACTCCCTGTTTAATAGAAACAGCTCAGCTTCCAGTTTGGGATTCACGTGAATATGACCACTAGAAAAATCTGTCCTGGGYATCTGGGCAATTGCAATTGTTCTTATGCATTAAAAATCACTACAGCAACACGTTTTATATTTTAGAGGCTATATTCCCTCATGGATTTGCATTTGAAGGTCACAGCGTTATAATCAGATGGGARAACCAGTAAGTAAAATGCCATGTTTGCCCTTGATGTCCATTCTGAATACCAAGGCCCATAACCTTTTATAAATACCTAAACAACAGTATTATACCTAAAATATAGGTATAGCACAAGTCCAAAAATTGTGTTCACAGGACCACCACCAAGGAAATGAATTTGCACTTCTTAATATGACCATTGACTTTACAAGATTTTCCAGGTTTACCTCAAATTCAGCTGTATCTTTCCCTTATTTGTCTTGTAAAGACAAGGTAAGCCTGTTTTGTACTCCAGTAAGAATGATAATCTAAATTCTCAGTACAGAGAGACCCARGAGAGCAAGATACTCTTTTTCCTTGCCTATTTCTTTGACAATAGAGGTGAGAGCAGCCAGTTATAAAAATTCAGATATTATTGTAGTTAAAGTCACTTTGCAAAAGAGGCTGTAAACATTTTCTTATGTTTTTATGCAGTTTTCTTTTTTAAACTACATACTTAATGAAGTAAGAAAGACAAGTTTTTTTTCAAAGATGCAAATGGATGTGCTGGAGTAGTTAATAATTTCTGCCTACTTCTATCATCATTTGCAAATATTGTCCCCCTAGAATTTCACACCAAACTGATTCTGTAAAAATCTAAGCCTCTAAATTTAAATTCTTAACTTTTTATCACACACAACCTCTCTGTCAGAGGGAAAGCCCATAGCCCACGCTAGGATGTCACACTGACTCTGCAGTTGTGTTCTATAAGCACAGTGGCTWCTGCTCCCTCTTGGGGGTGGAAACCCTCCAGTCTTCTCATGAAAATATTTTATAGACAATCTATTTCTTCTGTTGAAAGCAGGGGTTTGCCTTTATTTTCTGGCTATGATAATATGATTCATTTCTCCTCACATACTTTCCAGTAAAAATTTCAATTATTACAAATCCATGTCTTGCTTCTCTGGTTTTCGAGTTTAACAAAGCAAGTTACCTCCAGGATGTGAAATGCAGGATGATCTGTGAAAGACATGATAAAAACATATCTAAATGTGGTGACACATAGAGTTRTAAAAGAAAAACAAAGGGTTCTGGGTTCCTTCTTCTTGTACTTCATGGCAAGTGTAAACCTGAGGATGGTTGCAGAAGGCCAGATCCTTTTGCTTAAATTTTTGAYAAGTATTCTGTACCTAAATCTCCTTTTTGTCATTCTGTGTGAGAGTGTATGTGAGAACTGCAGCAATGTGTCACCTAATATGATGTTCTTCCTCTTCAATGAAATCTGCAAGGGACTATTAAGCAAGGCTCAGAGAAAAAGTCATTATAAATTAAAAACCTGGGKTTTTTTTAGCTTGTTAGAAAATCTGATGTGGGATGTTTATGAAAAAAAAAAAATCATGAATAGTATTTGATTTTTTTCTATTTAAGCACAATCACAATCCATTTTTTTTTAAGCTGGAAGTCGAGACAAAGAGAATTTATTTCCAGTTCCCCCATTCAAACTTTTCTCTCACTGAGAAGAGCTGAGAGACCTTTAAGGGAAAGTGGATTTAAAACAACTCTTTTGTGTAAGTGGTATTTGATAAACTGGACGTTTCACAGCCATTCTCAGGAGCTCTCTGAACAATGTCTGAAAATGAAATTGGAAGTTCAGGATATTTCCTATAAAGGAATCACATCAATTTTGTCAWCAGAATTATGTGACCTAAATTAATTTTTTTGGCAAGGTGTTAGCTAATGTAGAATAATTTGTAATGTTGATATTTTTGTTTTCATAAACCTAAACCTACAATCCATGTAGCTTAAATTACCACTGAAACATAAATCCAAGGCTTTAGGCATCCCCTTCCGAGGATGGTGTATATGTTAAATGTCTATTCTACAGTAGATTATATTTGATAATTAACAAGTTGCAATACACTTTGGGAAATATACTCTCTAAGAATGGTGCACAGTTGCTTGAAAAACTATATTCCTTATCAATATGTTTAAAGATGGTCACTGTGAGCAAAAAAAAGCCTGGTTATATGTTTAAAGGAAATTCTTTCTCTGCTCTCCCCTGTACAGACCAGCCCGTTGACAGCATGACCAGAACAGCCAGTGTCCCTGAGGTGGCTGGTGATCACAGAGTGTCTCTGGCAGGAAAGCTGCAGCTGAACAGGGACACTTGTCCCACTCTTGATGGAAGGGAGAGTACTCTGGTTACTGCTGGTGAGAGAAAAAACAGGGTAAACCAAACAGCATTGGGCTGGTTGCTGAGGGATRCTTCTTGCAAGGAGATTCTCTGTTCTTATTGATGCTTTCATAAAGCTGATGTCTTTATAATGCTTCAGGAGTCTCAGAAGTTGTTGGGAAAATTGCCTTGCTTCTGCTTTCAGGAAATGGTAACGCTGTATTCCTTGGCTAAAAACATTTTAATTTTTTTTTTTTTTTTCATCTCATAAAGACGGACATAAATGCCCATTTGAGATCCTAGGGAATCACAACCCTTAATACCTACCATTTCTGGGGATTGCCTACACMCTTTACCTTAAAACAAAGACAGGAATTTTGGAGAGAAGACCCAGGTAGAACCAAAAAAAAAGCAGCAAGAAATCATTCAAATCTGTTTTTCAAGCATCCATCAACTTAAGCGCTAGAAGTTGTTGACAGTAAGTGCCTTGCTGAATGCTGGTTGCAGACTATGCTCTTCCTCTGTACAACCTGACTGTTTTCAACGTAGTTGCTATTTTTTTTCATTTGGGCCATTTTATTTTCTCAGGATGGATTCTTTTCCAGGTTCTCTAAAATAATTTATTTTAGCTAATCTAATCTCTAAAATAATCTGAAAAGCAGTAACCAAAGGCAGTGTAAAGAAGACAGTGAGACCACAATCATTCTGCTGCTGTTCAGCAAAATGAGACAAGAGACTTCTCTTGCTGCAGTGCTCACATCATTTGAAGAAGTGTCCTCTGAGTACCGTGGTCACAACAGATGCAATGTGGCAGCTCCATTTTACCCCTAAGCTCCTTTAAGCCAGACCTGACCCACCTTTGTCATGGATCTTGGTATTATGGATGTGAATATTTTAAAAATGCCACTCCTTTACAAATAGAGCCCAACCTGTCCCAGCTTTAACCAGATCCCAGTAATAGTGTATGTTAGCTGGATGAAATATTATTCTGGGTTTTAAATTAAATATACCCACTGTTGGAGAAAACCCATAGCAACAACAGCTTTAAATGGGGAATGGTGTTTCCCTTTGAAATATTCCAGACTTTGTCTGCCTTTTTCAAATTGTGTTGTGAAAGCAAGTAAACATTCACATTTAAAAATACCTTCACTGTTTTATTGCCTAATTCATTCTCACTGTAGTCTTTAATTTTGTTACATATGAATTGTATACCTTGTATAGAAAGCTGTGCTCTTCAGGAGAGGAAGCAATTTCCAATTATGYATTCCTCATAAGAAAAATATTAGAGTGATAAAGGTTCCTATATTTAAATTGTGAAATAATTTGCATTGTGAGATTAAAAAATCCCCATAACAATGCCAGAGGCAGAACATTTCCAAAGAGAAATGCTCTCTCTAACAGCCAGGCTGTAAAACGGASGGATGATAACACTTGACAGTTTTCTCAGGCTTGGTTAACTATAAGGAATAATGACAAACCTGAACACRTGTACTCCCTTTCCAATTCTCTCCACATTGCAAAGGGCTGAGTGTTTGTAGTGGGACTCTTTCCCTTTCTTATCAAGTTACACTCAAAATCCTCCAGTACCCAGTCTGGAACGTGGAACACTTCAAGAATTGCATTTGCCCTGTGCAGTGGGCAGTGGTGGTGCTACAGGATCAATCCTAATCWCATCCCACTCTTTCTTCTGCTCTCTAGGGAACAGTTTTGGCTGCTTTATTCTTTCATTGAGTACACTGAAGTTTTGAAACACTCAAGTTTCATTGAGTACATTTGGTGTTTCTCACAAAGATGCAACATCTTCTTTGSATAATAATGTATGTATAAAACAAAGATATGGCATTTGGAATTATACTGGTTTTCCCAGCACTAATAGTAGCAGATGGTGGAAATCAATTTGTTATTAATTTACTTTCATGTCAAACACTCAATATAATTAAATGAAGTGTCATCTAAACTCTGATTACTTACTTTCAAATTAAAATCATGTGTTAAACAGACTCCTAATTRTCATGCTAATACCTGTGAAATGCTGCTTTCAGTTTCCAAGCTCTACAGTCTTCTTAGTATCAGACTTCAAAGTCTTCTGACAGGAATTATGGGTAGGAAGGTCAGGACATAGATTTGTTTAATATTATCCTTCATGTGGGAGCACTCATTTCTGCTGCTAATTCCCTTTGCTAAATTTCACACACACAACAAAGCAACTATCAGTGTTATACTTGGGTACCATTTGCTTCAGCTGCACACAGAAAGAAAAATTCTCCCAGATATTAATAGAAATTACCTAAGTGCATCACAGGCAGGATTTAAAACCATAACCACAGTACATACCTGTGCTTATATTCAGGAAAAAAAAAACCTATTTGTGTTAGTGTTAATTAAAGCCAATTTAGAAGARCAGAAAAACAAATCTGACTGAGGAAAACATCATCATGCATGCCATTTGCTTTGTAATTGTGCACATACCTAATTACTCTTCCATAGAGAAGAAACATCAGAAAGAAMTCTCAAGCCCTTTTGCTTATTATCTGCTTTAGTACAACAGTTTTCCTCTATGAGCTATCACATCCAAGCTTGTTTTCAATGTTTTGAGCAACTCAAAATTCTTTTTGTTTTCTTCCTCCTGGGGAAARCTCTGTTTAATCTTTTACAGACCGACCAAGAAAATGTTTCCAGATACTCACCCAGCCTTCTTTATTCCTCTGAGTCATCTAATCCCCCCTGTGTCTGCTGCTGGACTTCAAAATAGGATTATTATATGTGGTTTACAGCCTGAAAACTGGATGTAGGATTAACCATTTTAGCTTGATCCTACCTGATAAACTGTGAAATGGTAATAGGACAAGAAACCTTTTTCCAAGCAATAATTTTCCACATAAGAAATATCTCTTTAGAAATATTGTTGCCTCAAGTAATGGGAGAAAATCACAATTGCTATGAGTGGGAGGGAGGACGATCCATGCAAAAATTCTTTCTCATTAAAGTTTTTTGAAAAGGTTTGAAAATCAGCTGCAGCTGAATAAGAAGTAAGAAAATCAAGGAGTGGGACAAAGATCAGCAAGGCCCCCATCGTACTTCATTAGCAGAGAATGTGAGTACCTTCACAGCACGGCAAAAAGCAACCTAAAGGCAAAAGCTCTTTTCAGAAGGAGAAGAAACAAAAAGATGCCAAGCTTTAAGAAAACTAGCCATACAGGGCTTTGGCCAGTCTGCCAGTGGTAGGTTAAGGACAGCCTGTATAGATGGGACAGAAGCAGTTCTGGAAAAATCTTCCAGCATGTCTCATGCAATGTTGGATGATTTGTTTTTGTGTAAGTGGTCCCTGGGATTCCTGACAGGCCCACATTCAAAGACTGCAAAACGACCTAGCCTCCAGTTTGGAGATGAAATAATTTAAGTTTTTTCATTTGCAAAGTTATAAACTCAGTGTACTGTGATAAAGGCCCTGCTGGAGGCTACCTGCTGTCCACCACAAACCCTGTATATTTTAATACTTGCACAGGGGCACATCAGCAGACGAAGGGCTCAGAGCACATCACATCCAGTCATCTTCAATACCTCCTTCCAGGCCTTTATAAGTGATGCTCAGCAAAACAAACCAAGTTTATTTTAAACCAAACTCTACTCAGACAAAAATAAAACAAAACCTGCAGTGCCAATGAAATGCTTTGTGTAAGGACAATGCTTTATTAGAGATACTAACATTAAATGTAAAAATATTTGCTGGACTCARGAATGGGCTCAAAATACCTCTCTATCAAACCAATGGGTTTCTGGTTAGTGAAGACCGGTATCACATCTCTGACTTGTCTTTTTGTGGGAGAGCATTTGTCAAACCCATCAAAACGACCACAGCACTCAGAAGTGAAGGAAAACATTGGGATCAAAGGTATTACCTAAATGATATAGAGTGAAATATTGACATTTGAAATCAAATAACATTGAGAATATGGGTATGCTTTTGAGAGCTAGATGTGCTTGTGCAAATTCGTGTTAAGTGTAAGAAGTTATATAAGCACTGTGATACAGTGGCCCYGCCAACCTATGAGTGGTTCTCAAATTCCCGAACAAACTGGGTGAAAATGCAATATATATTCCTTACCTGCACTGAATATTCCTATTCACTGTTTGTCAATAGAAGGGAATGGAAACAAAYGTATGACATTGTACTTTAATTGAAAACATAACTGCACTTGCCTTGAGGGAACTCTGCTGCTTAGTAAAGCAACAGAGGAATATCACAACATCTCATGATAAAAGATGACAGTTCCTTTATGCGGCTGCTGGAAAAGAACACAGGACAGAGAAAAATAAYGTCTCTGGCAGATAAGAAGCATCCTTGTTTGCGAATATTGTGTTCTGCCTGGTTATTACATTCRCTCTATGGGTTGAGGAGATTCATCAAAAAGTTCAGGCAAAACTTGTTGCAGCAATTTAGGTAATAATAAAATGTGCCAACCCAGTCTGCACTTCGGCTGTGGGTAACAGCWCTCCAATGCAAAGAAAAGCTGCACAACAGAAGGGTTGGCCCAGAAATTCTGTGCAAAGCCACACTTATTGAGCTGAATTCTGCTTATGGGACTTCAGATCATCTTCAGTCTTGTGGGTTCACATGTATCCCTGGCTCTGCAGTAGGGCTGGATCGATGGAGTAGGGGAAGGTGGAAGGAGGAAAGGAGTTACCTTCCACTGCATTCCTCTTTCTACAGAAGGGGCATATGGACAGCTGGAGCTCCAGAACTTAGGATGACCAAACTCAGTCAGATTTGTATGAACATCAACAATTTTCATGCACTGAAGCAATATTTGCTCAGACATTTAAACAAAAAATTGTTATCTGGTGTAAATTATTGTCTGTGAAGAAGGAAAAATGTGGAATCCTTTTATAAAAGCATAATAATGTAAATTTCCAATTAGGGTAGAAGCAGGGGAAATAACACACCATGGGAAAAAATGGAGATTATGGAAGAAGAGGGTTCGATGAAAAGGTCATGGTCAAGTTTTTATTAAGTGTCTTGCCTTTAAAATTTTGTATGGAATCTAAAAATACTTGTAAGCATACAGTTCAGTTGGAAGGGTTAAACGAGAAAAGAGGTTTGGGGAAAAAGAATTKGTCAAGAGAATAGGAAAGAATGCCAGAGAAGACATGTCACATGTAACAGGGAGCAGTCAGGGCAAGATATGAGGATTTCAGGGGAATAATGTGACGAGTGAGAACAACTCATGTCCATGCCAGCTGAGATTCAGCATCTTTGCAAAGTAGGTCACCTCTGTTTTTTGATGCTTAACTTGGATTTGGAGCCCAAAGATAGGAAAACTTTAAATTTCTTAAATCTTCCTGTCCTGTAACTCAAAAGACACTTTWTCAGATACCTTCTTGTCAAATGAGACATAAATCAATGACAAAGCATAACCCTAAACCAGATTATCTCAGGCTCCAATGCTCAAGAAGATTTTTGAGCTTTAATATGGTTCTCCTTTTATGACTATTATACATATAAATACTAAATTATTGGTATAATTTTCAATTCTGTTGGTTAATATATTTCATAACTGAGTCTGATGTTTAGTATACCACTAATCTTATTTAGAATTCAGTCTTAGTCAGAAAGAAGCAGATAACTTAGCARCAACAGCTAACTTATTTAAGTCTCCTTGGCACAAACAAAAATTTCTAAAGTTTCAAATGGACAAAATACATACAGGCAAAAAGTAGAAGAACATCCATGTACTGAAATTTAAAATACTCATGCAATAATGTCCATGTAAGAATCAACTAAGGACTTAAAGTAACTGGAAAGAAAGGACAGAAATGGAACTACTGTATGAGAAAATATTTGAATAAACCAATAGGTTGTTCATACAAAGAGCATCCTTAAAAAATGTAGGCTGAGGTTTTCACTTGGAAGAGAACARTGATGAGAAATAATGGCAAAACCCCCATTAGTCATTCTTTGTTTATCAGAGCTTCTTCAAACATGTTGTCAAATTGCACCTGATGTTCTCTTTTGAAAAAAGGTATAGTTCTGGACAAATAGAAATAACAGAATAATAGTTATGCAGAAAATAGGAAAAAAAACCCCACCAGGTATTTCACAAAGATGCATGAAACTGAGTTATTTTTAACATCAGGAAAGATTTTGATGTAATTATCTATGATAAAATTGGAAAGTTACATACTGTTTCTATGTCATTGGAAAAAAAAGAAAAAAACAAACAAACAAAAAAAACCAGAAAGGGAAAAATCTGCCTAAGAGGCTGCTAATCCCTTTTTTTTCAGTTTCATGAACACCCACCTAAAATTTATTCAATTTGTTTTTCAGCTGCTGTCCTGAAAAGGGTAGAATAAATTTCCAACATTTGTAAGAGGATTTTTGTAATGTACTAGGTCTACAATAAATTGATCCATATCATAGCTTACTGTGCATATTTGGTATATTGAACATTTACCAAAGTAAAGAATCAAACTTTAAACCACTTTATTACAATTCAGAAGCTGCAAACAATCCAAGATTTGCTCCAAGAGAAGTATAACAATTTATATCAGCCTGGGACAACTCCTGTAGTGTCTTTTATTTCTAGGGAGAGATTAAATTTATTCTAGGAGTTCTGTATCTCTGGGAGTGTTCAAGGTCAAGTTGAATAGGRCTCTGAGCAACTAGTGGAAGTTGTCCCTKCCCATGGCAGGGAGGTTGGAACYAGATGATCTTCAAGGTCCCTTCCAGCCCAAGCCATTCTATGATTCTATAATTAAATTAAAGAAAATAAAATTTTCCTATATGTGATGGAAATAGCAAGAAGGAAAACATATTCTCTTCACAGATCTCAGGAGAAAAAAAAAGGCTTATGTTTAAAAAAAAAAAGAGATCGTGTTTAAAACATTTTCTTAACATTTYATAGAACATTTACATCTTTTATACAGTACAAGAAAATCTGTGTTTACTTCCTAAGAGATGTTGCGTCTTCAAAAGGGAATCTGAAAATATTTTTTAATTATAAATTTTGATGCAGAAAGTTACAAATATACAAGAGAGAGATCATGACTCTTACATATCCTAAAGCTAATCACTACTATGCCATAACTTTTTAWTCACATTGATGCTTTTTATCAGGAATTCGTGAAGGGTTGTGATAACAATTCCATTGGTATCTATCTGGAAAAATATGAAAGAATTACTAGAGATTATATAATTCAAATATGACCATAATATGGCTCTATAGTTTTAGAGCTCACCTGTTAATACTTTAGTCAGGTTTGTATTGTATTATAAAATAGGAATGCTTAAAAGAATGTGTTTATTGTAATTTACTCATTCCTTCTACTAAAAACTCTGTAGATTACTAATGTTTGAGGCAGTTGGATGCAGGCTGTAACACTTTCTTTCTGTTGTTGTTTTTTGGCTCCAATATGAAGTCACCTTTTTCAGTTTTTCCCAGGGCTAAAGGTTTATCCTTTTTTTGCCATCCTTATTATTACCCAGGTGTTCAAAAGGTAGAGCAGTCCTCAGGGTAACACCACCAYTTGCAGACTGTTACAGACCCCCCCAGGGCTTGTGCTTTTTCCTGATACTCACCTGAGCTTATCCTGCTGCAGTGACCTTGGGCTCACTGCAGGCTTTGGGAGAGAGCAATCCCTTGCTGGAGACCTGTGGTGGAAAAACTTCTCATTAAGGATAAAGTTTTGCCATCTGTCACAGGCCTCACCTGACAGCTGAACCAAAATGCCTTGGCTTCCTYGTGTCCTGAGCACTTCCAAGCCAGGTAATGACTAACGACAGTCAGGGAAAAAAAGTAAGCAAAAGACCATTTAAAACAGAATAATTTAAAGCCAGTCTCACAAAGTGCTAAACAAAAAGCAGAGRAGTGTGCAAGTAGAAGTCATATCAGCAGCTCCTCTTCACTTTTCTCGCTTGCTATATGTTTCTGGGTGACTTGGTACAGCACATGTGCTGTACCATGAATGGTCTGGGACTGATACACAACTCTCAGATCTCCCGATTTTATAGCACTCTGTGGTGTTGTTTTTTTGGGGTTTTTTTTTTTTTTTTTTTTTTTTGGTTTTTTTTGTTTTTTTTTAAGAGAATATGTTATAGTATGGGAAATATAAATGTAGTGCAAACACGCTGAAGTGGGTGACAGAACCTTTCATCCCCCAGTACTTGGACTTTATGACATTTCATGAACATCTCAAAGTCTTTCTACAGCCTGGCTCTCGGGGCTGTAAGGTGGGAAGTGTGCTAATGGTGCAGAGGGGTGGTGGTTTTAGCAGTCAGGATTACACCTGCAGTGAGAAAAGGCAGAGGAGGTTGTTCTGCACTGGGGAGGGGGTGAGGTGAAGAGGGAAAGGGATGGGATAGGGCTTATGGATATCAACAAGAAAGGTTAGAAAATGAAACAAATTAATAAAATAGGTAATTCTCATTGTAATAAAATCCAATTAAAAAAAAAAAAAAGAGGAATATGTACACAGTGAGTACCTGTCATATCCTTTCAGACGCTGGACACTCATACAGCATCAGACAGAGCCAGATAGATTTCCCCAAGGAATTCTATGCAGAGCAGATCCTGTCCATGGGGAGACATTCTCCCATTCTCCCTCTTTTGATTCCTTGAGCTAATACAGGATTTTCTCACAAGAAAACTACTCTGTTCACAAGGGATGCTAACAGAACTTTTTGCCTCATGGTTAGATACAAGCAAGGTGATGTGGGAGGCAAAGTTGCTGGTATGGTGTGGGAGCTGCCTGCAGGCAGCTCTGTCACTGTGATGCAGGTGAGGTGACCCTGGAGAAAGGGAACCTGTGCAGCCTGGCACAGGCCAAGGACCCTGCTGGGCAGGCAGTCCAGCACCCACCTGCACCTGCTTGGGGTTACAGTGACAGGGGTCACACAGAAATATGATCACACAGAAYTGTCTGAGTTGGAAGGGAGCAGAAAGATTGAGTCCAGCTCTTAGGTGAATGACCCATATGGGGATCAAACAATGACCTTGGTGCTGTTAGCATCATGCTCCAACCCAGCTAATCACTCACTCAGCCACAGGCAGCCCCCTCCCAGGCAGGGGAGYTGTGCTCCACCCCCCTGATCCACACACCTTTCTCAACCATTTTGTTAGTTACAGTTATCTAAGCGGGCTGTCCAGATAACAGTCTTTCAACAGCATGGAAGGTTATCTCCATCCCACAGGCACCAGTGCAGCTGAGGCTGGTGTGGGGCAGCTCCCATGTRGGGCTGCTCATGCTAATGACCAGGCTGCTTGAGCCCTGGGTACAAGGGAACACTCAGGATTGCCAGCTCCTTGCAAAACACTCTGCAGAATTTATAGCAATAGAGAAGTGAATAGGAGAAGGGAAAAGGATATAAAAGGAAAAAGAAGTTTCTAGAAGGTAATGATAGACTAGGAAAGGGATCACAAAATACCTCAAGTTAGAAGGGACCCATAAGGATCATTGAGTCCAACTCCCTGCTCTTCACATGACTAACTAAAATTACACCATATAATTAAGTGCATCGTCCAGATGCTCCCTGAACTCTGACAGGCTTGGTGCCATGACCAGTTCCCTGGGGAGCCTGTTCCAGTGACCAATCACCATTGCAGTGAAGAATCTGAACTTGCCCTGACACAACTCAATTCCATTTCCTCATGTCCTGTCTCTGGTCACCGGAGAGAAAAGCCCAGCACCTCCTCCTCCACTGCCCTCCTTAAGGAGGATGTAGACTGCAGTGASGCCACCCTCRGCCTCCTCTTCTCAAARCTGAACAAACCAAGTGACYTCAGCCACTCCCTTGAAGTCTTGACCTCAAGACCTTTTGTCAAYTYGGYTGCCTCCTCTRGACACACTCCAATAGTCTGATATCCTTCCCACATTGCAGTGCCCCRAACTGCACACAATATTCAAAGTGACGCTGCACCATTGCACAGCAAGGCAGGATAATCACTTCCCTCAGCTGCTGGCAATGCTGTGCCTKATGCACCCTGGGATATGGATGGCCCGGGGCACAYTGCTGACTCCTATTCCAATTGCCATCCATCAGTCAAAATTCCCAGATCTCTTTCTGCGGAGCTGCTCTCCAGCCTGTTTTCCGCATAGTTTGTATRCATAACCAGGAGGATGTAGCTCTCCACTTCTTGGAGAATATAGGAATAGCCTAGCAAAAGAAAAGTTTTGCTCTTGCTGATTAAATGGATGCACTTTTTGGATGGAAGAATGGAAGAACTAGGGAAGGAACTATGAGACATTTTGCAATTYACCCTGACAGTATTCTTTGGTGAAATGAGAATTTTTCATGCACTCAAAATGAGRTAAAAATTCACTCTAGTCTTGTGTAAGTTTGGTTTTGTTGACAGTTAATGCAGCATGAAAGGTAAGCATCCACTCTTGAGTGCTATTACTGCTGAGTGTGCAGAAGCTTGATTCTCATGAGTGAATTTCAGCGTGTACTGCTGGCTTTTGGTAGATGCCCCTTCTGCCTGGCTCTTTCATGCAAAGCTATTTGCAGAATGTCCTGTAAGGCTCACTGGTGCAGTGATTGCTTTTGCCCCCATTCTCTACACATCCCTGCTTCAGTATTTCACTTCTTTAAATGGTTCTACTTATGACTGGAAACATAGACAAAACACATTGCCTCAAAACACTAGCATGTGAGAGTTAAAAATAATGTGCTTGGAAATGCCAGCTTGAGTTATGTTGTATATGTTTTYCCAAACAGTTAAAATGATTTTTATAGCTTTTTATATTTTCATAGCTCGAGTTCTCTCCGTTTCATGGTGGTTTTTTTTACGCAAACTCATTTTCATTTTTTCTATTTTATCCAGTGAGTTAAGTATCAAAATATTACCTTGATGTCCAAAGAGTATGTTTTTTAGAAATGTTATGCAGAAGAAGGAAACTGAGCTCCAGCTTTCGGTGCAAAGCAGGTCTGTTACCTTAAATCTGGAGGTATCACAAGTTCCTGTTCAGTCCACTGCAATTTCCTAATCTGATCAGCTCTCATTGATTTATCAGTGGGATTTTTTTCCCTCATGTTAACTCAATATTTTTCCCTTCTAAATTTCTTTACCATCAACTGTTATTCAGTCTTATATCTCTGTAGGAAATACCTTTCTTGTTAACAGTATTTTGTTAATGCTAGTGTGGTACAAAGTCTTCCTCTGAGGCACTTATTTAAGCTGAGCCACATTAAACAGAAATCACATTTCCTCCTTTCAAATAAACTATATTTTATTTCTCCTTTGTGGTTTGTGGCAGCTGACTGGGCTGTGKCCTGCTGTGGGTGAAAAACAAGAGAGTCACCTGTGGCTCCAACTCCAACTTGAATACCACAGGGCACTTTGTGGCCACTGGGGCAGGAGAGGTGCAAACCTTTCTTATAACTTTATCTATAATGTGTGGTAAAGCAATTAATCAAATTCTCAAAGAAGTTGTTCTGTCTATTACAGAAACTTCATCCATCAATACACACCAGTACTGAAAAAAAAAAAAGAAAATAAAAGAAGAAAACCCCCCACCATTTYAAAAAGGAAACCATATTTTGACAAATTAGAGAGTTTTTCATTATCTTTCCTAGAGTGGAAGTTTCACCCAACACTAGCACGCTGTTGTATGAGATAGGAAATGCTGTGTCATGTTCATCTTTTCTCTGCAGCTGTGAGACTCAGCAGACATTTGTCTTTGAAAACTTAGCATTGGGAATGGGGATTTCCTCATACAAACTTGTAATGCTGTTTATACTTCCCCCTAGCTGAAACCTGTGACAGCTTCAGACCAGCAGGATAGAAGGTTATTCATTTTCCTACSGGTACTCACCAAGTTACTGGGTGTGAGACAGTGACAAAGAGCAGGGAAGKGTGGCATTATCATAGAGATAAAAAAGGATGCCAGCTCCTAGTGTTGGAAAACATACTCCTGATTCAAAGCCTCATCAAATACTGTGAATCTCTGACTGCTGAAAGCTTTGGATCAAGATTATCCTTCTGGAGATKATGTAACTTGTGCAATACCTTCATGATCAAACCCATTTTAAACATATATGCAATGGATGTGGCTGTGAACATATGTATGGGTGTGTACAAATGAAACTACCAACTGCTGTTAACATGTTAGGTTTGGGTTTTTAAAAAAAGCCTGAAGAGATGCATCAGGAGATTATTACACAATTTATTTTTGGGTTTGGGAGACATTATTCTATGGTGTGGAACAATATCCTATACAAGTCCTACAAGAACTGCTGCTAAAACAGAATTTAAGTGTAAAATATTATTTTAATTATTCCAGATGGCATTTTTACATACTTTTTCTTTTGTGTGTGTGCATGTGTGTTTGTACACGTACGCCCTCTGGAATGAATGCCCATTATCATGCCTCTTTTTAGAGCTTCTGTTTCAAAAACATAATGCATAATCAGTTTGATTATGTGACAAGCTGTTTCATCCTTTTTCTCCTTTTTTTTTTTTTTTCCCAAGTAATTTTCTAGGTCATGTTTGTGTTAGGTCTTCCTTGAATAAAAAGAATATCAAAGAGATTTTGTGCAGAATTTGTTTCAGCCAGCAATTACAGTCATTGTTTGGAGAACTAATTTTGAATTATAGTTCTAAATAATTAGGTTTTTTTTTCTTTAGAAAATCAGAAATCCATTTAGGCAGTGGGGATTTAAGCTATTCATAGAATACTCAAAATACAGCCTTCAAGAAAAATGGAAATAGCTATAGCTAAGATTTGTTCAGTTCAGCTTCTTTCACCAGCATCCTTCAACTTTCAGTCTTCAGTGAGATGAATTAAAGGAGAAATAGTTTCTAAAAACATACTCTAAACATTTTAAATTAAATCTATTCAAGTAACAATATCTGCTTTTATATCTTGAGAAATATATTTGGAAAGGATGCCCCAGGCTTACATTGCACTGAAGATGCACCAGAAATCTTTMCTTTTATTGAATGCAGGACCCACAATTCCCGAATTGTTCCAGTGATACTTAAAAAACAGTCTGATTATGAATTTTAATGGACTCCATTAGCAACTTCRAGAATGACACTTGTCCTTGGTCATCCCTTCCGGCAGAAAATCTGGAATGTACATGCTCAAGGGAAGCGAATCCTAGCAAATCCACAAATTAGTATTCCTCATGCAGTGGTATGCCTTCCAACACAAATTCCACAGCTGGCAAAAAGGAAGAGGCTGGATACGTTCTCAAGATGTCAAAGGCAATGGAGTTGCTCCAGCTGCTGCAGGGGGTATCCTCTGTGATGCTGGAAAGTTGTTTAAACACATCTTTATGGTTTTGGTGTCTATTGTTCAATATTTATTTTCACAGTGCTCCAGCTCTGATCCATCAGATGAAACCTTGRCACAAGGCATCAGAAGTGTCTCAGGGCTGGAACGCTCTCAATGGAAGCTGGAGGCCATGGATTTGGTGGATGGTTTGCCACTCTCCTGAGCACTATCCTTTGTCTTCCACAATGGGCACTTCACCAATAAAGATCTGTGGYGCTTGAGAGATTTGGGGTTGATCAGCCTGGAGAAGAGAAGTCTCTGGAACATCTTGGAGCAGCATCCCAGTACCTGAAGTGAGTGGAAACTTCAGAAAATAGGGGGAGGGACATTTATTAAGGAGTGTAGTGATAGGAAGAGGGGAGATGGCTTCATACTGACAGGTATGGTTAGATAGAGCAGGTTTTGGTTAGATATTAGGAAGAAATTCTTTACTGTGATGTAGCTGAGGCACTGAAACAGGTTGCTCAGAGAAGCTGTGGATGCCCCATCCCTGGAAGTATTAAAATCTGGGCTGGAAGGGACCCTGAGAAATCTGGTCTAGTGGAAGGTGTCCTTGCCTATGGCAGGGGGTTGAAAGTAGGTGATTTTTAAGATCCTTTCCAACCCAAGCCATTCTATGAGTCTGTGATTTTATTATGAATTCTGGTCTAAGGAGAAATTGACCCCAGAAAACAAATATAGTAATACCCCTCTGCATACGAGTTATCTTACAAAGAAAAATGTAACTCATAAATTTCTTTCTGACACGTACAGGTGCAGTGGCAGTAGAAGTAATTAAAAAAAAAAAAAAAAAAAAAAAAAAAAAAAAAAAAAAAAAAAAAAAGGAAGGCTATTAAGAAAAAGATAACTCTGGGCTGTACAGAAAAGAGTACTGCATAGCAAATTAAGCCTGGGCCATGACATAACTAATGAGGAGAAATCAAAATACTGAATAGCTGTCTCATTCACCAGGCACTACTCATCCAGGTTGCTATTGGAGGCAAATAACCTAATGTAAAAATAGCACACAGTAACTTGTATGTGAGGCAATTTCATTAGGGATTACTTCATAAGCGTGTATACAATGAAGACACATTAAGACAGGCTAAGTTCAACAATTTACAAGAAGAACRAGGCCCCCAATCTTTGAGTACTGGCTTTGCTCATTTAACAATTTTTRAACTTCCTTTTATAGAATTAAATTACATATAATTAAACTGTAAACTGTAAATGTGACTGCAGCTTTTCATGGTATCATGTAGAATGACTCCTGTCTATTAGTACATATTCCTGTACATCAAGAAGATTTCACCCAATGAAAGAAAGCATTAAACTTTGATTTAACATATTTGCAACAGTATTATACTTTTATACCAATGTTTAGATACAGACTAGTATATTAAACACTAAACACAACTTTTTGATTAGTGTTGTATTTTTTCTGTCCCTCATAAAGCAGGCATAACTGAGCTGGGTAGGAAGTACATGAAGAGCACTAAGCCACATCTGCTATAAAACCTGACTTGCAGACATGAGTTTACCATCAAAATTACTATTAATATAYAAAATCACTGTACAAAATTACTATTTTGCTACTAAGTTACTATTGGAACAGAAGTTTTCCCAATACCTAACTAACTGGCAAATTTATTTCAAGCTCAAGAAAGCTTTTGTACAAGTAGTATCTCTTATTTCTTTTTGTACAAGTAGTACCCCTTATCAGAGTTTGTCTCCATTGGCAGAACCCAACTGGGACACATAAAAGATATGAACAAAACTATTGAGTGACTTTYGAAGTCTGCTTAGGCACCATAACARMCATTTCTGATGTTCMATGAAACTGARYTCTTCCTGTGTCTCAAAAATTACCCAAATGGGGAGAAAAGAGGATGCTTATTTTTACATATATTCCTGAAAAATAAAGAAGTTWTTTTCCGGAAATGTGAAGGGAAACAAGGACAGATGTGATGACCCACTCTTAAGGGGAAGGAAACACCAACTTCTCTGGGCCTCTACAAGTGATTTTAATTCCATGAGGACATTAGCTATGAATGAAGACTGGCAGTTGGTGACAAGTCCAAAGTATGTCCTTTTCCATCCTTGTAACATCACTGACTATCACTATTACTTCCTTATAAAGTATATATTCCTAAAAGGCATATTGGTTCTCCTGTAATTATCCAATATTCTAAACTTCTCCTACAATACCCTGCTCAATCCTCCTTCTCATACAATTTCAATTTTCAAGAGAAGATGTTGTAACATCAGAATTCACAAAAAAACTTTCTTGGGTTAGACCAAAGGCTCAGGGTCTCATTCARATGAGGGCTTGGTCAGACATAATACTTAGAAAAAGTAAGAAACTAGGCTCATCTTGGCTAATCTGTTCTGACATAAGTCCAGCTTCCTGTGCTTTTTTAACCGTGATGCTGCTACAGCATTCTTCTTGGCACTTTWAAGTCCATATTCTGTGTTGATCTATCCCAGTTCTCTTGGCGTTGGACTGTGTTAGGGTGGTACAGGGCTGACAGTGACMGATCTTTTTTTGGAGAAAAGGGGCAATCACTGTCAATACTTGGCACTTGGCATTGCTCAGTGAGCAATCTCAAATTGTCTGGGAAAGCACCATCCCTGAGGTGTGCAAGCACCATCCCCACAAAACCCTGCAGCATGGGGCCACAGTGCCCTTGCAGCCTCAGGCATGACACACACCTGCTAATCTCTCCAACACAAGCAGCATCCCAGGTCTCCCATTTACAGGACAGCAAAAGCAGCAGGTTATCTATCAGTTGARTTAACTTGTGTCACAGAGGAGTCTCTCACCCAATCCATCTTGGGAAAGCCTAAACTTAAGCCTACAGTCARAGCCAGCTTTGTTCCCACAGCAACCAATGCAACTCCTATAACATGACCCAGCTTTTTGGCAGTGCCCRACCTCCTTCTGCTGGAGCCCTGACTCCAACCCTGGCAAAGCCTGCTGAGAAGGGCGTTGCTGTGCAACCTTACTGCTGCACAGCCATCCTTGGCACTCCAGACAGCGCTCCCCAGTTAAGGCATGCTTTGATGACTGGATCCAGGCATTTTTCTGCAAGGAGTCATTTGTTCCCCTAGCAGCTAACATTTCTGGCTGTATCTTGTGTGTGATCAGGCACAGCTTCCTTCCTCTCATACCACTGGAAAAAAACTGTGCCTATCTGCAAGGTTTTTGTGTCAGATTGCAGCACTGCCGACAGCCAGGATTCAAGAACATGCAGGGGAGATAAAGGCCTGGCAGCAGAGGTTTMAAGCCCAAAGTGTTCCCTGTTCCATGCAGAGTGCTTCCTCTGGATGCCTGCTTGCTTTCCACTGCTTTCTCTTCCTGCCCCATTATCTGCACAAGCCCGTAAAGCCAGCTTCTTCCTCCAGGCCAGACTTTCCAGATTTCAGTTTGGTTTCAGTCATTTCAGAATATCCTGGTGTGATCTGGGGACAGGAAGGACATCTCTGTTCCTCTCCCTTTCCACACTTTTGTCACAGAGTTCTCCATTTATACTTCAGCCTGGCTTGTGTTCCAGGGCCTTTTGCATGTATGGGGCAGTGTGTTTGGAGGCAGAGTGGATGTTTTGAAGGTCCTGCTGAGATTCCCACTCAGCTTGTGGGGCAGCTGTTTCCACCTGTGGCTACTGGGAACTGGCAAAGTCCTTGAACCTGTGAAGCCAAGTGGCTGATACACTTTGAGCACTATCTGTATGGTGTAATTCCCTGTAATGACCCCATTTCTCAAGGCCAGTGACCATGCAAGTAAAACTGGAATAATAGGGCAGTATTTTTTTATTTGATTTTATTTCTTGTGCAGGAAGGGCAATAAATATATCAATAAATGAGAAAATAAAAATGTAACARATGAAATTAACTAATTGCTCTGTTCTCATCTTTTCCCCTGAAAAAACAGAGGAATTCAAACATATTCAGATCAAGCCGTGGAGCCTGGCCACTGCTCAGTCACAAATTATTGTGTTTTCTATGACAATAATTTTAGGACATGGTACACACTAGTATTAAATACATTCCGACGTCAGAGGCTTAATTTGAGCATAATTCCTTATCAAGAGGTGGCTTCACAGGCGATGGAAACAGCCCAGGAATGAGTAACAGTGACTTGATCTCTGCTACTCAGCTCAGCTCTCTGGCAGCTCAGGTGGAATCCACTTGGTGAAGGGTCCAGAGGGTAAATCCTTCCTCAGTGGCTGAGGAAGCTGGGGYTGTTTAGCCTGGAAAAAAGGMRGCTCAGGGCAGACCTTATCACYCTYCACAACCACCTGMAAGGAGGCTGAAGCCAGGTATGGGCRGCCTCTTCTCCCAGGCAAGCAGCGACAGGATGAGAAACACAGCCTTAAACCGCGCCAGGGGTGATTTAGGTTGCCCATCTCGAGGAATTTCTTCACAGAAATCAACAAACAGAAAAATTTTAAACTTCTCCAACTTTCGAGGTCTCGGCAAAAAGCGCCATAAAGTCAAACTCTGCCCCCAAAGGCGCCATAAAGTCAAACTCTGTCCCCTCCGCCCGAGCCCCCGACACGCCCCGGCCTGCTTTACCCGGCAGCCCCCGCGCCCCTCAGGCCGCGCCCCTCGCGGGGTCGTTGCCACGGGAACCGCGCGAGGTCGCGCACGCGGCGGCGGGAAAGATGGCGGCGCCCGTGTCGCTCTGTCACGTCGCTTGCTGCGCCAACAGCGCGGCCGGCGGCGCCCTGAGCTGGGGCCGCTGCGGCCTCCTCGCCTTCGGCAGCTGCCACGACGTCGTSCTCTACGACCCGGCGGTGAGCTGATGCGCTCTGGGGTGGGACCTGGACCGGGATCGGGACTAGTCCCTCACGCTTGGTGCTGTCTCTCTGTCCCGCAGGTGAGGCGGGCTGTCGCCGCTCTCCGCGGGCATGCCGGCAGGGTGAATTGYGTTCGCTGGGTCCGCCGGCGGGACCGCGGTGAGTAGGGTGGCCTTGAACCCCCACGTATTTTAGGGTGTGTGGTGCCGCGGCGGGGCGGGGGCTGGCTCCTCTCGGACTGCGGGCGCTGTTGCTTTTCTGGGGAGAAGGGGCGGGGGAGGGTCGGCAACAGCGGGGCTGCGCTGTGCATTGGAGCAAATAGGGGGCTGTGGAGCTTGCAGTGCATGCTCTCGCCTTAAGCCCAGCTTCCCAGTAAGGAGTTTCCCAAAATCAACTAGTGTGGAAAAGTTATAATCGAATTCAACCTATGACCAAACACCTCCTTGACAACTGGATCATAGCACTGAGTGCCACGTCCCGTTTTTCTTTAAACACCTCCAGAGACGATGATTCAACCTGGACAGCCTATTCCAATGTCTAATCACCCTCGCTGTGAAGAAATTTTCCCTGATGTCCAACCTAAACCTCCCCTGGCACAGCTTAAGACTGTGTTCTCTCCTCCTGTCACTTGCTACGTGGGAGAGGAGACTGACTGCCACCTGGCTACAACCTCCTTTCAGGTGGTTGTAGAGAGTGATAAGGTTTGCCCTGAGCCTTCTCTTCTCCAGAATAAACATCCCCAGCTTCCTCAGCCTCTCCTCATAAGATTTGTGCTCCAGGTCCTTGTCAGCTCTATTGCCCATCTCTGGCCCTGCTCCAGCACATCAGTGCCCTTCCAGACTTAAGTGGCCCAGAACTAAGCACAGTACTCGAGGTGTCGCCTCATTTTAACAAGTGGTTTGGCAGGAATGTGACTTGTCAAACCCAGATGAGCTGACTGGTCAGCCAGAGGATCTCTGCTCCCGGCCCCAGACCCAAGGGTACCCCAGGAAGTTTGTCAATGGCTTATGCCACCAGTCTCTTCAGTATCGTTTAGAGTTTTGCRTGTTTGGACTTTGTAAACTGCTTTGCAATGCCATTTCAGCAATCTCTGAGTTGCATAAAGATCATATACTCAAAAAAAATCTTTAGATAGATAGAAATGTTGGAGACACTTATGAGGTTTTTGCTGGATAGTAATTCCAGCGTTTAACATTGCTCAGTGCAAATTTTTCATAGGCAAATATTCTTGCCCTTAGGCATTTATGGAAACTCACAAACAGAAATGGGGCCATTGATTAGACTGTTCATGTAATGTGCTGGTTGCTTTTTTTGAGAAGTAYTGAGGTACAAATACTAGTTTTTGATAATGATATAAACTGCCAGCCTTTCAGCTCATTGCACTAAAACACATTCTTCTTAAAAATGATTAAAAGAAGTTATTTTCAGGGAACTTGGGAATTAAATTTTCTTGTGAAGTCTTTGAGTTATGTTTGTTTAGATTTCTCTTGCTTTATTTTCATATTTTCCAAAAAGAYCAAACAAAACCCCAAAATATTAATTTACACTGTTGGATTTGAGAGTCTTTTGGAAAGATATTTTTACCACTTTTCATAAAGAACTTTAAATAGTCCTGTGAATTTTCGCTTTATGTTTCCTTAGGGAATATTCTTACTCTTAACCAATTCTGCACAGTTCAACTCCTATTAACCATACTTTATCTTGGTGGAAACTTTGGTTACCAGTGATATTTTGTGAGTAGCAACCAGCAGAACTGCTTATGTTGCTGTTGCRAAGTTAAATGTTCACTAAACTTACCAAAATGTATTTTTTAGCTTCTGAAACAGAGTTAGTTTCTGGTGGATCTGATAAACAACTTATTCTTTGGGAATGGAAGGATACAGTAACATGGAGTAATCAGGTAAGCATGAATAACCCCTTCAGATCCCTCCTTGCACTAGTTTCTCAATATTGCAAACCATCTGCTTTGTCTGTATTTCTGATTCATACTATTTGTTTCACTTTGACTGTTTTCTGTTTTTTTCTTTTTCTTTTTTTTTTTTTTTTTAATTTTTTTTTTTTTTTTTCTTTTGTTTATATTCTTGAAATTTTTGGTATTTTATTTTGTTATGTTTTACTATAAATGTTGTTCCCTCCTTTTTGTAGTTCATCTTTTTCAAATCAGCATTGGTAGAGAAATTAACTAACCAGTCAGTCATGGGGTGTATTCGTTTAAGTGTCTGAAAGACCCTGTTTGTCTRTTCTTGACTCCCCAGCTTTCTGATCTCCCATGGCAGTTTTCYTTAAACCACCTTAAACCTTCAAACCATCAGGCCCATTCTGTGTTGGCATTTTCTGTACCCTTCTCGCTTGTTTTCTTATATCCATTTCTAGTGATTTCTGGTCAATCTGTGCAACAGTGTGGTGTTTKTACTTAAGTTGTCTTACCAGGATGATATACAAGTTGAGGTAGTTGTTTAACAGGTGGGTCTGCAGGACCAAAATAAAAATAAAAAAAAAATCTGTGCAACAATTGAATTTAGAGAATTTAGAGAATTCAGAGAAATAGAGAAGAGTAAAGAAATGTGCTAAGTTATAATTTGTACTGTAAAATGTAAGGCAAAAGATGGAGAATTGCGTGAAAGAGCCTTCAGAACGACCTGAAATTTAAATTTAAAAAAAAAACAAAAACAAACCCACTTAATTTATTATGTAACTTTTAAAATCTTGATTATGAGGCACTGGATTGTGAATGGCTGTGTAGGTAATCCATTTCATTGTCTGTCTCAAAGTAGATTATAAGCCTTGACAATTTAAAATGCGTGAGAATGCATAGTAAGGGTAGATTAACCTACTTTGATGGYAGAAAGTTCTCAGAAATAAGTTATTTCTAATCCTGATCCATTGAAACTATGYATGCATTTATTTAATATAACTTACAGACTTTTTAATAATTTTTTTCCGTTGATGTGGTGCACAGCCATGTGGCAATAATTTCAAAAGAATGTGGCTAAATGTGTACATTTTAATGACAGTTCTAGACTAGTGTAAATTCTTAAAAACAAACAAAAATTCTATATTGAACCAATCAAAAATTCTTACTGGAGTGTACCAGGCTGTATTTTAGAATGAGATGTCAAGTGTGTCTATGATGAAATTTGGATAAATGCTGGATAACTTCTGGTTGCAAAATGAAAAGCTGATTTTGATCTTTGYGTTTATGAGGAGCAGATGGCAAATTGAATCACCTGTATTCATTAAGTTTACATTTAGCGSTTTTGTTTTTGATTTTGGCATTTTGAAGGAGTAAAAAGCTGTTTTGATTTGCTAGAGTACGCTGAACATTGCTGCTAGAGCTGCTGCTACAGCTGCAGCTTATTCCATTGTGTTCTCTGCTCTGTCTCCTTCACTAAGGTTCTTCAAATTTTTGTGAGACGTTCCTTAGGGTGAAAGACAAAACAAGGAGAAAAAGGAAGGAAAACTGCTCTTCCTAACTTCTGTACAGTTTCCAACTTTCCTCAAGGAATGGTGAGGTTTGTGTAGTGTATACAGGAACATTTAATTCTGTTTAGCTTTGAGCAAAATGTTACCAAGTTGGTATTCATTACTGCTGTATCCCTTTTTTGGGTTTCCTGGAATATGCTGTAGCTTAAGCATAGCTTGGCAGATGTTCTGCTATTGCAGGTTTACAAGGCATTTTCAGTAYGAAATTCTAAAATAGCTCTAAAAATTCTCTCAGGTGAGTTACTGGAATTTAAAACTTTGTAAATTTTTCTCATGTGTTCAGCAGGTGAAAAACGTTCCTCTCAAAGGCCACACAGAAGCTGTTTTTGCTGTGGATGCTGTCTACCAATCAGATGAACCCRATTTAAATCTGCTAATAGCTTCTGCAGCCTCTGACTCTACTGTGAGAATTTGGTCTCGACATGGTTCAGAAGGTAACATTTTTTAATGTTAAGGATAACATACTGGCAAAATAAGAAMGATGAATGCTTATCCATTAAGCATTAAATACTAATATTTTGTAATGCAACTACATTGATTTCTCTTCAGACTTTGGTACATCAAAGCACTGTATTTCTCTTTGAAAGCCTTGGGTCAGATTTGTTCTGCAGAGTGAATTATCTTTATTTTTCATCAGGGATGTGTGGGCTGAATTTACTTTGTTTTTTAAAATACGTATTCAGATTACGATAATCTGAACCATTGTTTTGCGCTAATGTAGAGACAGACTAGCTGTGTGTGTGAAGTAAAATAACGTAGTAAAATGATGAATGCTGGAATTAGGTGATATTAAACTAGTCACTTGGTTTTTTGCTATTGATTTTAGTCCAGTGAAGTTTGGGATAACAGGATCTTGACCTTCTGTTGAAATAGGCCCTTTCATGGAAATACGGGAAAAAAGCATTCTAAAATACATAAGAAATAAATTGGGTAGATAATTGAGATTTAAAGTATTATTTGCTAGTTGAGCTGTAGTGACTAGATGTCTTTTTAGCTATTTTCTTCCTTATCTGGTATATTTGAAGATTTCATATTGCTTTGTCTAGATCAGAGAGAGAGGTATTTGAAGATTTCATATTGCTTTGTCTAAATCAGAGAGAGAGGTGGGAGTTGTCCATCTACAGAAGGCATTTTTGATGCTCCCAAAGAATCTTGTGAAATGCCATCTTTTCCATTTTGTCTTGCTGTTGTGGGTTCCAATGACAGAGGGGGACTAATCCTGCTCTAGAGAGGTTTTCTGTATCCTTGTGTTTATTTTGATCTGGATGGCTTCCTGGTTTCATCATTTTTGGATGAATTTTTATGGCCACACAGAACATGATATTATTGTTTAGATTTCTGAAAAAATAAAGGAGGTCTTCAGCTCCTTTAAATAAAAGTGGATGGGACGTTTTAACTATATAATGTAGTAAGAAATGACAGTGTAACTSTAATAGTTACAGTGAAAGAGATCAACAGTGTCTGTTCCTGTTTTCCAGCTAAATGCATTGAAATTCTGCAGTTTGGAAATGGATTTGTTATGGATGTCTGCTTATCCTTCTTGCCTGGCAGCAATGGTAAGTAAAGCTGCACATCTTGAATATCAATGCAGGAAACAAAATCTAAGAAATCCCCCAAATAGATTTTCATTTGACTGACTTCAGACCTGTGTGCCACAGTTTTTGTTTTCTGTGAAATCTGCTTAAGTTGATTCTTGTATCTAAAGATTTCACTGATCTCTTCTTAGTAATTAAAAAAACAAATTGGTTATGGTGTCTTTGAAATGGCACTCAGTGTTGTTTAGTTGAACTCTCGAGATGGAAAACTTTAAAACGGGGTAATAATGCTATAAGTGAATGGGATAGGATGATATTTCCACCGGCTCCTTGTGGTGCTGCTGCATGTGTTTGTTCTTGTTTGAATTGAAGGGCAAGAAAAAATCTGAAGGCCTGCATCAACACACTTATGTTCCCAAGTAGTGTTTGTCACCTGCTCAACCTTAAATGTGAAAAAATTGAGATGCTGAACTACTTTAGTCTGACTGTTCAGTATGCTTTATGTAGGTTTCTATTAACAGAAATGTTAGATTTTGTAGGCTGCCACAGACATTCTTTTTCTGCAAATATGTARAAGCTTTTWTTTTTTTTTTTAATAAAGCAAATGTACCCTCAAACCAGATACATATGTTAAATTAAGTTTGTGTTTTAAGTATCATTAGAGTCTTTCACCTGGATGGGGGCCTGCCAGGCTCCCAGCTGAAAAAGTGCTAAATTTCCTTACTGTATCTAGAATTTCCAACTCTGCTGCGTGTGTTCCACACTGATGTATTGCTTTGATTATATGCCTACAAGCATATTTTATTCTTTGGCTTTGATAATTCTGGGATATATGAAAGCTCTATCAAGACGTRTTTTCCCATTTGGAAATGCCACTGTGTTTTCAGAACATATCTGATACCAAAAGCAGCATCTACACCACTAAAGAACATTTACACCACACACTGACGTGTGCTTGTTGAGATGATATTAAAAGGCTTGAGGGTAAATCAAAATCATTATCTCCAGTGTGAATATTCTTYACAAGTGAGGTGCCTGTGGTGTGAATGAGTATAACATTCATATTTCAAAACAACAGATACCTTCATTTATGATATTGTACAGGTGAGAAATTCTCACTGTAACACTCTAGAGCAGTGCATCTGTTTAATGTTGAAATCATGTTGTATATAAGAGAAGYAACCATTCATTTTGAAAATGCCATAAATTAAAATGATCATATTAGTTCTTAAAACAAAATGTTTCTGAAACTCAGAATGGATTGTCCTTGAAGTTTCTTTAAATGATGCAATAGCAAGGATTTTGTTTTCCAGAGTCCCCTAAACCAGTGTTATTTAAAGTTACATTGAGAACAGGACAATCCTTTATTATGAACTCTTCCCATCCCAGTTCAGATTAGTTATCCATAGCAGTACAATGCACATAACCTGAAAAAGAGTACTTTATTTTTCTCAAGAACTGAAATTATTTTCAATTTGCATAATTTTGTATGAGATTAAAAAAAAAAATTTTAGACATTTGCTTTTTTTGTTCCAATTCCAATACAAATGACCTCTGCTGCTAAAATTGCCAAGAAACAGTTTTGATTTTGAACCATAAATGTCTAGAAATGTTTCCTGTAGAAATSTGTAAAGGAGCTTTTAATAAAGCATAGCCAATGTTTCCTCCTTAAACCTCACATAGTAGTCCATATAGCTGAGGAGTATGTTAATTCTGAAATCTAAATAAAGTACATTAAAATATATTATGAAAAACATCACTGCTGATAATTTGTCAGAAACATTAATCTCTARTGACAATTTGGAATTTTAATGAGCTTTGGGGAAAAATCTATGATAAATTTAGGAGTTGCTCAGAAATCTTTACGAAGGCTAAGTTAGCTGTATGAAGATTCAAAGAARCTTTTCTCTTGAGAACAATCTGCATTTCATAAGTCAGGAACTAAATACAGAATTACTTTTCTGAAAATCGTAAACTACATCTCCTGAAGCATTTACAGTAACCTTTAGTGTTTCACCAACAAAGAAATTTGAGGCTTGCATTGAGAATTGACTCATATGCAATGGATGCWTTACTTTTGGAAGACGTTCATGATACCTAGGATTTAGGATTTTGACTGATTGTCCTTGAAAATAAATTATTTAAAAAAAAATAATTGAGCCACTTTTGTGAAGAAGTCAAATAGAGAAAACTGACACAGTGCTCATAAAAACCTGACCAGTCATTTGCAGCTGGAATGCAGCTTAAACACTTCTCTGGCAGCCTCTTCATTAAGGAGAGTCTATAAATTTGCTTTTGAGTCTTGAAGAAAGTCTTTTTGCTGTTTTTGTTAGTTGATTGCTTTTTGCCTTGCAGTGTCTGCACAAACTCTGCTTCTAAAATGCTGGCAATAGGTTTACTATTTTACAAATCTTGATCAATTATTTGTCAGATACTGTGATTCTTTCTGCCACCTGGATAGTTGTCGTGATGTACCTTGGCCTCTGACAGTAAATAGTTGTCTCCTCAGAACTGAATTGCAACTGAATTGCAAGGTGAAAAAAAGAGCCAGTGAACTTGGAAAATTGCTGCTTATCCAACTTACTTATTTTCTCTGCAGGACTTTTATTTTAATCAGATCCAAATTCTAATACCCTAAAGCATTTATGTGAAAAAACTATATACTGGTCTGTTTTTGTCAGGTATATATTTCTTGGTTGAACTTCTGGAGTGAAAGTATTTCCATTGATCTGCTACAACAACTAAATAATAATTCTTTCTTTTTGTTTTTGTTTGTTAAAATTCCATTCCACTGAAGGAATGGCCCATAAAATATGATATGGTCTCCAAGAACATCCATTGTATTGCATTTTATGGAAGAAAACCTCAGTCTTGCCCAATTTCTGTGGACCTGATGACCAGGTCTTCATTCAAAGTAGCTCATTACCTTCAATCCAAAGCAGGGTTTTTTTAGCCCTGTTAAAGAGAGGAGGAGGTGAATTTTGACACACAGRTTGGAGAGAAGAAGCAAGTGATGGAGCTGTAAGAATGTGGAATGTGACTTAGAAGTGCAAGAGGAACAGTGGATAACTAGGCACAGATTTGGTACAAGTAGAAAGAAGAAATTAATTTAGAGGATAAACATATGAATATTCAAGTTGATTTTTGGTCTATCCATRGTAAAGATAAAATTATCTATATAAAGAGATAGCATTCATGTTGTGGGGTTTTTGTTTTGTAAAAGAAGTAGTTGATTTTAGTGAAATTAATATCTTATTTTCTATCCAGACTGGAGAAATGCAAATGTTTAGCCCTGATAACTTATTTCTTCATAATTTTATAAAAAAGTTATTTACTTTTACTGTTTCAGTCCCTGGCAGCAGTACTTCCTCCTTATGACCAAAAAAAGAGAAGAGTAGAGTTAACTATATTTCCCCATCTTCTGTAGTAGAGGGGAACAAATACACTGGCARACCTCTCACTTTTTAACTTCAGACATAACTTTGCTTGGTTTGATTCAATAGATTTAGGGGGTTTGTGCACTTTTTAGGATAGCCAGTGGGAGTCAACTACTACTGAAGAGTTGAATAGGTGTATAAAAATGTTCCATTGCTTTCAGATTCTTGGGTACAAATAGTGGTGGTCTGTCTTCAATTTTTGGACTGTCTCTTAATTTGCTGTATAATAATAATAATGCTAACTTCATATAAACCTATCTTAGTTGATTTGGGAATTTGAATTTCCTTACTTCTTAGTCTCTTACTTCTGTTTCTTCCTCTGTATTTAGACAAAATGCCTGTTGATATTAATACAATATAATTAATTAAAAACTGTAATACTTGAACTTCTTACAGATGTGTAAGCTTGAGGCAAACTACTTTTTTTAGCATCTTAAATATTTATAAATATTATTTGCATGTCAAAATAACTTCTGAATCCTGAGATACTAATTTAATTGGCAGCTAGTGCAGAAAACATTAAAAAGTGGTATGATACTTGCCTATCTGTTAGTATTGATATATTTATATATATTTCTATAAGTATATTTCTATATTGATTTTTACATTATTTTTTCATATCCTAGAATATTAGGTTTTATAAAAAATGAAGACTTTCTTTTCCTTTCTAGTRCCAATACTGGCTTGTGGTGGTGATGACTACAAAATAAATTTATTTATACAGCAGAATGGTCAGGTAATTACCGTTTTTTTTTTCTCTCTTGCTCAGAGCATTACTCAGTTCTGCTTCTTTTCATATATGCTGTTGATTTTTTCTAAGTTCTTCAGTAAATCCTATCTCTCTCTATATAGCCATTACATTCATCTACCTCTTTTCAAATAGTTCATTCATTTTTCTAGGTAATGATGAAATACACATATAGAATGTTGGAGTTGAATTTAGTGCATGAAAGTGTTAGTTTTTTTGGGTTATTTTTTCCCCTTTTTTGAAGATAGCCTGTGTTTCTATTCCCACTGATACAAAATAGCTGCAACTGTCCTTCTTTATTTAGTGTCCAGGCATTGAGTTGTTCATATGGAAATGATGTTACTTTCACTCTATAAATTCTTATAATAAAACTATTTTGACTTCTATCTGAGGAATTTTATGTTTGTTGTTAAGTATGYCCTTTATGCTTGAATGCTTTTGAACAAAAAAAAAGTATTTTTAGGAGTATCTGATCTTCTAGAAACACACATTTTTCATGTGTTATTTGGAAGCTGGCAATTTTTAGTTTTTCATACAGATAAATGTTCCTTTGGAGCACTAGAAAAACATTATGTCCTCTCATGCATCTGTTCGGAAGTTTTCTTAGGTTCTAAAGCATGTGTTGAATGACTGTTTTCCAAAACAGAACTCTGTATCACTTCTTTTTTTTTCTCACTGCCTTAAAAAAAAACCTCTTCAAACCACAAACACTGTCCCAATGCACAACTGAAGTTACCATTTAGAACCCCACTTTGAGAATGGCATATGTAGAACCACTTAGTCTTCTGGATTTGCTGAGACACACTCCCTTTAGGGATTAAAGAATAGAGATTCCTTTTTCCTTTTTTTTGAGAGCGATAAAAGCTMCTTTATAGGTAATTTTGCCAGTTTGTGCTGCCCTGTGCAATAATAAGATTTTTTGGATGCTGTTGTTGTCAATAAAGTAAGTACTTCATCCTTTTCTTCTGTGTTTAATGATTTCTTGACCACTCAGCAGAAAAGAAGGGTACTTGGTTAGATTTTTGATTTTTTTTTTCCTGTGTGCCTTGTGAGTTAAGTCGGTTTAATGAATTCTCTGGGAATTAGCAATGGCAGAATGCCACTACTGATTCTCAGTGTGCTARAGAAAGACTTTTATCTCAGGGACTGTGTAGTTGGTTTTCTTGTTCAGAGTTTGAAATTTGTTTTCTTGTATGATTCAGATTAACAAATTATATACAGTTKGACTGCCAAAAATGTTCAGATTTCATCCATTGTTAGCCAAACTTTCCAGTATAACAGTAGCCTGTCATTCTTAAAGGCAGTCAGTCTGTGGAGGGTAAAGGAAAGTAACTTGAATAAAAAGTTCCCACTTCAGCTTCATAAGCAAGTTTATGCTATCTTTTTTTGGAGGTAGGAAATTTTATTTATACAAGGRGTGAGCAATTTTGTTTTGCATGTGTTTGCATTTTTCACACCTTCAGTTTCAGAAAGTATTTTCACCAGCTGTTGTGGCAGAGTTGGTGTTCAGAGTATGCCTTAAATGAGATGGGACTTCTTGTTGGTGTCTTTCTTCACTTTCCAGAACACCTTTTACTAAGTGGATTGTGTAGGCCTCAAAGAGAAGAGTCCATGTAGTGCTTTACAGCTATTAACAAGTTCCCACTTCAGTTCAGTATTCAGAATTCAAACATTGTTGTAAGCTTTCTGAYATTTCCTGCCTAGCAGCTAAAAGGAGGTTCTCTTTGGTCAAGTTTTCTCAGATTTACTGATGCCTTTTTTTAAGGCTTCTTAGTAGTGTTAAAGGTATTTGAAGGAAGTGTTMCTCTGCCATTTTTTACTGGAACTTGGCATAGGAGAGTGATTCAAATCATAGCTCCTGTGTCATCACCTTACTGATAAAGGCCTGAAACTCTGTTCTGTTCATTGTGACTCTTATAAACCACTTCCTTTAGTTAACATCCTCAGAAAAGTTGTATGGATCCAAAGGTAGAACACACATTTGTAACAGGGCATTCTAAAGAAACATAARGGGCATTGTTAGACACTGAGGGAGGATGAGCTAATTCAGGCTTCCTTTTTGTAAACTCATTAATTTTGCAGTCAAAATATATTAATTCATTAAAAACTGCTTGGTTTTCAAAACTGAGTGGGCACACTTTAAATCTTTTGAGAATCCCTCCCACAGATCCCTTACTGGGTTAAGTAGTAACAAGAAAATGAACTTTTTGTTTTTCTGACTTGTTGGAAGGGGTTATTGATTTGTAAGAGTATCCAGGGAAGAATATTTCAGAAATCATAATATGTCTTCCTGCTTGAGATATAACATCTACAGGTGTGGCCTATGGAGGGCAAATAGGTAAACCAGCACGTTAAATTAGAGCTTTAAACCAAAACATTTCTATGTTGAGTTTTGTTTCATTGAGAAGATGGTACACTGTGTGTTTTGGGTTCCACCCAAACAGTTTGGCTTAGTTGAGAAGTGGAATAGGGGATTCAGAGATAATTCAGGTTCTTTCTAATCAGATGAGATAAACCACTGCATAGAGGAGGGACATCACATCTAGTGTCTAGAGAAAAAATGAGAAGACTTAGATCGCTACTGCCAAATTTACCAAWCTGCTGTGAGCTTGGTCCTGAAGGAGATGTACCCAAAGCGTGGGCAGGATTAGTTTTGCAGAGTGTGCTGGGCCATGTCTACAGCTTCATTAGTTGTGCTACTTACAGAACAGCTTTATTCTCTGCTTTAAAGAAAAGACACCAGATTGCTGCTAAGCAACAATGTTCAGAGATTAGGTAGGAGGCATGGGAAAGTCTGTGAAGCAGGCAAGTCCAGTCAGGTGGTTTTGTTAGATTTAGCTGTTGGTACTGTAACTTCTTATGTATCCAGTAAGGACCAAGTGGAAATTGAAACAGAGAAGTATGAGACTGTGGAAACAAAATCTGAAAAAAGAGAAGAATGACAGATCAGAATCCTGGTATGTGTAACCTAGAAAATAATAAAAAAACGTTGACTGAGTCACCTAAAAGTAATGACCATGTGCATCTACAAGAAGCTTTATATTGATTTAGTTTTAGAGTGGATTACATCTGAAGAAACAGAATACGGTATCAAGAGACACAGACTTCAAAGAAAAGGGCAAAAACTGTACTAAAAACCCTAGCAGAAAGCATAAGAGCAGCACTACTCCTTGCTATTTAAGTGGACAATTTTTATTTTTATGGGAAACAGAATCTTGAAAACTTTGCCTGAATCTCAGAATCGTAGCATATCTTGACGAGACTCATAAGGAATGCTGGGTCCAACTCACTGCTCCTCACAGACAACCTAAAATGAAATCATGTGACYAAGAGTGCCTTGTTCCTCATGCTTCATGGCATCATCCTTCTGTATATGGTAATAGCCCTTGTGTTCACCTGTGTTTTCTGGCCGCTGTGCTGGCACTGCTCAGATAGGTGCAGAGTGGAAGATGATGTTACAGGGATGGGAAAGACAGCAGCATGACTCATTTAAGGGAGTGGATGCATTTACAGAGGTTTGGGAGTATGCCTCCTCAGCAGTGAGGCTTCATACACCATCTAGTGCTCGTGTTACTATGAGTAAATATGAGGTAATTAAATTCAGAAGCCTCTACCTTAAATGGTGTGGATAGTTAAATGGGACAATTCAGTGTAAGCTTGTAAAAGTAAAAATTTTACAAACTGACTGCTTAAGCATGCTTGTTCTGTAGCACAAAAGAACTGCATACTTGACTTAGAGCTAAGTAGTGCCTAAAAGCCTGTTTGGGAAATGACTTGGAAATCTGGGGTGATAGTAATAATCTCAAAGTAATTAGTTTTACTTTTCTAAGAGAAAACAAATGTCTGCTTTTCTTAATATGTCTCTTTGATGTAAGATTAGGAGGGTAATTGAAAAACCTGCACACCACTACACCTTGAAATTAGAAAAAAGGAAGTGATTAAATATGTGTTTAGATTAATATTAGCATCAAGTTTCAGGAGATACACACACTGTTTAGCATAAGAGGAGCCATAAAAGAGAACTATGTTAGCAACAGTTGTTCAGCCTGAACTGATCTTGCAGTTAGAAATAAACTTACCAACTAACCTTGATGGCTATAAAATAGAGTATTTTGTCTAACATCATACAAATTAATAAATAAATATGGTTTATCTATTATCTGAAATATCAATTGCTTAAGATTTTTTTTATATATTGCCAGAATCATGTAGTGTTCAGAAAAATCTATAGGTTACTGTTTCATCTCACTTCCTGGACTGTTCCTTCCTGYCTTTACACATAATCTGTTGGGTGCTTAACATAAACATCTGGAAGTGCCAGACCAGCCAAATGAGGCTTAGGTGGCTGTGAGAGCACRTTTTTACAATCTAAACTTTCTGATTTGGAAGTATCTGATTAGCTTTTCTGGTTATGTATCTYATATATGGATGGTTCTGTAATTTTAGGGACATTTTACAAGGGCATGTRGTTACAGGAGAAGGGACAGTGGCTTCACACTGAAAGAGGGTAGGTTTAGGGTAGCTATTAGGAAGAAATTCTTTACAGTGAGAAACAAGTTGGACAGAGAAGCTGTGGATGCTCCATCCCTGGAGCTGCTTGAGGTCAATTTGGATGGGGCTTTGAGCAACCTGATCTGGTGGAAAGTGTCCCTTCTCATGGCAGGGGAAGATGGATCTAGATGATCTTTAATGCTCTTTCCAAATGAAACCATTCTATGATTGTGTGACTGGAAATATATGATGAGGAGAGGCACAGCAACATTGTTTGATGGGAAGGTGGTTTTGGTGAATATCAGAAATGTTGACTCAAAGAGAGAGGCACCAATTTCAAAGTATGGGTTTTTCATACTCATACAAATTTTTCCTTTGGGTGAATTACTGATGTTCGCCATCGCTTCTAAGCTGAAGACAGATTTTGTGAAAAATAACACAATGAGAAAGGCTTTTTTTTTTTTTCTGTCACAGATAAGGGAGAGAGACCTCAGTTGCAGACTTGTGCTGATAGYAGAGGCTGAAATTTAATCATAGCTCTTAGTAGGCYTAGGGAGGGGAWCTAGCAGAATATGATGCCAGAAATRWTGTGATAATTACTCATRYTAAACTATTYTAGCATTTTAWCTGTAACAGTTATTTCATACRTTTTAAGTSAATTTGGAATAAAAAAAATGYCAYGGAGRTAGRGCTGTTTCTKGGCAAAGAAAARYAGAAATTRTTTAAATGCTAAGTAAGGGGTAAAYAGTTGTACTTGAATCAAAATAAAACCATARTATTATATATGTTTKGAATGAAAWTAAATTACYAGTGAAWGTTCTGAAAAGGGAATCCAGACTGTGTTTGCATTCCTGTGTTTTCTGAGCCCATGTTCATGCAGTTYTCCATCAGCAGCTCTTGATGTATACCTTCCTTCGAGACCTTGCCAATAAACTTAAGAAACACGGGGCACATTTCTAGCACCACAACTCATTCTTATTAATCATGTTTTTTACAAATTCTTGAAATAATTTGAAARCATTTACTCTTCTTTTTATACTTGATTTTGCCTGTATTAATTTAATTCATCATCTGCAGTTGCACCCACTTTACACAAATATGAGAAATTACTTGTCACATCACACCTGCATTATGCTATTCATTGTGTACCACAGTAAGCCTSATAAACTTTAAAAACATTTCAACTGTATCATAGAGAGACTGTAGCTTCTTGAAGGTGTGCTCCCTAAATTCACATCCTTTCCTGCTCATATGTGGGAAATGTCATAAAGTTACATGTGTTTATCCAATGRTGGCAAAACCAAAAAGGCTTATCTAGAGTCTATGTGTAAATTACAGTCCCTACTAGCAGCTTATTTTTTTTCCCAGTTTCAAATAATAGAAGCTGTAAATATAAAAGATTTGAAAAAATAAAGCTTATTGCTGGTATGAACATGGTTATTAGATGTGTTTCTGTGCTGTAACAGGACTTTTTATTCAGTTTCAGAAAGCATTAATACTCGCTGGCCATGAAGATTGGATAAGAGGTGTTGACTGGGCACTCTGTGGTCAGTATGAAAGATGAATCAAGTGGAATACTGGTTTAATGACAGTACTAGTATTTTAACCCTCCAACAGATGACCTTGATGCACTGTAACACTTAAGTTCTTGTGGTTGTGTTGTTTGTTTTCCTGAGATGGTGGTAATAATATTAAAAATCAAAATGAAACTTTGTATCCTTTTAAAACATTTTTCCTGCTTGCTTCAGGTATGTTTACTTGACTGGTACTTAAATGCAAACAAATYGGAGTTTTAGCAACTTGTCCTTTTCAATATACAAATCATAAATATAAATGCAGATACTTTGCATCTGAGTGAGGAAGAGTTGGTTGCTTTTTCAAAGTGGGGACAGTAGGGGGAAATACTGTGTTTATYTTTTCTTTTCCTGCACTGCACCCTCCCCTTTTTTTTTAATTGGGAAATTAAGAGGAGAAGCTATTCAGATGTTAACTAAACAAATAGTTATTGCAATGGCACAAAAAAGAAGTAATTAGAGCGTGCTACAAGCCTGGAGAAGGGAAAGGAATTCTTGACAAGTATTGAGACTGATGGAAATGCAAAAGCAAAGGCTGTAGGTAGTAGGGAAGTATATATACAACAYATACAGTGTTTACTATGTCTTCCACTCTTAAAAGCAGGGGCATATTTATAGTCAGTGTGTTATAAAATAGTAGCAAATTTGAATGGGAAAGTGGGTTGATGTTGAAATTAAACAGTGGATTTTTTTATGATACTGTATACAATAAGAGAAATTGGGATAATGCTGTAGGTGCATGTATGAAAAGATGGAGGTTAATCATGGCAGTGGTTGCAATAAAAATGTAACTCAATTATTTTTCCTTCTTTTTTTGATAACAAATAGGTGAAGACCTTTTCTTAGCAAGCTGTGCTCAAGACTGTTTGATAAGAATTTGGAAAATATGTGTGAAATCAAAGCAACTTCCAGAAACTGAAGATGATTCCATAAAACTGAAAGAGAATGTTTTTACTGTTAAGGGTAGGTAGCAGCTGTAAAATTCTCTGGCACAATGTTTCACTTGTGTGTCTCTTCATGGTTTCAGGGAAGCTAACAAGGGGTTATCACTTAGTTTGGTTTGTTTCTTGTTGACTGCATTGTTTTTATCTGTTAGAAAAAGCAACATTACTGTTTTAAAGCCATGGCTATAGAAAGTTAATGATGTATTACAAGATGTSGTAAAGCAGTGAGAGAGCTTAATATCAATATGCATTGTTATTGTTAAGCATATTCCAAATGCAGTGTGTAGGACATATATTTGTCTGTGGGAGGAAAGCTGTTGTGTCCTCCAGTTTAATAGCTTGTCTTTCATTTTCTTTCTAATTCATTGAATTAAGATGTGCTGCTATTACTTAAAGATTAGAAACATACTGGAAAGAACAGATAAGTATATGCAGATTTACTTTATGGTCATTTAACAGGCTGTTTAGCACTGCAATGTCAGATGTTTGCATTGCGAGCATTGTGGGATTAATTATTTTGCAACTTAGGTAATGAAGTGTGTATGATGTTACATGTAAAAGGTGTTCATAATTCCTGCAAATCCTGATTCATTGTTTGAACTATGTTAATGCGTATGTTTTCAGTCATTTGGTGATGCAGATAGGCTTAAGAGTGTGCATAGTGCCAATTTAGGGCAGGCACTTCTATGCTGCTTGAGAGTTCTCCAGGAATTCTGAGAGACCCCTCTGAGGCAATACACTGACCTGTTAACATCAATCTGGTACTCAGGGCTTGGGACAAAGTTGGATTTCAAGGAGCTCTTCAATGTCAATAAGCTTTTGAGATATTGGTAGATGTTGGAAGCAGTTGATTATTTTCACTAAAGATATCAGAAATGAACTGCTCTTTTTTGRCTTTTAGAAAGAAATATGCTTTTCTCTGATTTGTGGCAGATGCTGACACATCATATGCTGTTACTTTGGAATCGGTGTTGGCTGGTCATGAAAACTGGGTGTATGCAGTTCACTGGCAACCTTCCTTTTCCAAAGGTAAAAAGATACCAAACACTTACCAGCAGTGTTAAGTGTCATGTATACAGACTACAGCCACGTATCTTTATATTGTGTTTGCATGTTCACGTGTTCCTGCAGACCGTGGCAGCCTTTAAATTCAGCAAATAATATTTTATGAGTAAACAGATACTGCCTTTTACTCCTTCTTTAAGGAATGAAATTAAGTAAGTGAACTGTAATGACTTTATTGTAATTGATTTGTTGGTTATGGTGTACAAACTATTTTAATTAATCAGTATGAATCAATAGCTCTCATATACGTATTTGAAATATCTGTTCTTCAGAAGGTAAGCATTACCTCAAGAGCACTCCTTTCTTTTTAGTGGCATAGATTGCTGAAGTACCTGTTTCCTTTAGTATGTAACTTCAAGGTATTAATACAGACTCCCATTGAAACAGTGTTACTTGTAGTTTAATTTTCATTTTGCTCTAGTATTTCTCTGTTTTTGGAAACCCTTAACTTATATTAGCCTTGTTTGCAGTACTGATTTGCTGCTTTGTGTCTACCTGGCAAATAAGGGAAGGAGATTCTTGATTTGACATTGCGCAATCAGAGCACACTTGCATATTTGTACTGGCAAAGTACAAGTTTTTTTCTGATGTATTTTAGAGTTACTGATGGCAGGTGACTTCAGCAGTACAGAGGACAGCATTGTTGGTGTATATACAACACTTGAATAGCAGAGTGGCTTTAGAATGTCAAAATACAGGTAGTGAAAGACACAGGACTTGCTTTAAAAATACTGGCTTAGTTGYCTTGTCCTTAAATTTTCTTTTTTACTAAATTAGGTAGTGAAAGATATAGCCTTTTCAAGCAAGGTTTAGGCACAAAATAGGCCTGTCAGCCTTGCATTGCGATCTGRAAACTCTCATGTTAGACCATGCAGTTTTTCAGGTGCTTCTTCTGCATRAGTGAAGCTKCTTGTATTCTGTGGCCTGTCCAGTGTTCCCCAAAATAAATTTTCACTAGAGGCAAACTGATCTGAGAGACATGTTCTCAGTGCAGAAGGTAAGGTGGGAGGTCTTTTGCTAACATAAGAAACCACTTCATGAGATGCCTGCCAATATTTCTTTTATCAAGAAAAGTTCCTGAGTGCTTTTCCTACAAATTTCACAACTGGGTGATGAACCAGCTCCCTCTTTCCCATTGYGTGCTGGGCTTTTTTCTGGAGTGTTTCACTGCATTCTGGGGAGTTCTCCTGAGTTACTGTATACAATACAAAGTGCTAGAGTCTGCTGAAATCAGCCACAAATTTAACAATTTGGGAAGAAAAACCCCAAAGACTGAATACTGGGTGAGTATTTTATTTTAATCTGTAAATCTGTTAGTAAAAACTCTATTAAGGAATGAAACTGAGAACTGCTGTGCGTTCTCTTTGTGAAGCTCTAGCTTTTCCTCCAAATTATATTAATTCAATATAAGTTCAGAAAACTTTGGAATATGGTTGTTCTAATGGGCGTGTCTTACATTTTCTTTGAGTGATTATGGCTGAGAATATAATACCTCCTAATGAATACCTGCCAAGAATGGTAGAATCTGTAAACCTGTAAATAAATAGAACTGTGTTGCATTCTCTGATGCTGAATAACTTTCTTAATGTGTTTGGATTTCAGTATTGCCTAATATTTTTCAAAAATATTCTCCTGGGTTGTAGGGTAATAATTTTCCTTGTACTGTAGATGGCAGCATGCARCAACCAATGAGGATATTGTCTGCATCAATGGACAAAACTGTGATCATCTGGGAACCTGATAAGGAATCTGGAGTCTGGCTAGAACAGGCAAGTGTCAGTCTTTCTCACAATAGGTACTGTATTCATGTATTCAGGTTGTGTTACCAACATCATGGGTGTACTGTAGGGAACAAAAATGTTCTGACAGAGAAAGGCAAAAGTGTTTTCTTGCAAAAATACTCATTCTGGTGCTCTGTTACATGTAAAACTATATTAAAAAAAGTGATACAATATGATTTTCATTGATTATTGGTTTTCCTATTACTGTACTGAGGAATYTGTAAGGGATATTTATGCTCAACTGTCATTCATAGTGTAGCAGACAGGTGCTGCATAGTAACACATGCTATGTACTCCTGGTAAGAGGAGGAAGGAACCCTCTTGAGCTATTTGCAGTTAATCCTTGTGGGAAGGTGACCCAAGCAGTCACTGCAAAGCAGCTGACATGCAATTCACAAGCCTGGTTCTACTCACAGTAACTTGATCATGGGCTGTGTGATTAGGCTTTTCTTCCACTCAAGCTGAATACTCATGTGTCACTCATGTAGTATTCTGAAAGCTGTTCTGATGTGGATCATCCTAAATAAACAAGTAGTGCAATCAGATTTCTCTAGTGCTTTGATTGATGCCTTTGTTTTCAGCTGACCTGCTTTTTCAAATTGCAGTAGTTCATTTGAAGTTGTTTGTGTTGGGTTATACCATCCATTGTTTATGATCTTTGCTGTCACAAAGGAAGTTCCAATCCTCTCTTGGATGAAAAAGAGAGCATTACAGTAGGGTATTTAATTTTTCCTGTTTCATTTAAAAATTCTTATGCCTTTGTGCTTGAAGTAGAAATTAGTTCATAAAAGGACAATTACATAGAGATGCCATTTGATCTCTCTAGGTGTAATACTTAGTTGTGGCTAAATTCACAAGCTTCTAAAAAGTTGTGCAGTAAAGCTTGTTGCAAGTTGTGATTCTTTATTTTACATTGTCTTTGCATTGGTATGACCACAAATGTGCAGCTTGAAGTTCAGATCAGACATTTTAACTGCAACAATCTGTTTTGCATCAAGAGAGGGAAATCTGAGCTGGCAGCCTGCAGGGAGGAAGGGCACAAAGGGAGCATCCCAATTTCTCTCTTTCATCTTGATATGATGAACAAGATGTCTTCAGAAATTCGTTCCCCTGCTCAGAGGTGAGGTTAGAATTCTGCCTCTAGCATGGCATATCAAAGTCATTTTAATACGAGTGGTGGGTTTTTTTTGAATGAGTGCTAATAAAGTTAAACTACTAGTGCAATGCCATTTAAAATGGGGCAATGGCTCATTTCATTTTGATCTTAAAAGAGGCTGTATAAGAATGGGGGAGTTRAAAGCTTGAGAAAAATTGTGGTCTTATGTCTTGAATAAAACTTGAAAATGTAACTTTATTTCTCTTTTAATAAAACTAAAAAAGTAGAAGGGCACTAGAGCAACTATAAGGCCTGTATGTGTGTGTGTGTGTRTATACATGTGAAGTTGTAAGGGAAGCACAAAACAGAGGCCAAAATATGCCACAGAAGGGGTGTGGATCAAATTGCAGGCGTTCATGGAGAAACAGGGAAGTGAAAACATGCTAGGGAATCTTGGAAATAAAGTAGGGAAAAAAAGCACTTGGGAACCACTGTTTTTTTGGTGGTTCCAAAAACYACAACATTTTTCCATATTGTGCAACAGAGCAGTAGCAAGACAATAAATGATAAAGAACTGTTGCATCCAACATGCTGGAYTGAAACACAGAACATTTGAGTTTGCATCTCATCTACAGTAGTGTTTCCTTTCCCTTGGGGGATCCTATCTTGAGATGTCTGTGAAGGGAGTCTCCATTCAAATGGCATGTAGCTTTAATTCGCCTGATATTTCAGTGCTTAAGTTTGCAATTAAAATATTCTTAGAATGTSTTTGTGTGTAATGCGAAATCTTGTCTATAGGTAAATTTTAATCTCACGAAATAAAACTAATTTTGTAGGAATGAAAGSCCATTTTCATGGATATTTCATTTCTGTTCATTAATTTAGGTACGGGTAGGTGAAGTGGGTGGCAATACTCTTGGATTTTTTGACTGCCAGTTTAGTCCAGATGGTTCAATGATCGTTGCTCATGCTTTTCATGGAGCATTGCACCTTTGGAAACAGGMTACAGTTAATAAGGTATGTTGGTTTTTTGCTAGTATTAAAAGAATTGTGAGGTAAATTTCTGTTATTAATATAAAACTGTAACTATAATTTATAATTGGTGATTAAAATAGTCCTTTTCTGAATATAATATTCTGTAGAAGTCTCACTCCTGCACAGMAGGGAGGTTAAAATCTTCTAAGCTATAAACCCTGTTTCTTACCTGTGAGGATGATGAAGTTAGGTGAATAGACTTAATTCCTTTGTGGTTGGGCTTTGTTCACAGCTGAACAAATAACACAAGTTTCTTTAAGATGGGAGCAATAAATCAGTATTTGTGTCTCTTCAGCCACTTCTGAGTTCTAATAAGTTGCTGTTTATAAATGTCTTTTTCTTGTTTTCTTAGTAAGTACATCGATACTTTTATTTTGGTTAGAATGTGCTAATCAGTCAAATGAAAACTCCTTACTTCTTTGTGGACTTTTTCAATAGAAAGAATGGACTCCAGAAGTTATGATTTCAGGACATTTTAACAGTGTAGAAGATGTCCAATGGGATCCAGAAGGCGAGTTTATCATCAGTGTGAGCTCTGATCAAACTACTAGGCTCTTTGCTCCATGGAAGAGGAAGGAAGAGACAGAGGTATGATCTTCAAAGGTTTTGTGAGTGTGGTTARGAGAGCTTGGTCTGTCTTGAGTTTGGAACAAGTCTGAATACAACTCAAACTTTCAAGTTCCCCAAGTAATGATCTATTCAAAACTGCTTGGTTTGGTCATTCAGTGTATGTTGTTTCCACTTGAAAAATATTAGTGGCAGAGTTTTTGCAATCACGCAGCATTCAGTGTTGCAGTGCAATCCTGAGTCCACCTCCTGATTACCTTCAGTTGGTGTTTTCCCAGATCTTGGAAAAAAGGCTCTGCAATAATTCAGCAGGAGGAATACATGGCTGGTACTAATAACCATGTATTGCTCTTGTTTAACAATTGGCGAAAAACTGCTGCAGACAGTCATAAAGAAACTTACCTTTGGTTGTGTTTTTTACATGAACTTAATCTAAACAAAATTCTCACTGTTTTTTTTGGTCCATTTATCCTTACTAAAATGATTGTCTAAACTACATGAGTGCAGCTGGTACCTGTCCTGATTTAACCCCCAGCCAGCAACTAAGGGTCACACAGCTGGTTGCTCCCTCCTCCAGCACTGGGTTGGGGGAAAGTTAGTTTAGGAATGCAGAAGTTCCTGTTTCTKGTTTCTTATGCATTTTCCTCCTCTACAAATACAAGTTTTCTGGCAGAACAGTACCAATGTTCCATTCAGGAAACTGGCAGACACTAGACTGACTGTGGTCACATAAGGCACTATGCCATTGTTTGGGGAAGGCTATTATAGCTGCCTCATCAAAGCTTCTGTATTGTAGACCAGCTCAGGAGGCCTGATGTTTTTGAGAGTGAATTTGGCATCAATTCTTTGATTTCCCTCTTCCGGGCCACACAGGAGTGTTGGCAATCTCAGTTCAAGAGCTGCACTTTGCCTTATGCGGTAGGAAGGACATTTCCAGTTTTCTTCCCTGCTTTTTGGATACATTGAATATATTGAARCAAAGTTCAGGATTAGTATATGATGTAAGTTGGCRGCATTCAAGAGTTGTTAATAYCACTTTTTCTGTGAYCTRCTGAAGTACCACTCTTTATTATGTRTGCTGCCTATTACATTTTAATCCTRTTTTCTGAAAGAACTGATYTTTRTATGGTTTACCTRCRCAGCTGTTCTTGAAACCTTTGAATCAACTGATTTAGCAGGGTGATTGCCTTCATACCTTAATTTGGCATAAACTGAATTCTTGTACTTTACCTTTCTGTTCTGACACAGAGCAGCCACCTGGCYAATTTGACCAGGTGTGAATCTAAGTAGTGTCAGTATTTGTTACTGCATCGGGTATAGGATGCACCCTTTTTGATGGGATGAAGTGGAGGATTGGGATAAAAATGGGTCATTTGGAGAGGTGCGTTCAGGACTTCTGAACCCTGGAAACCAGGCTTTTGGTTCTGCTGATCATGAACTTGGATAAAGTAAAGCTTTTAAAATACCTTACTTTCTTTATCACACTGACTTTAGCATCTGAAAAAATACAACCRGTGACATCTGATGTTTGTCTTCGCAAGACACAATGGAGGCTCCGATATCTATGAAAAATTAATATTACAGCTTAATATTCATGTTTTTCTCCATAAAAAGGGAACTAAGTGTTAAATGCAAAAAAAGAAAATCCTTCCTAAAGTCTCAGTTCTGATATCAGAATATCAGAAAAGAGGGATAACCATCAGCTCCTATTTGTCATACAAATTTGCATCCTGATTTTTCTGATTAAATAATTCATTATTGCATGGSTTGTACAGCCCTTTCTTTGTCTGTTTGGGGTTTGAGTTTTTTGGTTTTTTAAATTCCTGTTTATGTGTCGTGTTCTAAGGTATGCAAAGATGTACYTAGTAAAGGGTAAGAAGGGCTCGTTGCACTGTTTGAGTTTATCTTTTTTTAAGAATGAATCCTTTTTTACCTCATTGAAAATAATCAAGCCCATGTGAAATCATGAGGTTTTGTGGGATATCTCAAATTTGCATTCAGGTCCTATCAGAAATTTCAACATTCAAAATTCAGTTGAATTTTTAAAATAATGTGTGCAGTTTAACATCAGTATAATGCTTTTGCTTATATTCATGTGATGTCTAGTACARTGCAAATTCTGTCTTGGCTAAAAGGTGTTGGAATACTGAAGTAGCAGGAATTGTAGTGCTAAAGTAGTCTAAGTTATTTTAATTGATTCTAGTTCTGCTAGCTTGTAAATCAAAAGTACACACTGGATTTTTCCAACTGAAGTATCATCTAGATGTAGGAGCAATGACACTCAGGAAAATCTCTTCATGAAAGTGCATKTGCTAGAAAATGAATATTTTTTCCAAGAGTAATTTTTCTTGTATAGAATAAGTCAGATTTTCAGAAAAGCAATTAAAATAATTTAATACATTTTTTCCTAATATTCTTTGTTTAGTATTACTATAAAACTAGCTTGTCTAGCAGTTTTGTTAAGTTAATTCTTGTTTTTTTGGATTAACACTTGCAGAGTGGATAGAATATTTCAATAAAGTAGGAAAAAAGAAAACACTTCTACAATTATCCAGATTTCCTGCAGATTTTTTTTGCAAGAATCTATTATAATTTTGTCCATTTTTTGCACAGTTTCTATTAAATGGTCTCACTTAAATCAAGTAGTTAAAGAAAGAGGGAAGTAGGAACCTCTAGACTGCTGACAGCAGCGCTGCTGTTCTTTGTGAAAGACAGATGAGGGAAGCAAGATAATTATCACTGCCTTTCTTAGGACTTTCAGACCGACAGTTTTGGAAGTAGTAGGATACAACCCTCYTTTTGCTTAGGCAAATTATGTTCTATTCCTGACTGTCTGCATAAAGAAGTCACAGTAGGTGCCTTAAACACATCTGTGCAGGGGCACTATTTAATAATTACAGGAATCATTTGGTGGAAAAATAGAATTCAACTGATGTATGTGAGCATCAGTTTTATGCACATAGAAGTTTGCTGTTAACTTTGCTTTGTGTTAATAAACTCAGCAAGTAAAGTAGTGGTACTTTTTTGGAACTTGAAATCGTTGTGCTTCTCTGGTTAAGAATTGTGTTTTAGCTGTGTGTCTGTTCATTTTCAGGTAACCTGGCATGAAATTGCCAGGCCTCAAGTACACGGATACGACCTGCGTTGTCTGGCAATGATCGGCCGCTTTGAGTTTGTGTCAGGAGCAGATGAAAAAGTGCTTCGAGTTTTTCGTGCTCCCAAGAATTTTATAGAAAATTTCAGTAACATCACTGGTATCCCAATGGAGAAGCTGTGCTCCCATGTAAGTGTGCTAAAGCAATGCTAAATGAAGAGAACACTCTTAAATGTAAATAAAGTAAATGCTTTAGAAAATGTCAGATTGCACTAAACTGTACCAAAATTCTTGTGATCGTACTGAAACCTTAACCTTGTTTTTCCTTTTCCTTCTGCTTGCTTCCATGTGTGTTGTTTCACTTGTGTTTTTGTGGTGTTGTCATATGAAACAGGTTCTAGTTGAAACCAGACAAGACCTTGTGTCAGTAGATTGAAAAAGAGTGTGGGTTAATTTAAAGTAACTCAAACCAAAGTAGACTGCTATACACACTTGGGGATTAAGCAAACAATAAAGCCTGGTAATGTTTCTCCTTAATTTAAGGGTGTAGTGGTCTTGTCTAGATCTAATTATTGTTGTGTGGTTATGTGTTGGTATTACTATTTTTTTTGTAATTGTATGGTTGGAAATAGCATAAAGCATTCAGCACTGTTTTTAGTTCTTACACAAAAATATTTATAAATATGTACTTGCTCATGCWTTATTTCCTCTTGGCATTGGAAATTTTCTTGAGGCCTTTACATTCCAGTTCTTAGTTGTGGGAATGTATGCTGTCCTTTGTTTCGGTCCTTTGTTTGCTCCCCATTTGCATTAAGGTCTAATTCTGATTTTGTTTGCATTTTGTCTGTAGAGCAGACCTCATTCAAGTTAGTTGCCTCTATACAGTGCCTTGCATGCTCTTTGGATATGTCACTCAAAAGCAGAGTTTTCTGTGCAGGTTCTCAGAGATGGATTAGCCTTTCCATTTAATTTAACAATTGAAACATCTGAGGTAGAAATAGAATAATTTTTGATAGCAAGAAGTTACATAAGTAGCTATTTAGTGCTTTAATTCCACAAGACTTCGTAAGCATTTGCATTAATGACCGGTGTACAAATTAACATTGTGCTTTTATAATGCTAGCAGATGTCATTATTTTACTTTATATAGACTTTTCTTATCTGCTCTTCCTCTGAGTGCTGTTTTTTGATTCATGATATCACAAAGTGTTTCACATGGGCTTTGGTTAAAGGGGGAGGTTTTATGAGCTCTAATTATACAGCTGCTTTTAAATAGCTTTCTTGAAATTGTTTTCTGTGAAAGCTTTTTATCATTAAAGTAAACTTTATAAACTTTTTCTTAATTTGGCTCAAATGCCTTCCCCAAAAACATACTGAAAACCAAAAAACAAGCTTTATTTTCAAAAACATTGAATAGGTTTATATTAAGTTCAGCTCCATGGGATTGTATTATACTTTGGGTTGTAGYGAGGAACCATTTTTGTTTTAGAGGCCTTATACTTGTGTGTCTYTCTGATACATTTTCTCATCTGGTTATGAACATTTAAATCAGTTTTAAGCTGCCACCTAAACTATTGATTTCATTCTGCAAAACAGTCTTTCTTTGAACTTTTCAAAGGAAAGTGGGTTTGCAGCTATTAAATCTTTATTTAACTCTATTCAAAGGTCCCCAAATTCACTTACCCTGTCCAAATTTTCACTCTTTTCCTCATACCATAATGGAAATATTTTCGGATGGTTCGTCATTCCTTTGTACTGCTTTAAACAGACACGTATTCCAGCCACATCTCWGTGCTATTTACTGAGTTGTGGTCACAGGCAAGTCACCCTCTGTTCTCTTTTCCGAAATGCTATGTTATTATTTCACTTCAGAACAACGATTTCCCAGTTCTATTGTGTTAAAAACTGCAGTGCTCTCAGTTAATAGATTAATTGTCATGTATGTGCAAGAATAAATATAATTGTGGAAGAAAACCTGTAATTAGGAATGAAGAAAACCCTTGAGCCAGGGCCTTAGAAAAGTTTTTTTTTTTTGTTGTTGTTGTTTTAGGGTTTTTTTGGTTTTTGTTTTTTTCTTTTCCCTGGCRGAGTAGTGGTCTTTGTTTTTTCCGGGGTATGTTCTGGACATGAGTTTTTCAAAGTGCCCCTTCACTTCTCTAGTAAAGTGACTGTAAAAACTCTTGGGGATTCCTTAAGATGTGSCCTTTGAAATCCAAGCCTACGTGACAATCTGTTTGTAATCTTTCTTTTTGCTTTAATTCAGCAGTCATCTGATCTTCCAGAAGGTGCAACTGTGCCAGCTTTGGGATTATCCAATAAAGCTGTTTTTGAAGGTATTGCTAATGAGAAAGAATAGTTGTGGTGTTTCATGTGGAAACTTCCTTTAAGGGATTGTTTTAGTGTACGTATTAGGTCTGTAATTGTAGGCTTGACTGCAAGTTCAGAATCTAGAAATAAAATAATGCACAGTGTTTATTCCTTTRCTAGCACTTAAACATGGTACTTAAAAATAGAAGAAAAAGCACAAGTAAGGAAGAATTAGCCAACAGTAACTAATGTCTTGGAGGGCAGTGGAGATTGCATTTTGGGGGAACAAGGAAAGAGGGACAAGCATCTCCCTAGAATAATAAAAAGTATTTTCCTGAGACTGGGAATGAGACTAGGAGTCTATTTTTCAAAAATCTCTGTTAAAAATGGAAGTGGACTGTAGTGGAATCTTTGAATTGGGTCAGACCTGTTTTTTTCTTCTGTTTAAAGTTTTATCAGAAGGTGTGATCTAAAAAAGGAAGCATTTTAATAAGCTTTGTCTCCAGGGTCTTCAGTGGCAATAAGCCAAGTTTTTCTAAATCACTTGTGAGAGAAAAATCGACTCTTGTACTTCAAATAACATGTAAAATATATTTTGGCAAAGTTCTTTTCCCCCCTTCTTTCTCAAGACTTCTGCCAACGGGAGAGGAAAAAAAGCTTCCTTCTTCTAGATTATTGCCACACACRGAATAACTAATTTCAATTGATTTCATGTGGCCCACACAGAAGCAGCACCATGAATACAATTTTCCTGCATTGTCCACCACTTCTCACACAATGCTGTCAGCACTAATGGCTTAGGGGTAAAACACCTGTGTTCTCACTTCCTCTGCAGAGGAGTCTTCATGGTGARCAATGATCAATGATCAGATAGTGGTCTCAGATGAATGTTGCTCATTTTATTTTCAGGAAGAGAGAAGAGGGGATGAATGAGAAGACAGTCRTTGCTCTGCTTTTTCTGTACATGCTTTTTGAAACTGCTGTACTTGAAATGTGTCTTTGCAAAAATAGGTAGATTCTGTCTTAGAGGAGCTGTTCCCCATCTCTGTATCTTTTTTGTAACATCCTCACAATGAAGGACAGAGTTGAATTTTAACTTATAATTAACTGGGTCCAATTACCTTTTGTACTTTTGCCTAAAGCGAAGGACTGAGCCCTCAGCAGTTTTACTGAAGTTTGCAAATTATAGATACAGTTGCTCAAGTATGKTTTTTCATTTAGTCATCTACATCAAATTTAGGAACTCATCACTTGTATCAGAGATTTTTGTCTTAAACTTTTTCAGAAAGGAAAGGTTTAACTTTGGGGAAGCRCAGTTGAACTCTGGTGACTGCTTTGCTTGGTCAGATTCTTTTTAGGAATCTCTAAAAGATTGTGCTGATGGAGAGAGGTCAGTTTTGAAGTGAAAGTTAGATTATTTTTTAAAAATCTCATTCTTATATGCATTAAAATAACTATCTTCTAGTATTCATGTTATTGKAATTCTGCAAGCAGAGAAATGTAGTTTCAATTACTTGTAAGAAATACAGATGTTTTTTACTTGTAAGTCCTCTTTTTTCCTCTTCTTTCAAGTGTGTTCTCTAGCTAATGAAGTCCTTWCTTTGAATAGGAGATATGGGTGTTCAACCAGAGGAGGATGAAGAATCACTTAATACCATTTCAAATCAGTATCCAGAGATTTATTTTCAACCCTTGATCCTTACAGGTATGAGATTAATTTCTGTTGTAGGAAATAGAGAATGAAGTTCATTGGATGTAAGCTTGAAGCATTATTTAGCTGATTTGWAAAAGGGAAATTTGAATATGCTGTACAAATCTTTTTTAGAACCTCCACCAGAGGATCACTTGCTGCAGAATACCTTATGGCCTGAAATTCAGAAGTTGTAAGTTTTATTTTTCCTTTTCTTATGTAAGTAAAAAAAATTCCAGAAAGCTGTTGCAACACATTAATGGTCGGGTCTTGTAACTCTTCCTGTATTGCTACCTTATTTGACTTTGTTTGCACTGTATTGCTTATAAAATAAATTAATTATGTATATCTATAAATTAGGAAATGGGAACTGATTTGGTTATTTCTCCTTAAAATCTTATCTGTACTGAARATCTTTCTGTGTAAGTTGTTTTCTGCTTCTTTCCGCGTCATGGATTACTTGGTCACGATAATTGTTTTTGAGGTTGCAGGGCTTTAGAATTCTTCAACTGTGTCTTCTCTCTTTCTGAAATTCACTACAGTTTTCACAYGAATATTGTCAACTGATTTGCTCGCTAAGGATCTTGATAACATGAGACTATACTTTCACAGTCTTCAAAGTTTTAGTATCAATCTTAAAAGTACAGCACCAAGAAATTGAATAATCTCAATATTTTAAGGGTTTATTTATCTGAATCTCCTGAAAGACTGATCTCAGACTGGAACAAGGAGAATGCTGAGCCTTTGCTGGTGATTACAGTTACCTCTATATATTATCAGTTTTGTAACTTCAGTTGGGAGGGAGGAAATAAAAAGCTTTGGGAAAACACTTTGCAGTTTGCTTTCATTTGACCAAGGGGGAAATTCTGTGGGAGCTCATCTTTGCCTTCAATTGGGCAGTAAATCTGCTTTGAATGCTTTGGAGCTCTGTTACTGTGTTTGTACTCAAAAGTGCTTTTAGGAGGAAAGCCAGTGGATGTTAGACCATATCTGCACATTTTGTAGTTTTTAACTGTTACTTTAACTGTTTCTCCTGTGCATSCTATGCCTGCTAGTGCACTCACATAAGTAGATTGATAAGAGATGTTTAAGTAGTGAAAAGGAGCCAAGGCCAAAATTCTTCTTAATTTGCCTTTGACATTTCACAATGTCTAGTGGGACATTAATATTTTATACTCTACTATGGGAGTACTGCTTATCCGCCTTTATAGCCTGCATTCATTAAAATAAYTCCATTTTATGATGGTCTTCATATGATTTATCTGAGCAATTTTTTCTGTTTTTAGAGGCACAGCTAATGATATAGATTATTTTATGCAAGAGCAACAAGATGTAAAGCAYTCATAGGCTTTCAGATTTTTTTTCTCAGAATAATCTTGAAAGAAGTAACATGAAATCACATAATGTAGATTTCAAGTTGCCATAGCAGCAGAAGAACAGTGTGAGGCACTGACTTGCTAAAAATAGCTTGTTTGTCATTGACATTTGTGTATTCCTAGCTCTAACTTGACACCAAATTTTGAAGGATTAGTGTTGAGTTTTGCAAAGTGTTTGCTTGAGGAAGTTTTAATATGAAGAACTTGCTGAATTTTTTACATAATATAGTAACTTTAAAATTATGGTAAATCTTATGAGAATATGCTAATCTTTATCCTCTTTGAAAATTATCATAGAGAGTTCATATGCAGCATGCTGAGATTAAAGCCTGAGTGTTGACATAAATGTATATGTTTATATGCATGTACATGTTATGTAATAATTTGGAAGTTGAAAGAGATCCTTTTTGACTTTTAAAGTGTTCAGACAACTGAATGCAGTAATTTTTTAAAGTCCAATCAGTTTACCTGTGCATTTAAAAAATGCTGTGAATTGCACAGTGSTAAGGCAAAATTGCTTGTGGTTGAAAATATAATTTCATTATTCATTCATGCAGTTCTCTCCATTGTGAACCTTTATTTAGTGGTGTACTGTGTAGTGAAAAGATCAGATTATGTATATGGGATCAGAGGATGGGGTTGTATTGTAGCTCCTATGCTGTCAAGACTCATACACTCCTAAAACAGCAGCTCTATTGCCAGTAGCTTAATTCTCTTTACTGGAGGCAGCAGTGGGCTATACAGCTGCTGGGCTGACTTAGGAAAGTCCTGCTCATGTGACTTTGCAGAAGGCAATACTTTATGCTTTCTGTTAATTTGATAAACAGGATTATATTTTGGTGCTTCCATTTAGCAAAAAACAACATTGCATGCAGAAGCTTGAAATGTTTCCATCAACTGCTCTTCAGTACTGCTTTTAGAAGWTTAAAACCAAAGCAACTAATGATTCACAGGTTATTTTTCCTTCATTGAATTTCAGGAAGTTTATACTTTCATGTAATATTTTTTAGTTTTAGAAACTTCACTTGTGTTGGTTTTTACTACAAAACAATCTCTAGGAATGTGCTTTAAAGATAAACRTTATGATGAAACTCCTGCTGGTGGCAAATTAGGAGTAGGACATGCAGTAGCACCTTCATCATTATAAGACACAATCAGATTTACAACTTAATATTCCAGTTAGGGGTACACACCAGTCCTTCTCCCTGTTAAATGGTCCAGGCACAATTRGATTTCATGAAAAGCCAGTGGATTCCCAATCTTCAGGCATGACTGTGGGAGTCTGTTGATAGGATATACCCAGCAACGATGCTTTGGGCTCAGTTTGAGATGTCCAGACAGTGATTTGTTACTTAAGTAGATGGCTCTTCTGGTTGCAAGTGAAATCCCATGAACATCAATCCCATATAAGAAGCCCTGCTGACCAAAGGAGTTTAGCAAGAGAACTGCACACCTCTTCAAAGTAAGGAGAATCATAAGAAATCACCCCAAAGAGCTGATACTTGTCTACTGTTTATAGATTGCATCTCCAGTTTTACTTCCAGTCTTTTTTTGTGACTGATTTTAATGTGCGTTACTCTATGGAATTCCTGCTTATTTGTTAAATACCAGTCTGGATATGTGAGCCTGTGTTTCAGCAGAACTCATGCAAAGACTGATGAAAAAATGTGTTCCTGGAGAAGGCTAGAAATTTTGGGGGTTTTACCAGAGGTATTTTGCTTTTCCAACATGATTCTTKTCCTTTAGTTCAAAAATCTCCTTGCAGAATTTCACAGAATAGCATCCTTTGACTGGATGTTTGTGGTATGTTTCTTCAGTGGTTTTCAAAAATGCGGCTTATGATTTTTATTGGTAGGGTTAAAATTGCTTTTTCAGAAAATAAGGATACATTAAATCATTAAATAYAGCTGCTTTAATCTGCTTTATTAATCATTAAGGTAACTTTTTGCAGAGGGTTTAGGACTATGGAATGGGTTGGAGAGATTTTTCTGTAGCCAGTTGCTAGTGGAAGAATTTGTACAGATGTTTGAGCTGAATGCTGAGCAAATTATTTGGTATGTAAAACTGAAACAATAGTGAGAAGTTCCTTGCAGGTGCCTTTCGTTTTTGAAAAGGAATTTAAATTAATATAAGAACTTTGATACATACTGCAAATATTATTGTGATGTATTAAATTTGTTCTCCCTTGCATTTCAGATATGGACATGGATATGAAATTTTTTGTGTTGCTTGCAATAATTCAAACACTGTAATTGCCTCAGCTTGTAAGGTAAGAAAAGATTCTAGCACCACCTAGTGAAAAGTGCTACCAGATTTCTRGGGCTGACAGAGCAGGAGTCAGAATTCAATATAGGCTGAATTCTGTTCTTTCACTAAAATGTGAAAGATTTTGTGTGACAGTTGCCTTGCAAAGGTGAGAGTGATTGCAAATAAGTTGTTATTCCTAAATTATGTATAATTCGTTTGAAGATACTAGAGAAATTCTAGCAAATATAAGTCTAAAGTATTTTCTTACGGATATATTGTCAGCATTAGGAGAAAGTAATGAAACAATCTTGAAACTTCTCAGAGGAAACCTGGGYCTTACTTGATTGCAAGCCTTAAAACAAGCTATCTAATATCTTAGTAATTTGAAATGTGTGACTTTTATATTTTCTCTCATTAATTTGCACTGATTTTTTTTCCATCCATATAGGCTTCAAAAAAAGAACATGCAGCAATTATTTTGTGGAGCACTGCTTCTTGGAAGAAACTGCAGTGTTTGTCTTTTCACAATCTGACTGTTACTCAGCTGGCATTTTCTCCTGATGACAGATTTTTACTAGCTGTTTCTAGAGACAGGAATTGGTCGCTGTGGAGGAAACAAGATTCCTCAGAGTCAGGTAGGATACACAAAGTGGRCATTTGTAGACTTAGCAGTTTTTGCCTGCAAAATACTTGAAAGAGAAATGATAAAATATTTTAATGGACATTTTCCTTGCAACTTTGAAGAATTAATAGTGTTGTCGATTCTTGTGGATGTAAGAAATGCAACTAATAATGTGTGAAAAGATAGAAAGGAAATTAAAATGCAGAGAATATRATCAGGCTATAAATGCTGTTTAATTGGTGGATGTGATGAAGTCTGCTAGTCCTCGTGCCTTCTGCATGTGATTGTATGTTTGATGTACTGAAATCAAGTATACAAGCTGGACTTCAAATTGGCATTCTGTCAAGGAAAGCCCTCATCGCAGAGCTCTGTGCAGGCAGAGCTGAAAGGTTCAGTGCTGCACCCATATCCTGCATTGGGCTGTCTTGTTCCTGCTTGCAGAGAATGAGACTTTGAAGCTCCTGACAGGATTAATCTGTCTTTGGTGTGGCTTTGTGATAATCCTACACAATTGATTAATTTGACTAGGACTGGTTATGTCTGGAAAAAGAACTGATAGTCAGGATTCAGTTGACTTTCTCATTAAGACTTTGAGCCTTGCAAAATCATGAGGAGATTGCTATTGAACACTTTAATAGAATCCTAGAACAGATGCTTGTGCTGAAAGCGATTATCATTGCACTCTTGGCTTAATRGCATATAAACACTGCTGGGCTCTATAGAATGTTCCTAGAGACTTGGCAGTGAGTTTTGGCCCCTTCAGACAGTGTCCATTTGTATCCTGGCTTCAATTTCTGTTCTATTGAGACTTCTATTCTAAAGCCTGGCATATTGTCCACAGTAGTTACACAATGTTTCAGGATAAGGATCATGAATACTCATAGCAAGCAGAGGAAATCCTCTTTTCATCTGTTCATCAATAACTCTCCTGTCTACAAATAACATCATTATCAGTGTAAAGCGAAACTGCTGCTATTGGCATCCCAAGAAGTRGTAATTCAAATCTGTGCTCCAAAATGACAACCTTTTCTACTTAGGRAAAGCATTCTCATTTACTGATCTGCTGATCAGATTTAGTGCCTGATTGTATACATGATGAAATGGCAGCTTATCTCTTTGGGAACACATTAATCTTAACAATTAGACCATTATGATTTGAGCTCTTGGCGTTTTACTGGTAAATAGGAACTGCAGTGGAATTACTGGGGCTATGTGAACATGTGGTAAATGTTGCACTATTCAAACACTTCTAAAGTCAGYGTTCTTACAAACAACTCAGTAGAAATAACCTGAAGGTGTTATACTTGGACTTAAGTTCTGAAGAGGAAATGTATGTAAAAGATTGAACTGTTCCTCCTGCTTTATGGCTGTAAGGGCTGCTTGATATGGTCTTGAACAGTTGCTAGTTATCACTGTGGAAAAAAAATATTCATAATCCTAAGTATTCCCAGCTGCTTTAAAGATGAATGGAATAATGTGCAAGTACTCCTGAAGTTTTGACATAGTTAAGAGTAACAATAACTTTTAATACGTAAAGTGGTTGAAACCAGAGTTTTCCTCTATGTGTTTTATTCCAGGACCGGTCTTCACTTGTTGTGCATACACAGATAAAAATACAGCTGTTCACAGTCGAATCATTTGGTCCTGTGATTGGACACCAGACAGCAAATATTTTGTTACTGGCAGTCGGGACAAAAAGGTAATTAATGTTAAAAGAATTTAGAAAGCCCGGAGTTACTTTAAATATGTTTTAGAATAGCAAACACTGTGTTCTAATGAACCCATATTCAAAAATCATACTGCTTGTATTAGCACAGAAATCAGTGATACTTTTGTAAACTAAATAAAGTGTTGAATAAATATATACAAGACCGTGGGCTGCCAGTTGGACATTCTCCCTTCTATTTTCATGCAGTAAGACAAGCATATGTCACATAATTCTATGGGTCTCAAGTTTTTCTCTAACTTTCATAACAGAATCTGGTTTTGTTGCCAGTAACTTTAATGAAATCAGACAGACTGTCTACAAAGTCAAATCTTTGTAGGTAGAGATTTTTTTACTATTTTCAGGGTCATCCACTTCATTCTGTGGCCTGGAATTATTTTAATTAAGTTATTTCTTATGTTTTTGTATGTGCWTTTAAAAGAAGACTGAAGTGACAGTTCCTAGATGACTCTGTTTCTTACAGGTCATTATTTGGGGCCAGTGTGATTTGTCTGTGATTACTGAAGGGAGTATGCTGGATTCAATCAAGCCTTGTTCAACAGTGCTGGATGCTGGGGATTCTGTGACTGCTGTTGGTATCAGCCGTGTGCTTACTCCTGATGGAAGGTATTGCTGATTTTCTGTAATGTCTTTTTATGTTTAATATGAAATTAGTATTTATATCATTAGTCAGTGTGGCTAAATAGATCCCAAAATCTACCTGTCAATTATTTTGACCATTCTTTAACTGAATGATCACCACTTTTTTCTTTCTAGCCACCTTTTCAGGTGTATGGTGACTTCTCCAAACAGAGTGACAAGATTAATGACAGTGGGAGAGGGGAGGGAGGCATAAATACACCTGAAACACATTAATTCTTCCAACATTATTGACTGATCTGATGTGATAACCTCCTTATTATTTCCTAACCGAATACATGCAGCAGGTTTCTGCWTTGCTTACTTTTTTTTGTGAAGCAGCTTTGATGCAAATTGTGATGTATTAATTCTTTTCATGGAAAAGTAAATACTGATTTGAAGGGCAAGGTGCAACAGTGCTTGAGTGCTCCTTCTTTCTATCCTTCATTAGAACTGACCTCACTGAGCTGTCTACTAATTCTAACAAATGTAATTTCTAACAAAACTAATGTAGTTATTCTCTTGATAGATACATTGTTGCAGTAGGCTTAGAGAATGGGAAGATTATCTTGTACACGTGGAAGCAAAGTGGGAAAGAACCAGCACTGGCTGATTGGACTACAAGTGTTGAGATAGATAACAGGTATGTCTTTTGAAGTGAATTAGGAGCAATGAAATATTATTCTTGAGACTAATACCGCTGGAGTTCTCTTCTTATAGTATAAAATATATGGATCTAGTTTGTTTCTATACCAAAAATGGTTATAATTTTAGGAAAAGTTTGATTCCTGAAAGTCTTRGTGTCTTGAAGCAAAACCTGGAAATACAAATATTGGTTATTTAGATGTATTAAAAAAATCTCCCAACAAACCTGACAAAAAACAGAGTGGGCGGGGGGGTTAAATCCCAAGATACTTCATGCTATGCAAATGCTTTAAGAAGTATTGCTCTTGGCCCTACTTAAAAAAAGTATAGCTTTACCTTTAGTCATAAATATGATGATAGAAAACACTGAAGAGACAGTGGGAATGATCACTGTCTATATACATCAGCAAGACATTTTGGAGTGGGTGACAGCAAGTTTTCAAGAGCAGCTTCTGGCAGAAACCAAAGGAATGACAAGCTGTATGCAGGGCTGCTGTGGTGACAGCTAGAGAGACACTGTGGACAGTCTCTCTTTCAGTGTTTCACTTGAAGCACTTTCCTGGGTTCTTTAATCACACACTGGCATTGATGGTAACAGACATGGAAGTTGATGGTGACTTTGGCTGGTGTGTGCTTGWAGTGAATGGGAAAGAGACACCAGATAATATGAAATTGCAGGCTAAAAGCCAGAAACCTGTCATACCTAAGTAACTGAGATGCTCGACCTCCAGCTTAATGTGGTAAAACTGGAAATCAATAGCTGTTTGAATTATTGATGAGAGGATAAAATGTCATTAGTGTTAATCATGCTACTTAATAAGAACTTAATACCTGCTGGTTGTCACAAGTCAGTTTTTCCTCAGTTGGTAATGTTAACTGAAGAGTACTAATTATATGAATGTTGATGTTTACACTCACATGCCCAGCTGTGTTTAACATTTTGCAGTTATGCATTGATCTCTTTTTGTTGCAGCCAAAGTCAYGCTCTTGCTGTGAAACGCTTGTGTTGGAGACATCATGCAGGCAGAGCTGGACATAATGATGAGAACAGCACCAAGTGGTTGCAGCTTGCAAGTTGTGGAGCTGATCACTGTGTTAAAATATTCAATGTCAACAGATTTGCTCTTTAGCAAAGACAGCAGGCCTGTTTGTGCCAAATGGATTCACAGCATTTTATTTAAACTTTTTGCCATTTTGATTATTGAATTTTCTGGTTTCTGCTGTGGAAAGGGGAACATCTGACATGTAACTTATAAAGCAACTTYGGTGAAAGTTTGAAATATCAAACATTTTTCTAGTCCTGCAGTTAKGAAGTAAATGTTTTGTTTGGTGAATATCCTGGAACTGAGGGATGGCAGGTGGGGTTAGGGCATTGAAGGATAATGAGAGAACTTTGTTCACTGTGACTCCAAGGGTGGATGGGAAGCTTGGTTTCTTTTGTGCTTGAGATTCCACATGGAGTACTGATTTTTTTTTTTTTTAACTCCTCTTGCTATTAACTGTTGGTTGGCCTGCCAGTGCTGCCAGTGTGTGTTTAGGCATGTGCAGCCAGAGATCAGGGTTAAACGTGCAGCTTTCTCTGATTGCCTTTGAAGGTGTATTACAGCCCTGRTCCAAGTCTTAGACCACCTGACTGTGGAAGTAGTTTGTGTTTGCATGCTTGGACAGGCCTGCTTCTTTGCATTTATTCCTGAATTCTGTTCAGAGCTGAGCTCATGCTTCTTCTTGGTCAAGTGGGGCTTAAAGCTGAACTCACAGATCATTTAAAACTTCTGGTGTCTCCCCTGTGAGCCCTCTCTGAGCAGAGTGCAATACAAGAGCCACCTCCTAAACTGTTGGAGGGCTGTCCTCTACCGTTTGGACTGCTAAAGCTCATGGATATCACAAGGCAGGAGYTAAAAGGAGGCAGCCATTCCTTACACTGCCTTTGGGCTCTTCCTGACTTTTGGGAGCTCCTTCTTTGCTCTGGTGAAAACAAGTTGACTTAGCTGTCCCATAGTGTGATTTAAGYAGAATGCTAATAGAGTACTTCAGAAAGACTTTATCTCAGCAGGTCCATATCTGATTCCAAAGTCCAGTTTAGAAATCAGTTAAACTTTGAGATTGAGATCACTGTTATTCCAGAAGTGCTTGCTACCTGTAACTGGTGGTGCAGAGGTAATCACAATTGTGTTTAACTTTTTACTGTGTTGGATATTTAGATTAAGAGTGTAGCTCTTTCAGAGTGGGCTATACCCTTTTCAGAGTAATTCTAGTTTATGCCTTGAAAGGTTTTATATTTTATGTCTTCATTTTCAGTTCTATTTTTCAGCCATTAAAAATAATTCTTTAAAATGGGGACAGAGGAATAAWAAAAAAATATTAATAAAGATGATTTGCTACATTTTGCTTGTGGTACCTAGTGCTTTCCKTACACATGCTTTAGCATTCAAGCATTTGAGTGTTGTATTTCATTTGTCTGGGAATTTTTAATTACCTATATCCTGGCAAGAGAAAGACATAACTTATCACTCATGAGGTTTCAAGAAGCTGCCAGAAGTGGAACTTTATTCTGTGTCACAATTGTAATTTTGTATGCTACAATTTGATAATAATACTGGACAATGCTTTCCAGCAGTAGTACATCTTGTCATATGGCCACTCCTGTGCATAGGCAACAATGAAACATCACCTTAGTTGTCCCTCTCTTATTTGTTAATGCTGTCATTAACAAGCATCAGCTACTCCATTAGCCCTGGGACATTGTGACTCAATCACATTAAAGAATACACCTCATTGTCCAGCTTTAAATGCACCATATTAGTCTGTTGGTCTCCCAAGTCTAAATGTTTATAATAGACAGATTTAATTTTCAATTAGGTTAGAGGTTGTCTAGAGACATCTCAACACATTGATATTTTATGTATGATACTATCTTTGCTCACATATCACTTTGCTATGCATTTAATAGGTGTGACTTGTATATACACCTTTATCTTCTCAATAAATCTACTCACGTCTTTTCAAACCAGCATGTAAAAAATACTAAGAAATGAGCTGCTGTCAATGTAKGTGGCACTCTAAAATTCTCTGCTTAATGGACAGTGCCATTGAAAACAGAGTTGAGAAAATTGATGGGATAAACTGGAGTTTTGCAAAGAATTTTATAATACCTTTGGATACATTTGAGGTAAAGCCATCCCATGAATAATTTGGATGCACATTATCAGTATTTACCAGCTTTATGCTTGTTTTGAAGAGACTTTGTGGTCAAAGATGTGAACAAACTGTTTTTACGTAATCACAATTAAAGGAGGAGGATTGTCTTGACTTATAGTAGTGGTATCTGTGATAAAGCAAGCAAGAAATGGCATGGGTCTTTTTTATAACCAAAATCAAATGTTACTGGGATTGTTTTGGACTATCTTAAATCTTTCAGTCCAGTACTTCCTGCAGCAGGCAGGCATCCTCAAATCTGTTGGACCAAAAATCCTGCTAACACTGACATTAGAGGTGAGGATGCCATGGTGTCCAGTGGAGCAGGAGGACAAAATAAGCTGTTTGCAAGAACTGGGAGGATGTGGGATGCTGACATTTAGCCTGAGGAACTCCTCCTGGGCTCCACGTGGCAGGCTCCCTAAACACTGCTGCCAAGCTATTGATTGTGKTAATTTCTTCAGTTATGATATGGGAAAGAAGAACAAGTTATGCATCATGCTAAGCCTTAAAAAGAAATCCTGCTGTTGTCTGTTTTGTGGACTGGGACTTCAGAAGTAACTGGAAGCTGTTGAAAATTTCAAAGAAGTCAATTATTGAACTCTCAGCTATTGAAAACATCGCTTTGGTAACTGACTAATCTCTGTTTTCCAAAATATTTAACATGAAGAAATGAGAATGCTCCAAGGCTTATTGCCAATTGCAGCTAATGCAGAGATGAAGGAAGAGGAGGAAGCAGCTGTGTCCTCATTTAGACTCAAATCTCACTTTAAAGAAGTGGCTGTTACAAATAAGGAAACTTTAAAATAACTGAAATGGGAGGCAAAAATATAACTTGCTATGTTTTAAGGAGCATCTGGAGCTGTACAAAGAATGAGACAAAATCACTGACAGGACAAAAATCAGAATTTGCCTTTTGTGAATTGGAAGCTGGTGGAGGTGGGAGCTGTTGAGCACAGTTCAGCAATGCCCTACTGTGGCTGTTTTACTAGGACTGTATCAGGCTCTGCAGTGGTAGATTTGAGGTGGCAAGACAGCGTGTTTACCCTGTGACCTGCCCAGCCCTCGATCCTCCAACCATTCCTATTTTTGCCCTGTGTATGGGCACATCCTCAAACAGCTGTGGGACATCCCTTCAGATACTTCTCTTCCCCAGCCAGGGGCTGCCTATTTTTCCCATACCAACCACCAGATTCCTCTTACCCTTCTACCTTTGCTGGTAGGAAGCTGGGGGGCTGTGGGCTCCCTTTGTCAGCCCCTGGTACTCTTGCTCAAGCACAGCTCTTGCTGTCACCTTGTGTGACCAGCTCTAGTGGCTGCACTTGAGCAGTTTCTGATAAATTGCGTATCCAAACAYAGTAATTTCATTTTCTGCATTAACCCATCCTATGCTGTAATGCAATAATAAAACTAGAAATGATCTCTCTGGAGGGAATTTAGGGTAGACCATGCGGCAAATCCCTGCTTTACCATAATAAGGGTGCTGCTCCAGTATCCTGGGGTACCTCTAYCAACCAGAGGTGCCCTGAATGTGAAGGCATCAAAGAGAGCTGCTGCATGCAATTGGTGTTTGCAGGGCTCAGGCACCATCACTGCTGCACAGATGATGTGTTGTACTGAGGAAATCACTGTGATATGGTGGCATCATCCTTATATGGACTCCAGCAGATCCCAACTGAAATAACAAGGAATGCAGTAAACTGATTTTTTACTGCAGAGGAGCTGTTGCCCTTGCYTCAAAAACTTGTGCAAACACCAATCTTGTCCTGCTTAATTTTCTTTTTTATAAGTGCTTTTCTCTCTTTACTCACCCCGTCCTTTTCTAAGAACACGGTTTGCCTTCTTGGTCCCTTCATTCCTGCAGGCCCCTAGATACTCATACAACCAATCCTTATATTTTCAACAGCCTCTTCTCTGCTGCTGTTATTCTGGTAAGATAATCCTATGCTTTCTAATACATGATCCTAGGAGAATTCATTTATATCGAGTATAACATCCTCTTGGTATTTTCTGTTCTGCTTTCCGTTTCTTTGCTAGGTTTTGGGCTTTTGGTATTTACACAGCTTGTCCAGCCTCATTACCTTCTTTCTCCCTGACAACAAATTACTGGTGTACGTGTGAGCAGCATGCCCTCCTCCCTTCCTGAAGCATAAGCTGTCTACCTGCCAGTGGGGGGAATCTTTCCTCCTCTGCAAAAATGAATTGACTGTAGTCTCCTCAAGGGAAGCTTTCCAAGAGCTTTTCAAGAAAAAGCAATTGGTATGTTTGTCTCTCTTTCATAATCTTGGAGAGCCTCCTTCCTGCAAGTTATCRCATAAAGATGAACCTCTCTGAGAGAGTGTCTGTACTCCTCAGACAGTTTTTAGTGAGTTGGCACTTTCTGCTGTTTAAGTTTTTTCCTTTGACATAGCAAGCATGTCCTATATTCAAATCTCTTGATGCYACAAGTTTTCAGCACTGTCCACGGAGAACATTGGGCTGTGCCACATTCCTCTCTCTGCAGAATTTGTTCAGCCAGGGAGGTTGAAATAGCTGCAGGGCAGGGAAGCTCCTGAGTTCCCTGTAGGTTGCTCTGTGTAAGTCTTTAGGGTGGGTCAGTCTGACCCCCCCAGGCACTGAAGATGTGATGCAGAAGCCTCCCATGGGTGCTTTGGTCAAACTTCTGCTTTTTGAGTGCGTGCACAACTGTCTCTATATCACAAACATTGCTGCGCCTTCAGTAACAGCTCCAGCTCACTAAAYCCATGTGGACTAGTTGAAGGGGAGCCCCTTTACAGCTGGTGAGCATTGATCCRGGCTGGCAGACCACCCCTATAGTTAAAGGTGCATGAAATGTAGTTTGTTAAAGCTAATAAAAAGGTACTAGACAAATGCCAGCTTCAACTTCTTTCTAGCCATCAAAAAGAAATTTGGTGTGCTTTATCATGTAAAAGGTATTTTCAATACAGAAGTTATGTCTCTGATGTGAAATTATGCAATTCCTATTAATCGCTCAAAAGTGCATTTCTATAGGTTAGTGGCACTGAAAATTACTAGCTCAAAGCTGAAATAAAAACAGATTATATTTCATAGAGCAATTGGATAATGGGATTATTAAAATTGGAAGGGAGCTCACGAAGTCTCTTGTCCAACCTTCTGCTCCAGGCAGGGTCAACTATGAAATCACACCASGCTGCTCAGAACTTCTGCCAATCTGCTCTTGAAAATCTCAGAGGACAGAGACTGTACAGTCACTCTGTACTTGAAGACTTTGAATCTTCATGGTGAAAAGTCTTCTTCCTCTTCTCTGAGTTCTGAACCTCTCTTGGTTTATGCCCTCTCTTACCATTTTGAAGAGTTGGACTCCGTCATCTTCAGAGTCTCCTAAGTATCAGAAAGCTGCTAACGCCTGCCTGCAAAGCCTTCTCTTCCCCAATCTGAGCTGGCCCATCCCTCCACCTTCTCCCACAGGGTAGCTGATCCAGCTCCCTCTGCTTTGGCCCTCTGCTGCACTTGCTCTGGTTTAACATCATCTTTCCTGTGTTGGGAAAGCCCAAACTGGATGAGTGCCCACGGTCTGTACAATAGACAGTGTGTCTAAGTCTGTTGCTTCTGTCCCTATGAAGCCCAAGTCTATAACTATGTTTTCTAACCTTATCAGGTCCCTTTCCTACAGTATTTATTTGCCTGCACTTGACTGTGAGTGGTGGTGATGCAATCCCAGGAGAAGCTGCAGGTTTTAATGTGTGTCTGCAGAGCTGGGACATTCCCTGTACCCACTGAGCAGTGCATTCCAACATCCCTTCCAGATGGGAATGCAGACATTGCTCTGGCCATGTGGCACACCACTTCTGGGAATACAAGAGCTCGTGTCATACCAGTTAAACGTTCTTACATCATGCTTTCACCGCTGGCAGGGTGGAAAGAGCAGAAGAAAGAGGTGATGCTTTGGCTCTGGCTGGAAGCTCTGCTTATCTCCTGCCTCCATGTGAGTGTGYGGTTCCTGCTCCCAGAGACCAAGGCACCCAGCCCAAGCAGGGGTCCAGAGCCCACAGCAGARCTGCAATCCATATTAACAGTGACTYRGGGTGGCCAGTGCAGCCATCTATTTAGATAATCAAGAGCTGAMACTGGAGCTGTCATATTGGTTGTAAACCCAAACGGCCTCTCACCCCTGAAATTCCATATTAAAAAAATTGCTTGCCACCTATGTCAGAGGAGAAGAAATGGATGCTATTTTAAATGCCTGAACTATGGTCATTCCACTGAAAAATCAGTGAATTGGTTTCTTCCACACGCCAAGGACCACCAGGTGGCAATATAAGAAAAAGGATAAGTGTGAATTTGCAGMACCTGTCATGTATATCCAAAAAACCAAAATAAAGTACAAATATATTCAAACACAGGTATTTGGTTTCCTCTGAGTTGTTTAAATGCAGTGTTTCAGAGACAAGCATTTCTCATGAAACACTGCTTTTGAAAGCATTGTTCTGTTTTTGTCCTGCAGCTAGGATACTGTCTGTAAACTACAGAAAATAATGAGCACTGCACAATCACACAGGGTCTTGCTGTCTGCTATAGGCATTCTCCCTAGCCCCAACATACCAATCTGAAGGGGATATAAAAACCCTTAATTTTCTTGCTTTACCTTGTTGAAGTGTAAATTTGAACTTGTTTTTCTGTGTCTGTTGTCTGTATTTTGTATTCTGAAAAGCTGTGTAACCATGTGGATGCCCTGGAAGGGGTTTAAGCGGAGATGAAGTCTCATGTACCCCCTGATGGCAGCTGTGATTTAAATYACAGGGYAGATTTAGATGAAATATTAGGAATAAATTCTTTACTGTGAGGCACAGGAATGAGTTGCCCAGAGAAGYTGTGCATTCCTGGAAATGTTCAAGRCCAGGTTGGATGGGGCTTTGAGGAATGATGAYCRTTAAGGTCCCCTCCAACCCAAACCATTCTATGATTGTAATGATTGTTGAGTGATGGGTGACCATAGGGGATCATATGATGAAACTTTCCCAGTCTCCAGTGACTTATGTTTCAGGGACATCTTYAAATGGAGGAAGAGCCCTAGTGCCTATTAGGTATTGATGAATTTCCTTTTCCTTCCATGGGTTTGTSTAATTGCTTTTTGAATCCATGCAAACATCATTTCCCCAGTGACTAGTGGGAAATACTCAGGGTAAGTCTGTGCCAACAARAAGATGTGTCTCTTGTTTGTTTGGAACATTTAATGTCTCCTTGTTACTATATTAGAAAAAAAAAAAGGATTAGTTATTTTTCACTGTGTCCCTGTTATTCCTGATTTTATAGACCTCTAGCAGATTCCCTACCCATGGATTTATTTTCCAGTTTGAAGGGTCCTGCTGTAATTAAATGTCCTTTTTATGGCAGTTGTACTGTTTCATTGAACTTATTTCCTYTTCCCCAGGGCTACAGTTTTGCTACCAATAAAGAAGTATTTATTACTGCTTTTGCATCTTTTTGTTTATTCATGTTTGTCTGGGAGTGCCTAGTAAACCAAACTGTTTTATTTAAAGTACTGGCAAATAATTTTCTTTTAAATTTTTTTTTTGTTGTTTTGAAACAAGTGAAAACTTTTTTTTTTATTTGAAGCTTTTAAGGCTCATGATGCTGTCTTTTGAGTATCTGTGACAGGGTGTAGTATCTTCTCTTTGGACTGTTTTGTTCTTATTTAAGTCATAAATTGATTTTTCTAATAYCATTCTGGTCTGCAGTGACAAGTTGCAGAGGCCTCAGCATCACAGCCCGGTGTGGAACACTTAGCACTTGCTGCTAAAGGATAAATCCAGTACTAAAATAACAGGGTAGCTGTAACCCAAGASTGAGGGTACTGGCAGCATATGTTTGGAATGTCTGTGCAGCAGCTGATATTATGCCTCCTGCATCTTTGCAGCTCCGTCAGAGAATCAGTCAATCACGGCGGTGAGAATTTCCTTTACCAACTTGGTAAAAATAGAGGAGGCTGGTGAGTGAATCCTGTGAGTGAATCCTGTGATTTGGTGAGAGCCTTCCCAGCCACGTCAGGAGAGGGGCTTTCACACTGTGTGGAAATCCTCCCCACAGACRTGGCAGATGCCAGAAACCCTTTCCAGCTGACCTTGCCCAAAATCAGCAGAGAGGGAAAAATCTCCACAGGACTTTACAGATTCAAAAAGAAACAAATAATTGATTTTTTTTTTTTTTAAGTCTAGAGAAATGTGCTGTTGCTGTTCAGTTTGTCCTTTTGCATAATGTATGAGGGATTGTTGTACCCTGTTGAKTTCCTGAGCAGTGCAGTGACTTGTGGTTAACCAGGTTATCTGGGAAGGTCTTTAAAAACKCAAAACAAGCTGGAAATATCTCCTTACTCCTCCACAACTCACTCACTATAATGTGGCTAAAAGAGATTCTCCAGAAGCAAAGAAGGTCTTGCAAGGTTGGGCTGTTGGTCTTGGAGTCTTGTTCTGTTATGATGATGGTGGGGTTGGCTGCTCATCTGTGAGACACCAAAATGGGGTCTCTTCACCGATGAGAGAAGTGTGAAAAAAGTAGCACATGCTTTTCTCCATATGTGTGGAGGAAGCAAATTAAAATTTGGGTTTGATATGCCTCTAAGAGGAAACAAAAGTTGGAAAAATGTTGCCCAGAATTGTCCCTATCCCCTTTTTCCCCAGTGGCTGTTTGATTGAGGGTGMGAACTGGTGCTTCAGACCCAGTCAAAGCAGACAAAAATACTGGATTTCAGCCTGAGCACAGCTTCAGCATGGGCWGAACCACAACAGATGAAGACGCTGCAGAGTTTTGAGATCTGCCTAAGGGCTCAGTGTTTGCAACACCCCGGCCCCTCTTGGGAGCAGACTGTGCTCTGCTGTGGCGATGACGACGATGTGTGCGTGGAGCATGTTCTGCACCTTGTGCTTCTGCGTAGGCGCGGGAGAAAGGTGAACATATGCTTTTGAAGAAGCTGCCGTATCCCTGCTTCCTTCTAAAGGTGCCATATGTGCTCTCTGARTCACTGGGATGCAGTTTACCCTGTGAAAGGAGTAGCTCTTGACAGGTGCAGTGGGSTCTGAGGTCAGTGTAGAGGTTGATGTGCTTTTGGATCTGAGATTCRTGTTCTGCACCTTCCCTTCAGCTGGCAGTGCTGACAAACCCAGTCTTCCTTCAGCTGGGCTGCAGCAGCCTGGGGCTGTTCTTCTTTGCGGTCTTTTTCTTCCAGACCCCTTTCTACCTTGTGCTGCAGCCAGGTGGGAACCCTGTTTTAGGCGTGTACAATATTTTGTCGACATCTGAAAGCGGCCAGTTGTGACTTTGGCTGTGATGCCATTCCCATATTCCAGTCGTGAACCCGTTTGCCATCTCATGGCAGCGACCAGTTCTCCTTGGCTTCTGAAAGCACACCATGTCCCGGGCAGACATTCTCTCTTTTTTGTCATCAGCTCTTGGCGAATATCAACAACATTCTCTTCCCAAGTGGCACAGATATGCAGATGAGCCTTTCATAGGATAATGGCCGTATGMAGCTCTGCTAGCAGGCATTCATGGCATGTGGAGGCACGGTGGTGCCAGATGCTTGCGGGGTTTTGGCTGTGCTGTTCCCTTTTCCAGTAGGATAGTCAGTACCGGGCTATTTTGGGAGAGCCACTGCAGGCCCAGATCAGTGATTGGTGCTTCTTTAGCAGCTTCAGGCTGCACTGCTCTCCAGGTTGCCACAGGATTTGCTGGCCCCTACAGTGCCATTCTGGTCCTAAAGCCCTCGCTTGTCTAGCTGCTGTGGAGCCTTTTACAAACACCAAGCCGGTGTCAGATTGCAGCGTCTCTGAGATGTGCCACWTTTTCATGGCACAAACAGAACAGTGCATCATTCCTAGTGAAAGCTTCTGGGGAATCTTGTTGTGATGGGATGAAAAAAGCTGCAGCAAAACAATCAGATCCTTCCATCTTTTCAAGCTAGGGTAAAACCCTGTATCAGTGTATACAGCCTTCTATAATGAGGTAAAAAACACTCACCACTATTCATGGAACTGCACAATTTTTGCTTCTCTGTCAGATAAGAGGGCTGCCCTGGTATATTGAGATCTGTTGCTTTATCAGAGAACATCGACCTGCTTTCCTTCTTTTTTTTTTTCTTTAGGGATTAAAGCTCACCTAAAGCAGCTGAACTCAGTTTATATCTTGCCAGCAGACGCTGTAAAATTGACMTGGTTCAGGGACTGGTGACCAAGCCAAACTCACAGGACTGGAGTCCAAGCCAAACTCAAAGACTTTGCTTGCATTCAAGTCACTTAAATGTCAAGGTCCCACCCTAAGCCTTGAAAACCCAGCACTTCCACTGCGGGGCAGCAGCTGTGGCAGGACGAGGTAACYCATTGCTTTGGGGGGCCAGAAACTGGACCTGAGCTCAGATGCCCACTGCACAGATGATCTTCTCTTTAAGCCTCGTGCTGGGAGAGAGAAAGCAGGAGCAGTTGTAGTCCATACAAACATCCTGGAGTGGGGGACACCTCCCAGGACACGTGTGACTTGCAGGCAGTTTGTTGTCAGGAGGGCAGGTACAGCCCTTGTCATCAGCTGTCTCACTATTTGGGTGTCCTGGGTTTCACCTGGCATTCTGCTCCAACCAAAGCAAAATCACAGGAGGCAGCGGGGACAGCAGGAGACCCCAAACACATTGCTGATGGCACAGTGGTTTTCAGCATCCAAAGCTATCTGGAGCTTGGACTGTTTTTCAGTCTGCTCACCACTGGGCTAACGCTTGCAGCCTGAGGCTGTCAAATTTTTCTACACAGAGAACAGACCTGTGCTATGTCACTCTCTCACTGGGGACATTCCTGTCCTAACCCCTCTGCCCATGAAGCTGGAGAACCAGTGCTTTGCCTGTTGGTACCTGGGATTGTTAGGGACAAAGAATAGCCCTGAATTCTGTGTCCTCTCCCTGATCTCATTGTATCCCGCTGTTGGGCAGCCAGCCTGCTGCTGCTTGTCCCGTGGTGGGGCCCTTCACACGTGCTCTGCTCAGCTTTTTGTGACTGCTGTTACCCATTGGTGCCTCACAGTGTTGCTTTTCCCTACATCATGTTTGCTCTGTRGATGTCTATTTTAAATAAACCAAAGTTGATGTTGAGTAGGCAGAACATTTGAAGGCCTTTACTTGCATTTCTGACAATGCATGCAATTATTCCAGCACCAGCATGACTGTTTAGTTTGCCAAGTGCTGATCTGATTTATCTCTACACTAGCCTGAAAAGCGGTGTAGCTAATGACAGTCAGCTCCAACATCTTTTCCTGATTGCCTATTATTGTCCTGAACCAGTCTAATTTTCTATTGTCTTTGTTAAAAATGTAGAAGGGGAAGAAGAGGTTGTTTTAATCCTCAGTATTGGACTACTGAGAAGAGCCAGAATTTAATRTGCCATCAGGAAGGCAGAAGCACAGCCTTGTTTTTTGGTAGTGACTCACCACATAAATTAAGCAGGATGGTCCCCAAGGCWTATACTTCTCGTGCACTCTGCATCATGTTAGAAACATTAAAATATTAACAAACTTTGATCCCAGGGCAGCTCGATGCTCACTCAGATCTGTTTTCAAGCTAGAATGCACTCCTACTTTGGAGTCTGTAGTAAACTTCAGAAATCTTGGCCTGAAACCCAGAGCATCATCATTCAGCAGCACCTAAACTCCCTCTTCAATTATTTAAAAGCCACTCTGAGACACTCTTTGGAGTCGTGTTTAGATATTTGTTGATAATACAGTTTTTCATGAAATGGCACATCTCTCTGGCCCTCCCCAGCTCTTGTGAATGAGATAATTGCTATTTCTACATGGTAATACCACCACCTCATTCTCCCTAGCACCTTGGAACTATCAATGTCCTTGTGTTGATGTCACAAGGATGAGACCTTAAATATCCTAAAGCTATTCCTCGTTTGCTAGGGTTTCCCACACAGGAAAACCACTGAGATCGAGTTTCAAGAAGCGAAAGAGAAGAGGCAGTTGAAGGAATACACCATTTTCTTCCCCTGAATATTTCAAGAGGAGCATTAGGTACTGGCCAGCTATCAAAACCTTTTCTCCCATGCCCTCCTCCCTTACGGTCCTTCTTCCAGGGACCTCGGTGGTGGCTGCAGCAAAGAAGAGCCTGTGTGAGGAAAGCAAATTTCACTGAGCTGCCAGTTCAGTGTTGGGGTTTTCTTCACAGGCTCCTGCAGCTTCCTTGCACGAGGCTGTTGTCTCACCCAGATCCAGAGGGCTCAGGGAAAACTGGCTGCTCACAATAGCAGAATTCTTAGAGTTATCACCTCACAGGTGAGTAGTGAAAAGCAAGAAAGCATAGTGAAGGCTACTGGTTTGTGTTCCATTGCATTTTTTAATTTTCCCCTTCTCATCCCCGAACTCAAGCCTGATTGAGCTGTGCCTTAAGAAGTCAGAATATTTCTGAAACTTTGTTTYGAAAAGGTCTTCAGAAAATTTTCTGCCAGTTAAGGCCGTGTGAAATCACACATCAGAAGGAGCTCTGGTGCTGCAAAATGACATGCCCATCATCTCCACATTTCTCTCTGTGAATGTCTTCCAGCATTTCTCCTTTAAACTTCAGCGACGCCCTCACCCAGTTTYAATTGTTGCTTTTCTTTGATCTTTGCACAGCAAGCATTTTTCAGTCGATTTCACCAGAAGARGCTGAAGTATCACCTAAGGGTGTGGAGATGAGGGAGTAAGTGCACATCTGGGACAGGCACTTTTAGGAGGAAACAGCTACCGCTGGCGTTTGGGTGTCCTTAAGTAACCAGTAGCTCTGGACTTGTACTCCCCTCTGAGGGGCAGCTATTTTCACCACTGGTGAGAGTTTCCAGATCGTGAGACAGACATTGAGAAGCCCTTTCCACCACAGACTGACTGTGAATTGAATGAAAATTAAACAATAATCAAAACAGGCAATTCTGAGTCTTTTGTTGTTGCTGGTGATCAGGTTACCAGCGAATATCTTTGGTGACCCTGAGACTGAGAGCCACTGAAGCTGGCAAGATAATTAAAGAGGGAAAGACATGCAGMGGATAACACATGCAGACCTCCAGGAAGCTGAATTGAATACAGATCACAACTTTGCTTTGCCTTTTTTTTCCATAAGAAATTTTTAGCATGCCACTAAACTTCTGTTCCACAGTTTCCCTCAGACAATTTCCCTATTCTGCTTCTGACTAACTGATTGCAATTTCAAAACACTTCTAAAATTTATTTTCTAAATAATTACAAGATGCTTTATTGTAAAAATTAGGACTTTTCCTTACTTTTTTTCTTATAAGACTGGATTGTATTCACAAAGGACACCTCTGACCTGCAGAGCGAGGAAGTTAAGATTRCCTGAACAAACTRARTGTGTGGCCAGCAGYGWCTGCCTGCCCTCCTGCCTTGGAGARTCCATCCAGGCAGGGCTYTGAGCATCCCTGGCTACGGGGAGAGACAGACCACACAGCAAAGAGAGCAGATGTGGAAGCARCAAAACCTGATGAGTGGCTGAAACGTGTTCCCTGGGCTCAGTTTTTCGCACAGCTGTCCCCACAGGGACTCTCTCTCTTACAGAGTTGTCTCTGATCCCCAGCAGAGATGGCAAGGTATGAGGGCTGAGTGCACCTGCTGTGGAAATTCAGCTGTAATTATCCTGCCTTYCTCCACAGAGTTGGAATGACCTTGCTGCAGGGTGGCTGTGGAGGTTCTGCTTTTGTGGGGAGGCTCTTGGGACTGCAGCAGGCTTTGAAAGAAGAGAATTCTTGTTTATCCACTGGGTAAAGCTTCCAGAGGGTAGGTAAAATCTGTGTGCTCATTAGGAGTGCAGGAGAGTAACTGGGTGTTCTTGCTGAATGGTTTTCTGTGCCCAAACATTGGCTGGAAAGTCACTTGTGCATCTAAGAGATCTAATAGAAGCTGTGAAATGGGATTTTGAAAAGAAATTGCAGCAATGCTCTAGGACAATTCAGCAATTTTGAGCATGGCAAGAGTGGACAGAAGGAATATATCTTGGTACTGTTATCCTATTTGTTCTGGAATTAGGATAGTTGTTGAAGTCCCTTCCTAATACAGCAGGACAGACAGCAAAGAGAACAGAAATTTGTATGAGAGTTCTTTGTATGGCAAATAATCTGAAAACCAATGCAGTGTAATTTTCTAAAACATCTTTTATGCAAACAGTGTCCAAAACTGTTTAAAAAAAAAAATCAATATAACTGCAAAATTAAGTGACAAATAAAATTTACTGCTAGGAGAATGTCCTATTTTTGGCTTAAAAATTGACTCACCCTGATTGCTGCTGCTGCTGTGTGTTCTAGCTGTCCTTCAAAACCAGCAGATGGAGGATAGAGCAAGGTGGGTGTCCATTCTCTCCTCCCAAGTGGAATGTACCAGGACAAGTGTAAATAGCACCAGGTAGGGTTTAGAGTCGATATTAGTTAGAATTTATTCACCAAAGGGATTCTCAGGCATTGGAACAGGCTGCTCAGGGCAGTGGTGGAGTCACCGTTTCAGGAGGTATTCAAAAAACATGTAGATGTGACACTCAGGGACACGTGGACTGGGCAGTGCTGGACTCAATGATCTTAGAGGTATTTTCCAATCTTAATGATTCCGTGATTCTATGAATGAGCATTTCTGGTAACTCTGTTAACTAGCTCAGGAAAGAAGTTGACTATTAAGGTTATGAATGAGGTTTATTTGACTTAAAGAAATGTCCTGGGTGTGCATTTGTAAGTGAGAGTAGACAATGTTAGACGTGAAGCTGCAGTCCTTGGCATGCAGGGTGAGAATCACCAGCTGCATTTCCAAGCTGCTCAGGAGAGGTCTTCTTTCTTCTTCCCTTGTGTTTAGAGAGAGGAGGAACTGTCCTGAATCCAGTCCTGGGAGGGAAGGGTGAGGAAAGGGAAAGAAACCTGCCTTCTGTTCCGACAGCTGCTGACAAGAGAAGGGAGCAGTAGGATTGCCTGTGAACCGGTGCTCTGAGCAAGGGGCAAGGTCTGGGGGAGACAGAGGTTAAKGGCTGGTGAGGAACTGCCTGTGATCTTCTCTTAAACCCTCSACTTGTGGTGGGGTCAGAGCTGAGRGAAAACAGCTCAAAGTGAGAGGTTAAAACACCCGAATCTGACCACAGCAGGCTGCATGAAGCAGAATCCCTGTCTGTGCAGAAGCAGTGTGTTGAGGGATCAGTCTAGGAATGGTAACCACAGCCTTCACTTTCCAAAATAAGGGTTTCSTGATGAAATTTTGTGCTATGTAATTTAAATCCTTTACCTGAGAGCGGTCCCTCATGGTGATTGCAGATGCACTGAGTATAACCATCAGCTGCTCCTGGGCAATGTCTCTGTGCTTTGCTGCCTGCACTCTGCCCAAGCACACAGCTGAGAAAAAGTGTGGATGCTCYGTGCAGCTGCTCTGCTATTAGCAATTCCCCCCTGCTCAGCAGTGCTTTCTGGAAATGAAATTGTCATGCTCTCTGACAGCAAAATCCATCAGCAGGCTCCTCTCAGGTCTCATCTCCACCTTTTGTTTCAAAGTTTTTAATATTCTTACTTCTTTATTCTGTTTCGCTGTGTTATATGCAACAATTGTGGTTAGTATCAGAAATGAAGAAGAAAGGAAGTAAGATGGTTTTGCAGATCACCAAGATAGCTACAGAATCTCCTATGAGCCTACTTCTCTGATCAGCTATGCCACAGTAAAAGCCCTTGGTAATCAGTGTGAAATCGCATCAGGATTATCATCCAGATAGCAAACCTATAACCATTTAGGCAGGCACATGGGTTTTCCTCAAAGGTTATAGAAATGTAGATTAGAATCTTATATCTGAATCACTCCACACAAAATTATTTGCTTTGTTTTTATTTAAAAATATATAAACAGCTGAAGTACATGGGGAATTTTGCTTCCACAATCTGTAGTCAGGGATCAGAGCTGGTGACGGCTGTGCCTTCCCTGGGAGTGAATAAGAAACATAGTGTTTAAATTTTATTTGGGTCACTTGCAACATTTAATTTTCACAGCCAGTTGGTAGGCAGAATATTTGATTATGTATTTTTTTTTTTGCATAATGAAACAATGGAAATCCACATCAGTCCTCCTCAATAAAAGACAGTGGGATTATACTGTATGATATCATAAACATTTATATACKTTTTAAAATCTTCATGGGCTTTCCTGTAAGATGAGGCTCAGGAAGGGAGGTTTTTTTCCTGTCAAAGCCAGTGGAGCAGATCTAGGTCTTCCCAAGACTGTAACAGCCCTCTGAGGAAGGAGAGGGATGCAAATTGCAGTGAAGAGGGAGACAGACACCGCTCCCCCACCGACCCCAGTGCAAGTGTGCAAATGCGTGTAAAAGCTCATCCCCGGAAACAGAGAGCTTCTGCTGGTGGAACAAGAATGGATTTACATCTCGTCTGTTCCATCCTCCAGGGCAGGGATGGGAGCTAAACAAAGACCTCTTCAGCATGGGAGAGGGAATCGTGTATTTCATGTAACAACTGAAGTTTACTCTGTGGTACAAGAGGACTTCACTGCATTGTGCCACCAGCCCATGTCACAATTGGTGCAGGCTCTGCAGCACCAGGGGAATGCAGGAGTGATGCCTTGGTCACTGGGAGCATCTGCTGGGARTTGCTGAAAGCATCTTGCTTGGCTCTCTGAGCCTTTGGGGTGGGGGAAGCAGAAAGCAAGCAGGTTGTATAAATTCTCTACAAAATGAGTATCCTAAAATTGCAGCACTCCTACTTCTCTCTTCTGAGTGGGAGCATTAAAAATACATTTTCGGTAGGCAGGGGGGTGGGTGTGTGAGAGAGCAAAGTGTTTGCACTCCCTTCCCACCATCTCAAACAGGGTGGATGTTTCAGGGGAGAGGATCCTGACAGCAACACTCATCTTTGATTAGCACACCATGAAGAWGTCACACATGGAGCTGCCCAGTCCTAAGTGACTGCAGAACACATTACGGAAGGAAGAGACAAAATGAATATTACCAGATCACCAAGACTGGAAGACATTCACCCAACTCCTCCAAGGACAAATGTAAGGATGCAAGAGCTGATCTGCCTACAACAGCTTGCAAACTCTCGTCTGTACCAGTTTGATGTTATAAAGGTGCCGCAACCGTGACACCAGTTTTTCAGAAAGATTTCCAGGGGAGACAGAGGAAAAAGTAGGTTACTAAATTTGGCACTTCTGCTGGGAAACCTAATGGGGAATATGGAAGTAAGAGAATCAGTGGACAGGGAGTAAAGATGACAAGCCAATATTGATGTGAGTTGGTGCCTGAGTCCTCTCTCATAAATGTATTGGAGTGGTGGGTTTGACTGAACAGCTTTGTATAATCCCCTTGAATTTCCTAAAGGCTTGTGAGGACCTGGGTTTCCTGGGAGTGAGGTTGCCCTGAACACCTCCACCCCTGGCTGCCCTGACCCAGGTAAGAGCTGGGGGGGCTGAAGTGAGGGTGCAGTTGGTAAAAAAGAGATTGTGCAGAGGGGCAAGTGGTGGGTATGGGATAAAAATGTAGCAGAGCAGGCACTGAGTGGGAATAATCCAGGCAGCAGGACAGGGAAGAAGACTGGGGAAAGGAAAAGGGATGTGGAGAGGCAGCTGTAGAATGGCTTTTTTGCTTCCTAATTAGAAGAAGCAGAAAATGCAGGGGGAGAGTAGGAGGAACACTGGTGGAGGCAGCCAAGAGAGGCTGCCTGGGGTCGTGGGCAGCTGTCCCTCTGGACAGGGTCTCTTGCAGTGACTCAAATAAATACTCTTGGCACAGCCAAGGCCTTGGCTCAATGTGATCTCTGGATGTAGGATACTGATTTCCAGTGGAAGGGTGACAGGCAGTGAGCACTGAAATAGGGAAAATGCCATWTATACATCAAAAGGATCTTTGTAATGGGTAAGGCCGATCAAACACAGGCACCAAAGGACCCAGGGAGGCTGTGGAATCTCTCAGAGGTATTCAGAAGCCTTTTGGATGTGCTCCTGGGTGAATGGCTCAGATGGCCCTGCCTGAGCAGGCAGATTGGAGTGAGGAGGTGACCTCCAGAGAGCACTTTCCACTTGGGCTGTTTTGTGGAAAGGGGAGTGGGGYTACTGTTCACCTCTGAAGGAGCAATGGGAAGAGGATAACAACGGTTTTTACATTTTGGGATTGACTCAGTTTTTCCATGCCAATGTCTTTTCTCCCCTGTTTTATCTTCTTCATAGCTTAAACCTCAGTTATATAAYGCTACTTCTTGCATCCAACTTTTTATTCAGCCCCCAGAAAGTACATTTTAACTTCCAAATTTCTAAGTGTAAGCTTTTAGTGAGAACCTCTTGGAATAGGACCAGACCTGTTCTTGCTAATCATTACCCAGTAGAAGAGCTTTAGTCTTTCTTGAAGTCATTGCTCACCTTGTTTCTCCAAATGCTCTGATTTTCCTTGTGTGAATGAGCCCATCAGTAAAATTATGATTTACCCATGTTCTGTATTATGTATTGACCTTGAGTTCTCATTATTGCAAATTGAATACCCCAGAAAGTGGTTAAAGTTCTCAAATGTCTTAAAGGCGGACTTTCTCCTGAGACGTGGTGACAGCCACAATTGCCTGAAGTGTTAAAGCTGACATCTCACAGCTTTGCTGAAGGAGGCTGAGATGCACTCAAATGTTGCATTTTTTCAACAGAAGAGACCTTGACCCTGGAAATAGCTTTTGTGCTYGTCCTCCAGGGGCTCTTCCTATGCTTCTGGAGGTTTTAGTGCAAAATTTCCTGGGTGAAAAGAGTGGGGTGGATCAGSAGAGGCCGATGGGCAAGAGTTACGGGATTCATGGAAGGCTGATAATSGTTGATATTAGGATATGTGTGGTTGTTTTCTTCTTTTAACATATTTTACCTCTGAGCCCAGAGGTTTGGATGACTTTTGAAATATCTATTTTATGTGTAGTTTAAAAGCAGATATCTTTGTCAGTAAGCCATTTAGCTAGAAGCTTTCTTTAACTCTGTAGCTAAGGACACCATGTGGTGACTTGCTAGGAAGCCTAAACAGAGTTGGTGAGAGCTAGGTAGGCCTGCCAACATTTTTGTATAAAGAGAACTTACATTCCTAAATTAGAAAGCTATCTAGAGACAGCACATCCTCCCTTCCTTGAGAGGAAGACCTCCTGCCTTAAGATTTGAGAAACTCGGTGACTTTTTTTTTGTTAGCTTTGATTTGCATATCTGATTACAGACTACTTTGAGGGCCAAGTGGTTTTCAAAAGTGAGATCCTTTAAATACATTTTGTTCAGCCCCCCAGCTGCTTTTTTTTCATAGCTATTAGTTTTTGTCTTGTACTGAGTAATTAACTTGCTCCAGCTATGTGCTCTGTCCTTGATCCTAATTCTGTTTACTGGAGAATAGTCTATTTCCTACCTTAGGTTTGAAAAGTACCCAGAATTAAAGYAACCCCTGTGATATTGCTAAAGCTAGCCTGCTCCCTCCAGAAAGATGCTTCTCTAAAGGCTGAAGCAACCTGCCTTACAGTCACCAGCGAAAGAACGGTGGAGACACGATCAAATAAATCAGCGTTAGCAGCTGTAAGAGCTGGCTGCTGTCCCGTGAAGCTGCCTCCTGCTCTGAGGATGTCCCTTGCTGCCAAAGCAGCCTCGAGCACGTGTGCTCCAGCAGTGCTGAAATTATGGGAAGGAAGTGTTGGCTGTACAGAGATCACCCAAGCATCACCTGCTAGCTAACTCTTCTTGATTTGATTGTGGGTTGTTTTGGGGGGAAAATGTTTTGGAAAATACAATGTTCTGTACAATTTCACTTGAAATTGATCTGCAAGTCCCTTTCCCACTTGCTGTTTTCTCCTTGATTAGTTCCACTGGCTATTTATTCTCCACAACTGGAGCCATTGCACTCTTCACCAGCAGCTGTTGAAGGAATTAAAACACACATTCTGTTTCATCCATTGTGGTGAGAGTTCTTTTAAAATCCAACAGGAGAAAACATCTGGGCTCACACACTCCACATCAAACATGAATGGATGTCTAAGGAAAAACTTTCAGTAATTCATTCAGCTTTCTCTGAGCAGTCAGACTGTTTTGTGGAGTCTGCCATCACGTAGAGCCCTCCCATCTGGCTTATCCTTTTGGTGTAGGCTTCTGCTCTGTTCTCTGGATTTGGCCGCTCTAAGTATCTGTAGTGACAGAACCTAAAACTGGTATTTTAGTGTAATTTAGAAACTTCCAGCTGTCTGACAGACTGTTAGAGGTGAGGATATGTTATAGACCTATGAATACACAGTACTATTTGTAAGAACAACAGAAAACCTATTTGGATTTTCTTCTCCCATTTGGCAAGACTCCAAACATCCAGGGTCCAAGAATAACAACCTTTTGCAGCAAATTGGTATAGTGAAACAGAATAGGTCCAATTTTCTTATTCTCTTAGTGTCTGAAATAAAAAACACTGAAAATTTACTACCAGATAACAGAAGGYAATGAGAACTGTGAGGTCAGATTTATGGTCCTTGTAGCACATCTCTGGTAATAGCACAGACAGCACATTAGATTTTATTTAAAAAATAACAAAAAATACCCCTGTTCATTTATTCCTCCTTTAAAATAAGGGAAAATTGGGACCAGCAGGGAACAGATTGTCCATCTCCCWTTCTGGGATATGTTTGTTTGCTGGGTTATGCACACTCGTTAGAGAAATTCTGTGTATTTGATCTTGAGGCTGGAAAGGGCTTGAGCTGAGGAGGGGCAGGGTTAAAATTCTCTGAGCRCACCTAGCCATAGTCATCCTCTAATCAGCAGGTCTCTGGCCATAAAGGYAAGTTGCTTCTGCTTACTGCTGCCTCTGCAGATTTTCCTGACTTTAGGAAGCAGCCAGGGATCTGTGCCTCGGGAGCGAGCAGGAGATCTGCTCTCCAGATGCCTGTGCGGCAGGCAGAGTCAGCAAAGGGGCTCTGGGTCGCACACTGCTGCTGTTCTCTGGGCATTACAGCATTTCTTGAGCTCTTTGTAGTGATTTGCCTGAAGGCTTCAGCARTGAGGGGAAATCAAATCAAGCTGGAAGCTGGCTAGTGGGGCAGAGGAGGAAAATGGGCAGAAGAACATCAGTGATGCAATTTCTTCATGCGGCAGCACATAAGTGGTTAAAGACAAAGAGTACCAAACCCATTCCTTAAGCCATGCCTTTTTGGAGCTGCAGCTCAGGCCCATGGTGTAGGTGAACACAGGCTTCAGAAAGCAGCAAGAGACATAAAAGTCACCGAYTCCATCAGGGCAGGCAAGTGTCAGTGTTGGGGGATGGTTGCTGTCTGACCTTGAGTTAGTGGCAAGATATCCTGTTCACCTTTCCTTGAGGAAATGATGTCGGGGGCTGTTTGCACCCCTCAGCTGCAATCTCAAGAGAAAATTGTCAGGAGCTGCCAAATCTGGTAGCCAGATGGAGATGGGACCTTGTGCAGCCCCACATCCCCAGGCTGGGCAGGTATGTCCTACAGGCACACCGGGAATTGTAAGGACTTAGGGAGCCCTGTTCCCTGTCTCAAATGCTTTTTAGGCTATGGAAGGGCTTTGCCGTGAGCCAAGTAAGCACAGAATGAAGTGACAAGATGGCACTGACTCCAGGCCTGGCAGAGACGAGATCTGGTTTGTCTGGTTGAACATCCTGGGTAATGCATCCGGACAAGAATTCCCACTGCTGGCAAACTGTGTAAAGAAGCAACAGCTCGTACGTGGATCACCAAACTGAGAACACCCCAAGCTACGGGACAGATGGCATCTGTGACCATCGAATGTTGGTGCTCAGGCACACACAGGCACACCAGGGATCTCTCCAGCCACTGGGCCTAGACCCATAGCCTACCCAGCAGGTGGTCCTTGGATCCTCTGCTCTCCAGTGCCTCTGGTATGCAAAATGCAAAAAGATGTGTCTGAGCTGACCTCCAGATCTACAATGCCTCCAAGAGCAGGTTTTSGGTTCCTGGTCCCTCCAGCAGCCAGCTGGGGGTTTTGCCATGCTTGTTTCTCTGATACCTCCTTGATCCCTCACTTTTTCTCCCTTAAAATCTGTAGTTGGTCTCGCAAAATCCCCACATGCTCTTCCCTGGCATGCCTCAATGAATCCCACATCCCTTAAGGCAATAACACCCCCTCAGTCTGTACGGCAATCCAGAAGGGCTCTCCCCCCAAAACTCATCTTGATGATGGGTTTTGTACCAGGACAGTGGACTGAGACTGGGAATAGCCAGGCCGGGGTGCTCCTCTCTGTCTGATTAGGATATTGGGGTTTGGCTGCTTGTCATCACTCCTCCATGCTCCCTTCTGTTGGTAGAGATACATTTTGATAGCAAAAAATTGAAATSTAGATAAGTCAACTTGCAGAACTCTTGTAGGAAGGCTGCACATCCACAGCTGTCCTTGCTGTTAATGGGAGGTGAAGCTAATTAAAATTGCTCAGGGCTRTTGCCAACAAAATTACATGGAAGCACTGTATTCATTATTTAGTAAGCTTTGCACTCTAAACTCTACCACATAACCTCACTGTTATAATTCATATTACATTCAAAGAGCAGCTAAAAGGGCTTGGGTTTTGCCATATGCTCATTTCTCATTTGTTTAATTCTTGTCTCATGAAGCTATTTTTGTTTCATGCTACTAAATTAAAACTGAGTTGGCCCAAGGATGTCAATTTGAAGTTAATGATTAAAAACCCCCCAACAATAACAGAGTAAGAAAAATGTAAAAAAGACAGGACAATGGAAGCTATTGGTGAAGTTGGATATAAATCCTGGGGTGCTGCATAGTAGCAAGACAGGAAAGTGTAACTACTTGCTGCTGTTGTTCACCCCACATTTCTGATTACTGAAAGAGCAACAATTTATAAAAAATACATGAGCCCATAGCATCCTGTCAAAATATTCTCACATGATAAAGCAAAAGAATATTTATGCAAAATGTTTTATCAGCTCAAGAATATGGGTTATGGGAGATGTTAACTTGCTGGATCTTCTGATGGAGACTGAATGCAGTGAAGAGGAGGCAGTATGGGAGCTTTCTGGAGGGTGGGGAAGATAAATTCTTGTTGTAGCTGGATGGTGAGCCTAGAGGGATGAGGTTCTGTTGCACCTGCTGTTTATGGAGAAGGGCTGGTGGGAGATGTGGAGATCAGAGGCTGTCTTGGGCACAGCAACTGTGAAATGACAGTTTTCAATCCTAGGTGGAGTAAGGAAGGGCATCAACAAAACCTCTACCCTGGACTTGCTGAGAGCAGACCTTGTGGTGCTCAGGACACTGCTTTAGAGAGTTCCTTGGGAAACAAAGGGGTTCAGGAAGGCTGGATGTACATCTTGGAAGGAAATCTTAAAGGCGAAGGAGCATGCTGCCCCTTGTGCTGAAAGATGAGCCAGTGGGGAAGAAGATCAGCTTGGTTGAACAGGAAGCTTTTGCTGTAACTCAGGGGAAACAGGATTTATGACCTTTGGGAGAAGGGGCAGGCAGCTCAGGAAGAATACAAKGATGTTGTTAGAGGATGTAGAGAGAAAACCAGGTGAAAGCTTAGCTAGAGCTCAATCTGGACTCTGCTAAGGAAGATAATAAAAGGGTTTTTTTTAATTAATATATTAACAATAAATAAGGAGCCAAGGAAGATCTGCATCCTTTTTTTGATACAGGGAAGAACATTGCCGCCAAGGATGTACAAGAAGTGTCAGAAGCAGGATCCAGGGATGTACAGGTCTGTCAGCCTGACCTCGCTGCTGGGGAAGGCTGTGGGGTAAATCATCTTGAGTGCATTCACACGGCATGTACAGGACCAGCTGGGGACCAGGCCCAGCCAGCGTGGGTTTAGGAAAGGCAGCCCTTGCTTGACCAACATCATGCACTTCTGTGAGAATATGAGCCATGTAGTGGATAAGGGACAGGCTGTGGTTGTGACCACCTGATTTCCGTAAAGCCTTACTGTCACAGACAGCATTCCTCTGGGAAAGCTGGAAATCCACAGCTTGGACAAGTGCACTCTTTGTGGGTGACAAACTGCATGGATGGCCGGGCCAGAGAGTCATGGTGAGTGATGTCACATCCAGATGCAGGTTGGTCACTGGTGGGGCTCGCCAAGGCTMAGAATTTGGGCCAGTCCTGTCTGGTATCAATATCAATGATCTGGAAGAGGAGATGAGCGCACCTTCAGTAAGTGCAGATGACACCAAGTGTTGATTTTCTGGAGAGCAGGAAGGCTCTGCAGAGGGATCTGGACAGGCTGGATCSATGGGCTGAGCCAACTGTGTGAGGTTCAACAAGGCCAAGTGCCGGGTCCTGCCCTGGGGTCACACCAACCCCAGGCAGTGCTGCAGGCTGGGGGCAGAGTGGCTGGAAAGCTGCTGCTGGAAAAGGACCTGGAGGTGCTGAGTGACTGCGGCTGAACATGAGCCAGGGTGTGCCCAGGTGGGCAAGGAGGTCGATGGCTTCCTGGTCTGTGTCAGCAACGGTGTGACCAGCAGGGCCAGGGCAGGGATTGTCCCCCTGCAATTCACAGTTGTAAGGCCACACCTCAAATCTGTGTCCGTTTCTGGGCCCCTCACTACAAGAAGGACGTTGTGGTGCTGGGGTGGGTTCAGAGAAGGGCAACAGAGCTCGATGATCTTGGATGTCTTCTCCAGCCTCAATGATTCTATGACTCTAAATATCTTTGCACAYAGGACTTCAGTGTCCCAAATTTGGCAGCAGGGAGGCTTAATTCTGCAGTATAAAATCAATGTACTTATACGTAGGAAAATTGTTGATACTTCCAGACAACAGTTTCTAATGCAAAGTTTTGATTGGAAAAAAATGTGGAAACCTATCATTTTCTAAATGTCCCACTGATTTTTTTCAAACTGCTTTTAATATATGCATCCATGCATGTTTTCTCCCTTCTCCAGACTGTTTTGTTTTGCTGTAAACCTTCACCCTGATTTATGGTTTTCCATCTGGGAAGCCATATGAAATAACCATGATTCAATATTGAATTGTCTTCTCYCTCTACTAGTAATGTGTTTTGCCCAGTGACAGGTTTGACCAGCATAACCCCTGGGGGAGGAAGAGTAGGCAAGTGGTGAAAACTCCGTGTTATCCTTTTTTTTTTGTAATGTGTGTGTGTGGTTGGTTTGTGCTTGTTTTGTCTTCTTATTTTTAGTTTGTTTTTACATTTTTTGAGATGTTGCTCAGGTTGATCTAAAAACACATATAAAAATGTTTTCTCTTAAGGAGAARGAGCATGAAAACCATTCTTCTTCCTTCTTCATGTATTCAAAGTTCTCTTTTGTTTTAATATTTTGGTTTCCAGGTATAGAAATGGATGTATAGAATGTTGATTAAAAATGATCATAATAAGGCAACAGCCTGCTCTGCCTCACAGACAAAATGAACTTGTTTCAGTAGAGTAAACCTAAAATGAATTTATTACTGGCATAGTAAACCTAAGATGAATTTACTATGGTATAAATACTGGAAATAATGGTGAATGCTGAGGAACAGACAGGAAAGCWCTCCTCACAGTCAGCCTTTTCTATGGTGATTTCAGGGAGCATTGGATCATTCAGGTTATGTAACTCTCAGGRTACAAACTTGTTTGCACAGGAAACACCTTGCCTCTCTCATGAGCTCGTGAAGTCCATCTCTCTCGGGCTAGTTCAGATGGGAGAAGAGCATCAGATTTTCCAGATGATTGAATGACTTCAGATGAAAAAATTTCACTTTTCCTTTTTTTGCATTAGACCTCATGAAACTTACGTGGGCTTTTGTACACACCTTTCCTGTGCCCTTCCAAGTCCTGAAGACCAACAGCAATGGATTTCCTTTAGAAGAAGATGTTTCACCAGGAAAAGTGCAGAGATTGGAGTTGACTCCTTTCCTCCAGCCCTGGGCTGGCTTGGGGAGGGTGTCTTTGTGCCTTCCCGGTCTGTTTGKCCAGTCTTTCTTGTTGATGAGCTAACAAGAGTAGTTACACAATGATCACTGTGTTTGCTCAGTCCTTTACCATGTACATGGAAACCTGTCAGTTCAGGCTAAAGAAAAGAACAAGTTAAGCAGCTGATCCCRGCTCTTTAGTGATTCTGCAGCCACAGACAAATCAAGCTCAGCAACACCCAAATGTAACCCAGAGAGTCCTGACATCAGTCATCACTCAGAAAACACAGACAACATGGCCCYTGTAGCAAAAACAGCACTGATCTACTGGCTTACATCTTCTCTGACCGACATTTGGTTCTCGGCTTTCATGCCATTTCACTTGCAAAAGAAGGTCTCAGACAGCAATCTAGCAAACTATTAGATGGCCTGATGCACTTGGCAGCTGTGAGTAACAAGTCTGGCCACCAAAGAGAGCTAAAAAGATGAAATTGAATAGGTAGAGAAAAATAGAAGAGATTTTTTTTGGGTTTGAAGGCAGAAGCTCTCATCAAGAGAACTGAAGGAACATGAGGAGGATGCTAGGTAGGGCAAGAAGGAATAGAGTAATTTATGGGTAGCCAAATGAGTGCCTGACAGGTGCAAAAGCAATTTAGCAGATTGTGGGATGTTTTTTATGCAGAAAGGCCTGTCTTTGGGGAGGTGCAGCTCTGCCCACAGGATTGCATCGGGAACAGAGTCAGAAAGAGTGTATGAGAGAGGATTCTTGTCAGCAGAGGCATCCATTGCCATGCCTGTGATCTCTGTATTAAATATAAAGAAAACTACAGGGCATAAAGTAGTGTGTAGCTTGATGTACCACAAAAACCCAAATCTTTGMCAATTAAATAAAAACACAGGCCTGAAAATCATATGATCTGCTGCTCTACYCTTCTGCTGGGTTAATGCTRTCTTACAGGGATGYAGAAGCTGCTGGTAGGAAATGTYTCTGTCACAGAGGCATGAGCAGATRCCTGTCTTAAGACCACTACAATTCACAAGGAAGAGCTTACAACCCTGAAAGTAGATAGAGAAACAGGCAGATGTATAATAAAGAGTGGGCTAAGTTCCCTGACAGATAAAATCCCCTTGGCCAAGGGATTCTGTCCATTCAGYGTGGGGAATTTGAGGGTAAACTCAACTGCAATATCTTTCCATGGCAGCCATGTTAGGAAAGAACAGAGCAGTCTCATGTGGTGTAGCAGATGAATCTCACGATGGGAGTCAAATGAGGCAATGGATTCTAGGAAAGCACTTTAAAAATAATAAACTGGTGACTGGGATTAACAAAGCTAAAAGATGGCCCAAAGATTTCGGATGAGGATTGCTGACGACCAGTTAATGCATTGAACTTCTTACTCTAGGCAGAGGGGGATGGTTTCCTAAGGGATAATTCAAGACTGGACTGAACTTTAGGAGAAACATATGATCTCCATAAATGTATTTCCCTTTGTTAAGGTGTTAAACACATTTTTTTACCTCAATGATAAACATGAAGTTTGTAGTGTAAGTAAAAAAACCCCCAGCAAGTCCTTTCTTCCCTCCACCTCAGTTTTTCTTGCATAAGTACAAAGACTACACTGTAAACACAGATCTCCTGTAGGAATAGCAGAGGGGGAAAATAAGATGAAGAGTCCTYATTTGCATAACTGGTGTAGTACTAATAGTGTATTCGTAATGAAGGTAATATAAMATCTATTTAGAAGAGAGTAAAGGAACTGAACACTGGTAAAAGGAAAGCATTATTCCAGAAGAAAATGAAATTAATGAGAAACATCTTTTCATCATTTTGAATATACCCCATTAAATTAATCTGAGCAAGGTTGTCTAAATTCTGATATGTTCGTAAATGTTTTTGTGCGTACCAAGCTGAACTAGATCCTGAAAGAAAGAAAAATGCCTTCCTCGTCTCTTTCTSTATATGCAGCCAGAGCAGCAGGGTATTCATCAAAAGCCATAAACAAAGTGCACAAGCAGAGATTTAATTCTTGAAATTGCACTTGTCTATGAAACTTCCAAAACCATGTGAAGAAGGCCTTTATGTTGAGTGTCTTACTGTAGCTTTGGAGTATGACGAAGTAAATTAATTCAAGGAAGTTATTAATGCTTGCAGCTTGCCTGAGATGAGAGCTGGGGCTGCATTTTCTTTTTGGAGCTTGGATTTTAATCTATGTTAATATTCACATCAACAGAGTAAGTTAATGAGGCCCAAGCTCATTTTATTATCTTTCATCTGACTGAAGCTCTAAGCTCCTACAGCACAGCCTGGGATACGCACTCTGCATGCTGGATGAGGAGAAGCAGTTTATTCTCGAGCATTTGTACTGCACAGACATGAGTGCTCTGTGGTTGGTGTTCTCCATATGGGAAAGTTAATTTTATTTCTGTCTTGCTTGAAAACAAACAAACAATAAATCAGCAACATTAAAAAAAAGAAAGGCAAAAAACAGGGGGTATGAAAAGAAATACAAGCATGCCTGCAAGGTCTGAAACAGAGCTGGGTGTGCACGTTCTTTATCRTAGAAGACAATGATGGTTGATGATTGCTGACGTACACTGGGAAAAAATAGAGCTTATTTGAAAAGAGGCTTTATTAAAATAGTCACTTTTTGATTCTTGAAATAATTTTTATCACATTTGGGTCTCCTGAAGTATTCACTTCTCATGATTTCTCAAGTAAGGACTGACATCCTTTTCAGAAAGATTCAAATGTCTCAGATGTTCCAGCATCAGTAACAACTGCACAAGGAACAATGGAAATGGCATGTGGAGTTAAGCTGGTAAAGTAGATGAAAAGGAAAAAAAAAAGAAAATAAAGATGAAGTGTGAAACTGTGCAGCCTTTCTGGACGTTGCACTCTGGAGAAATGTGGTTTGGAGCGGGTCTGTGYGGCTGCTGAATGTCCCAGCCACTCTGCCTCCCTGCAGGAGCACAGGGTGCTGGAGCAGAGTGGGGCAAGTCCAGGAGGRTGATGCAGAATTTTCACCTTCTTGTTAGTTTTGAAAAGATTCAGWATGTAGACTTTGCTAAAATTTGGAAGAAGAGAGGAGCAGTTACTCTTCCTGCCCTGGGATCAGTTTAGTGTAAAARTACAAAGGAAACTTCTGTTGAGAGGAGTGGAGGGGCAGTGACACAACTGCCTCTGTCCCATGGCAAAACAAGTGCCTTTCTGCTCAATGGAGGGAGATCACAGGATCACAGGAAGATTTGGGTTGGAAAATACCTCTGAGATTATTGAGTTCACTCATTGAACACCACCATGTATTTGTGTTAACCAGACCACGGCACTAAATRCCATGTCCAGCCTCACCCGGAACATTTCCAGGGATGGTGACCCCACCACCTCCCTGGGCAGTCTGTTCCAGTGCTTAACAATCCTTTCCATGAAGAAATTCCTCCTGATGTCCAACCTGAACCTTTTCTGGWGCAGTTTATGGCTCTTTCATCTTGTCCTGTCAGCGACTCCCTGAAAAATGAGSCTGACCCTCATATTGCTACAACCTCCTTTCAGGTAATTTCAGATGACTTTGGGTTCATCAGTTTGTCACTGCTACCACTGAACTGCTGTGCTACAGACCAGTTAGATTATTGCCTTTATATGTCTTTCCATCCCCATTACAATTTTTTCTTGTCCCTAATGGGAGCAGTTTTATCTCAAATGAYAGCATCATATAGAGCAAAATGGGATGGAGGGAAGGACAGGTTAACACAAGGCAATAAAAGGTCTGTGGAGAAWTCACATGTGCAAGCCTGAATTTCAGAGTTAATTCTTTCACCTTCAAAAAGTTACAAGCCGGCTTTTGTGGAGATGAAAACAGCTTTAATTAGTGGCAAGCAAACGGGCCCCAGTGGGTGGAGCAGGCAGGTTGGATCCCAGGTTATGGCAACCCAAATCAGCTGCTCAAAGATAACTGAAAGTTGTCCTCTAAACCAATGGTCCATTAAATTTGGGATGTGTTCACTTGATTTTGTTTTGAAATTATTTTCATTTGTCTCAGTGAGATATGTCTGAAAGTTTTGAGCTGCAGCAAGTACTGTTCTTATTTGTTTGCAKGGATTATGCTGGAACAACTCATGCGTTTTTTCCACTTTGCTGAGCTTCACTCTCATCATAAATTGCTTAGTTAAGTTCAAATGTCAGTTAATTCTTAGGTAAATAGATCCTTGGATTTTAAAACTAAAACAAAGCAGAAAATACAAAATATTTTGGGAGAGAAAAGACTGGAAGGTTCTCAAASAATGGGGACACCTATTAGAGTGTGATATTCTTTATCACAGAGCAGTAGGACAGACGTTTGGCTGTACTTTCAGCTTGGAGAGTTTTTAATCTCAAAGTAAAATTCTGTGGAGGCCTCTGAAAACAATAAATTATGGGTACATAGGAAGAATAATGAAATATGCCCCCTTCCTACACCCTGACTGGGGCAGTCTGGTTAAAAAGACCTATTTCTTTGTCTGTAAGAACCAGTGTCTCTAAAATTTTCATAAGGACTGRTAATTTATAAGCTTCACACTCCTGCAGTCTTTCAGTGATAATGTAAGCCTGGAAATAGCCTAGGATGTTGAGGTGCTGAATTGAATTTCAAACTTTGAGCCTATTAGAATCTGAAGTCARAATTTGGAGGAAAGTTGTTCCCATTTTAGTTACTAGCAACACTGAGGCAGCTAGTGACGGTGTTGGCTTCATTTCTGACAATTTTAACTGCTTTATTTGTACAGCCAGCTTTCTGGAATGACAGTGGCTGCTATCTTTTGCTAGGGGTGCTGATATCTGATGCTGACATTGATGTGTCTTCCTCAGAAGTGATTGCAGCTGAGTCYCTTGCTCACTTTCATCTTTATGACTCTCAGGCCATCTTTTTGTACATGTATGCTGGTTGTTTTGATATTTTTACCCTTTTCTCCTGTTAACACTGTTATTTTTGTCCAGTAGTGTCTCCAAGTGACATAAGTATGAGCCAAGGAAAACTGAAGAGGATTTCTTTCCAGTGTTGAGTCRGGATGAGTTGTGGGGCTTGTGGAATTTTTCATTTGAAGATTATCCTCTGTCTCATCACCCTCCCTCTGTGACCCCAGTGTGAAGTTACTGTCCTTGCTCCCCTAGTTTTTAGTGCCCTTCTCCCCACCACTCATCATGAGAAGAGTCAATGTATTTGGAAATTTCACTGCCTTTAGGATGAGGAACTAACACATTTCTTCCTTTTACCTTTCTTGAGGAGAAACTGATCCATGCTCAGCCATTTGCTCTCAGGAGATCTTTTAGTGGCACCTCCATCTGCAGATGATCCTCTCACTCAGGCAGGGGGTCCAGCACCTTTTTAGGAGATACTGCCTTTACCTCCTGAGCTGCTCAAGACATGATTTTCACCTCTGCTGTTTTCTCTGTGTCCTTGTGCTTCAGACACAGGCCTAGTAGAGGAAAAAGTGAAGAGTTTCTCAGGCTGGAGGAACAGATTTGTTCTCTGAGTAGTAAGGGCTGTCCATGTGATGTGTGGTATATGATGTGTCCAAAGCAAAAGGAACTCACCATGTCCCAAAGAGGGATGTTTGTGCTCTGGAGAGCCCTGTGCTCTTACAAAGCTCGTACTGATTTGTATCACCAGTTAGATAGCCTGCTTCATCATGTGGGCAGGTTTCATTGCAGCCAGCTTGTTTGGTAAGGATGTGAGGTCCCTCCCTCCTGTAGAAGAGGTGTATCCATCCCTCTGTCTGCTGGGAGGGGTACCTGGTGTTTGGGGTGCTGGAGTTTCCTTAGACAGGGCAGAGTAGGAATCACTTGGGTGACAGTACAGCAAAGCACTTTATGAAGACTAACTCATGTGCATGTTTTCTTGCCTGCTCTTTCCCAGTTTTTCATTTCTGCATCATGCTCCATTTTCCTTTCAAACAAGGAATGTTCATCTGGAAAGGCTCAGGATTTTGTGGCAGAGTGGGCCARGGCTGAGGAGAATTAATTCTGATCTAGGGATGGCCTGTGTATTTATGTGCTKGGAATGGCTTTTGCTTTTCAATGCTTGACAAATTCCCAAAGCAGGAAGTAGGGTGGGTGTCTCTCCTTGACCCWCATGGTGTTTTCCAGGCCATTGATRTTGAGCTGCTTCTACTTTTTCTGTRTCCTGCCAGACACACACACAAACACACTCCCTGCTCCACACCTGCCCCTATTTTCCAGCCAATTTGACTTGCCAGAATGGACAGCTTCACATCTGYGGGGTGATTTGCTACCAGTGGCAGCTCCCCTGCTCAAGCAGGCATCCCACATGGCTGAGGGCAGTGGGAGGTGGATGATGGTGGATGAGGTGGGTAGGTGGGTGATGTGGTCCCTGAGGAGGTTGTAGCTGTGGGTTGTAAATGTAATGACACTTTTCTTAGCTTGTGCTGCACCCATTGYATGTGGGCACAGGATCAGTTCTGGTCAGAGCCTGTGTTTGTCGACTCATGAAGGTGTCTGTCCTTTCTGCTGAAGCCCAAGGTCATGCAAGCTCTTTTTGCTATRCTCCTTTCTGCTACTGAGCCAGCCCAGAGGCTGCTTGCTTCTGGTACCTACAGCTCCTGTCCTTAGATCTATTTGACCTAGAATTTAGCCTCTAAAGTTCAGTAATWTGTTTAAATCCTTGTGTGGTGCTTTAGCTTTGATGGGCATCAGTGGCAGCCACTTTCTTTGGGGCAATGAAGAACTTTCTCAGTCCTTGGAGATGCTTCTTCCTCCTTTCTCCTCCTGCATGTCCYTCCCTCTTTCCCTTCACTTGACCTACTTTAGCACTTCATCATCAAGGGAGGCGTTTTAAAGCAGTTGCAGTTCACAAAGCTGGTGGCTCAAGTCTGCCACTTGTCTGGCAACGCTGACGTGGTGGCACTGCCACCCAGGTTGGGCTCTCCTGTTCCCATCTTTTCCAATGCATCTCTGGACCCTCTGTTGATCCTCTGCGATGTCACTGAGTGAGGAGTGACAAGCACAGTAACACTCTTGGAATCCTGATCGACTCAAGAGGCAAAGTGCTCTCGAAAGTGCACTCATGAATAATATTCACACGTAATGAAGTAATGGCTGCAAGTACATGCACCATGTCAAGAGATGGAAAAGGCAGTCAGTAACTGAGAACTGAACTCTGATAAAAATCATGATGCTTAAACCTTTGTAATATATCTGTCAGTCTCCTCAGAGAGTGAGCAGAAAAATCCCTGTTAAACAAGCCAGTGACAGGCAGAGTCAGCTTGCAGAACAGTCAGACCAGCCCATCCTTTGGACTGTGGTTTGAGAGCACAATAAAGCCCTGCTGATACCCATAGGGTGCTGTAGAAGTGCTGGGACAAGCCTTGCTGGGCTGGCTTCCAGCAGCTACAGCAATCCTAACCAGAGATCAGCAGAAACGCTAATCTGGTCTTGGGGAAAGCAAGCACATTGTGCTGARACTTGTAATGAAWAAACAAGTTTTGAAAAGATCAGAGRARATTTGATTATCAGTCTTTAAGGAAAGGTATTGTATCTCAAAAATAAAGAAAAAAAGAAAAATTCTCTTACCTTCCTTGATTTTATTATTTGAAAGTAGTGCTGCAAGGTTAGCAGTCTTCCATGATCCAACAACACTTCATTATTGTATAGGAAGCATATTTGTTGTGGCTGTGGTTCAAGTAAAGTTTCTCCCCTGACATCTCCCTGTTACTTTTTTTCATGACCCTTTAAAGTAATATTTTGCTTTGTTCTGGTTTCCTATTATTCATGAGCAATTCTAAGTTCTTCACATCCTCCCACRACTTCTGGTTGAATATAGGTTTCACATTGAAGTTGTTCTGTACTTTTTTCCTTTCTTGAATGAGCTTTGATGTATCTGTTTGAGTTTCTCCTGCCATCTGGTATTCTGCACTGAGAGCCATGATCCCCATTGTTAACTCCTCGCTGGTATTTTCTCTTTTTTGCACAGTTTGATGGGACTTCTGCATCACAAAAATGCTTTCCTACGGGAAAACCATTTGTGCTGGCTCTAATTCCCACATCTTGTGCTTGATGACATTTTGTGCTGGCTTGAGGAAGCTCCCCTGTTGAAAAGCAAACAACTCAACATGCTCTTTCCTTTCGCCATCTCATTGCCCTACAGTCCCACCCTCCTCCTGCTCTGCTGTGCAGAAGAACCTGCTTTAAGACACAAAACCCCACCACATGCATGAAACTAGGAAGGCTTAATGCCTGCCTTCACGAAGCAATTGGTGTTTATTCTCAGAAACTTCTCATTTGTTGATGCATAGATTTTACTATTAAGCTGGAAGATTGGCTCAGTTTCAATAACTAGTGTGAAATGGTAAAATATTGCTTTTTCTTCTCAATTCACATTCACTGTGGGGCAAGAGAGAATAGTGTGTGGGCTAATTGTGGTTTGGATATAAATGTTCAGTACATGTTTTTATTATTTTCCCATTTGAAAAAGGTCTTAGACTTCACTCATGGGTACTGCAGTAATTGTATTTCAGGACACAGGCTCATCTATCTATTACCTCCAAATGCAAACCGTTCAACTACTAGAATGTGTATTTTTATTACATATTGMATTTTTATTAAAATATGGTGTTGTAATAGGATTCCTCTTGTCCAAGGAGGCTTTTATATATATCCATGTTTATATATATACACACACACACACACTCATAAAAAATTATTTTGCTATAGGGGAAGAGAGCATTGAGTCCAAAAAGCTAAGTTTTATATATTTTATTCATAAAAACAGATTTGCAACAATTTATTAAAAATTGATCTCATGCAGTATAAGGTTATACAAGAAATTCTTCATTTACATTTTATTCTGGCAGTTCCAGTCTAGTTTAAAGCATTTGTGCACTAACATCATTGGAAAATGCCATTGGGGCACAGCCTCTTCATAAATTTACAGTACATTTTTGCTGCAGTATAAAAGAACAGAAACATTAAATAGCTATATTCACTTGGTTGGTCTTGTTATCTGCAGTAAAGTAAAAAAAAATGTCATGGGAGAAACTACAGTATCATTGAGACAAAGAATGTACTGCATGGTTTAAACCTAATAAACGTCACACAGTCAGTATTCACAAAGTTACAGACACACACACACACACACACACTCACCTCCAATGGTCCGATACTTCTGAATTATTTTTTATTTCCTGCTAAGTTGGAATAATATTTCTACAGAGATCTTTGTGTATACATTATATACAATATCGTAATTTTCTCTTTTTAAAAATTAACATTCCTTTTAAAATAAACCAGGCCCTGATGATATTAATAAAGCAAGAGAATACTGTCAACACACATTGAGTGACGACATCAGTGTTTAGTGCTTAAACAGAGTAATGAGTTCTAGTTTACCTGTGTTTATACTTACATGTTTTTTTTTGTTCTAAAAGCTACAGATATTTCCATAACCTCTCTTACTGTATGTGCCAAGTGAAATATTTTGTGATGCTCCTGATTGTAAGATTCAGATACATATTCATGTTGGTTTTGGCCTCTATGAGGTGTGTTTTATTTTTAATGGAGATTTATGCTAGCTTGTCAGCGCTGCAGTTAAATCCCTCAGCTAATGAACCCTTCAGCTGTGCTTCAGTCATTGCTGATTTGTAAACCCTCGTACGAATGTTATTCCAAAAGTTTAGTCTGAGGGGCACAGACGTTGATCAAAGAGAACTGGGAGCTCAGTGGGTGCTTCGTGTGTTTTTTCCCCCCTACTTTGAGCAAACAGCCCCGGCAGTGAGAGGACACATTTCCAATCCCTTGGAAAAAGGAGCTGCATGTGTGTCTCACCTGTGYCTGAGGGTTTGGCTCCAGAGTTGGTCCAGACGGTACACCACGATTGTTCCTCCTAATTACTTTGGTTCAGGGAAAGGAGCTAAAGTATAAAATCCATAATTTTTTTTTTCATAGTCCTTTCAAGATTCAGGAAAAATATTCTATTGGTAAATTTGATTTGTCCTCTCTATTATCCGCTACAACTGTCACACGTACACAGGTACGAAGCAAACATTTGTGTGTATTCACATCTACCTGCCCTGCAGGCTTTGCCCGCAGCAGCRAAGTGCTGTGCCCTAATCCCTCCCCCCAAGTCCACTAAATTAATTTTATTGTAATTATGTGTGACACAATTCAAACAAACTAGGAAAAACAATTCATCCTGTGACATTAAGACTTYACTACCCATCTGTCCTCAGTTTCCTGAGTTATTAGCCCTAGGACTTTTTCAGACCGTTTAGTGTGTTATGGTTGGTGGTGTTTATTCTGAGATAGGTGCAGAAACTTTGCTAAAAATGAAGCTGCAGATGGTGAGCAGTCACTATCACTGCCCCTGGAGAAGGGTGAAGTGCTCCATGTGCAATCAGCAGCTCTCCAGCYGGTGGCAACTCAGAGCTGGAGCTTCGGGCTCCGCTTGGGCTGCACACGCAGCTGCAAGGTAAAGGTGACCCTGCCCACAGCACTGCAGAGTCTCAATGACACCCGAGGAATCATTTCTCACAATTCTTCTTTCCTACTAAACATCATCCCTGAAATGAAAAGAAGCAAGACTAACCAGTGCAGAATGTTTCCAGCGATTTAACACAACTCTTGTAAAAATGAGTGTATCTATTTCAACATGGTATAGCTCAACCACTGCATTTTCCTCACATGGATACAGTATAGAATTGCATGTTCTCAGCAGCCACATAAAGCCCAGTGACATTTGAGTGTTGGTTTGTTTTTTTTTTCCTAGTGTCTTTTTTGCAAGATCCGTAAATCCCAGCCTCCTTGTTGCTAGTAGAAATTCTGGAAGAAACATTTTTCAGYGACTTCTAGGTGAAGAAATAAAAACTCCATGAATAAGGCTACAGATCAAACTCCTTGTGTCCTCCTTCGCTTTTCCACACGAGTGACGTGGGCACTCCTGTGACGAGGGCCTCAGCGGTAGCTCCTCTGCGCCAAGAGCCAACGTTTCACGTTTGTAGCAGAGTTCTAGGTCAGATGTTCAGTCCAGTCATTAAAAGCAGTTCAGGAAGCACTGATCTCCCTCTCCTACAGCCCCGACACCATCACTCGGAAGGAGGGTGGCACATGTCGGTGCCGAGGGCTGGCACTGGGGCTGACACACGGGCTGGCACAGCTGGCATCCACTCCTCCTATGGACGGCAGGTAGGCGTGGTGAAGGATGGGCAGCTGCAAGGACAGCCGGCGCTGTATGCTGGGGACAGACAGGACAGGAGCGTTAGCCAGGGGCAAAGGGGACACGGCACATGGCTGATGTGCTCCCAGGCTGCTGTGACCCGGAGGGTTAATGCCAAGAGCACCGCGCTGGCTGATGTTGAACTGTGCCACCGTGATGTCATTTTCYCCTCGGGGGATTTTTCTGACAGGTTAGACATGACAGAGGAAACTAAGTGTGCTTTCTCAGCATGCCACAACCTTCTGAAACTCCCAGGCACATTCAGGTTAATTGTTAGACTGCTGATTCCAGGAAAAGGGAAAACCTTAAAGAGGGCATACGGCTTGTGATCCCCAGCCCTACAAAGCGATCTGCTGCCTGCAGAGCCCTGGCCAGCTGTGCAGACACGCACAGGTCAGACACCGGGCTTCAAGTCACGCATCACTCAGCACCAGGATGTCGGTACTGAGGATGGCATTTTTACAACTCCATCTAGAGCAAACACAGGTGCATGGTTGTAGGGGAGTTGGGATGGATGGCTTTTTCCTTTTTAAAGTACTTCCTCTTTAAAGTTTGGGCCTGTGCTTTCCAGGTGAGAGATGGTTTTCAGTTCTGTCAGTCAGTGCTAAGGAACTGTGGAATTGGCACTCTAAAAGCTGTCCTGCCTACCACCCATACCAAAATTCAGTATTCAGGAACCAACATYCTGTATCCATTTTTCCAAGTGGATTGACATAACGATAATTGGTATTTTTTTTTCTTAAATGGATACCAAATCATGGTCACAGGATCCCATATAAACCCTTTCCTTGGAGAGACTGGTGCCATGAGGAAAGGGCTTTGCTCCCCCTGTGCTGTGGATATTCCAACACCTTTCACAAAATCAAAATCCAGTTGAGGTTTGCTGGCGTAAAATGTGTGTTTTCAGTCATTTTATCATCAGGATGACTTTGCATTTGGAGACATTCACCCTCGAAACCCAGAGGCTCTTTATCTAAAGAGAAGAGAGATGTCAAAGTGACTGAGCTGAACTGAGGACTGCGTTTTGGATTTCAGAACAAAGATGCCCATAGAAAGCATTGTATCAGTATAATAGAGTTTTAAGYTTATGTTTGCCTGTTATCTGATATCGTGACAGTGTATAGACAGGCCTTTATAAGAGGTGTATGTTTGAAAGCCAGCCTTGGGACAGTCTTTGTGATTCAAAGGACATTTAATTGCTCTTTTGCTTTGTGTTAGGTAGCAGAGACAGGTATCAAGGCATCCACTGATTTGGGGACCAAATCCAAACAGAAAGAAATCTAGTGTTTAATTCTCTTTAGTTCTCTTTAGTTCTCTTTAGTTTCTTCACTACAAACTTTGGCTTGTTTGTACAGAGGTGCAGTACAAATAGCTGATATCTGCCTACCCAGGAAACTCTTCCTCATTGTTTCTCCCCCTCAAACTCCCTTTAAAAGTTCCGTGCAATGCTAGTCCTCAGTGGTGATCATCCCAGTGCTGGCAATGCATTCCTGGGACTGAACAAAATCCTTTCATTGTTATTTTGCTACTGTGCTCGGCTCTTTCTGGTGCTATCAATGCAGTCATGCCTTGTTCCCAAGGACTGCAGAGGTGGCTTGGCTCGCTGTTTCCCTGTGCTGAATCCTTATGAGCCTGATGCTGTGGATTGTCATTCTGTCCCTTGTCGAGGGGTCAAATGCAGAATTGCCTGTGCTTATTTTCCCACCAGTGGAAATGCTTACTTTGTTCAACTGTTATAGACTTCTCATTAAAGAGCTTTTTGAAGCTATTCCAAGAGAATCCAGTTGCATAATCAAGTGAATAGGATTGTTTTTTTCATCCATTTCAGTGTTAGCCATACCATGGACAAAGCATGTTTATTTAGCTATGCCAATGGTGGCTGCAGTGGGTGGCAAAATTTGCTTTAACTGTACTTAAAAGTTTACTTTCACTTGAAAACTTAGTTCCTGGAATTGGGGCAGAGAACTGTAGCCTAGAGACTTGCACACAACTAAGAGTGCAGACAAAACTCCTAGGGGGAAACATGAAACAAAACAAAACAAGCAGCAGAATCCAAACAAACCTGCTATTTTGTCCTTAAGTGAAAGTAAACCTTGTGCCCTGCCTCAYACTTTTTAGGGTTTTTCTTCAAAATATCAGTGATTTCCCCTTTTCCCACTCCTGCCACATTTTGCCTATGCTTTTGGGGGAACCCTTGGTATCAATACAAGCTGGGAGACAAAGGGATTGAGAGCAGCCCAGCCAAGAAGAAATTGGGGGTGAAGGTGGATGAAAAGCTGGACATGACCAGGCAATGTGCACTTGCAAACCAGAAAGTCAACCATGCCCTGGGCTGCATCCAAAGCAGCGTGGCCACAGGGGGAGAGAGGGAATGCTGCCCCTCTGCTCCTCCTTTGTGAGACCCCACCTGCAGAGCTGCATCCAGGGCTTYTTATAAGAACATGGACTGCTGGAGTGAGTCCAGAAGAGKGCCACAAAGATGATCAGAAGGCTGGGGGATGTGTCCTAAGAAAAGAGGCTGAGGGAGCAGGGGGTTTTCAGCCTGGAGAAGAGAAGGCTCTAGGGACACCTTAAAGCTGCATTCCAGTACCGAAAGGGGGCTTACAAGAAAGTTAAGGAGGGACTTTCTACAAGGGCATGGAGTGAGAGGATGCTGTCTAAGATTCTAAGATCAAAGAAGGTAGATTTACAGATCCCATCTGTAAGGAAGGAATTTTTTATGATGAAGGTGGTGAAACAACGCCACAGGTGGCCCAGATGCCCCATCCCAGGAAACATTCAAGGCCAAACTGGATGGGGATTTGGACAACCTGAAGTTGTCTCTGCTCATTGCAGGGGGATTGGAGTGGCTGATCTTTAAAGATCCCTTCCAGGCCAAACCATTATATGACTCTATAAATTTGTTTCAAGTTGTCCACACACTATATATATATATATATATATATATATTTACACACACATACATATACATAAACATATACATATACATATACATATACATATACATATACATATACATGTAAAAGTATGTATATGGTCAAGTATTTTGGAGAGGGAATGTTTTTTATCAGTGGGTCTAGAATCACAGACAAGCATGGAAGGAGGTGGAAAGGAAAGAAGATTCCACACACATCACCCATTCATCAGGATATGCATTAGAATAGGGAATATCTATCCTCAGCTCTGTATAGAAATACCATTTATCAGTGAAACATAAAATCAGGTAAAACCTTGACTTCCAATGCCAGTGCACACAGGAATGCAATGCAGTGGATATGGGAATGCACAGTACCACAAGGGGGGGCAGGTATTTGAAATATATTTTGGTTTTGTTATAGAAAACCACTGCAAAGATCCATTGGTAAGTGGGGGGACTGGATCAAATTGCTGCAACAATCAAACATCTGAAGTTCTGCAGAAGTGTGTAAACTGTGTCTAAGCACTCAGGGATTATTTCAGCTAATTCTGCAGCACATTAATGGTGATTTTTAGCAACTGCAGGGAAGTTGGAGAAGTTCTAAAATGATACAGTAAAGCAAGATGTTCTGCTAGCAAGCAAACTCACAATTCTAAACCCACCTTATTTTAATGACAGCTTTGAGTAAGATCATAGATAGACTAATATAAAACACTCTCAGTGAAGAAATCAAATAACAAAGGCCTGTTCATGCTGAGATGTATGGCACTAATCCAGTCACAACCAACTTTTTTGAAAGAGAATTTTTCRTTACTAAAATTAACATAAGTGGCCTCAGTTATGCTTTGAAGTTRTGCTTTGAAGGTTACAAAAAAACCMTGCATATAGAAATAGTCCATTAAAATGGCAGGTTTTAGTGGGATCCTGCAGAAATCTGTCATCAGCTTTACTTGGAGACCTGGAGGAATGTTACATATTGTTGCTGCTTAAGTGAGAATGGTATAAATTTTAATGGTGATCCTGCTGGATGCAGGTCACTGATGAGAAGGGACAGCATGCAGGAATGAAGGCACMCAGAAGGATRTTTTAAAGGGTCACAGAAGATAAAYCATTGGATGTGGCCACCATACAGATAAGCTGACTGATGTGATCTTTAGATAAGCAAGCAGGACTGCCCATCAGGAGAGAGCTGACTTTGCCTGAGAGACAACTCATCCTACTGGGAAATGAATTGTGTCTATTCTAAGCTGGTTCAGGCTGCTCTCTGGACCTGAGATGAGCTGGCATGGTGCGTTCTATCCACACAGCTAAACATCTCCCAGACAGGGTTTCCAGACCCCAGATTGCTGCTGAGCATTACCTGGGAGAGTACAGGCTGATCCAGCTGTGCTAGGGAGAATACACAAAAGCACAGTGGGAAATCACAGAGCAGGGCTAGAGGCTGTGCACTGGCACAGGAGGTGTTAATTTATACTGTGCAGACAGTGTAAATAGGAAAGAAAGCACTCAGCACCCACTTTTTGCTCCTCTTATCTGATAGTCTGACTGGGTATGGAAAATTTTACATGGCAGTATGGATAACCTATTTGTTAACTCCCAGGAAAGGGAGTSAGATGCCAAGGGAACTTTGAATCATCTGTATTTGTACTTTAAGGCTGCTTTACAGTCATACAGACTTCATTTTCCCTAGGTGCAGGATTCTAAATCTGAGCCAAGCACAAAAGAAATTCTTTCTCACATTCTGATTGAGACAATATAAACATTGTCCCATCAACAAATGTGAAACAACTCCCTACGCTACTGCCTGGAATGTGTGTATCCTGCTGTGCCTTCACTTTGGGCACAACTGTAGAATAAGGGATCTCGCTTGCAATGAGTCAAATGTAGCACTAATGGTGAGAGAGAATGAAAAAAATCCCAAATCAGAACTTTCCTGAACTCTGTTAGAGCTTTCTTRTTGGAAGATTGCAGTTCTTATGAGTGCTGACAAGTACAGGAAGGTGGGATGATTTTTTTTTCCCCACAGCCATTAAAGAGCTAAAATTTCTGAAGGAAAATTATTGTTTTAACATCCTCCTTTCACAGGCTTGTGACCAAGAGGAAATATTTTTCAGACTGTTGTGTTTGAGGTTGGTGTTCTTGAATAAGAAATACATTTCTCAACTGTGTGACTACCTATCAATGCCCTACGTATGAAGTGAAATGAGAAAGACAGAAACTACAGCTTGCCTTTAACTCCTTTTTTTTTTTTACAAAAATTACATATTTTACAATTGGTAAATATTACCATCAAGGTACATATTACCATCAAGGGACAGAAGTGCTGCCAGACAAGTTGAAAAACAAGCCCAGGGATAGAGAAGGAGACCTTAAAGAGCACAAACTTTGGAGAGAGGGAATCTCATGTCAAAAAGAGGGAAGTCCTGAAGACAGCTACACCTCTCCTCTCTRGCAGGTCCACTGTGCCTGGGCAGTGTGGCTCTGGTTCCCAAATTGCCAACTCGTTCTCAGGGGAGACACTGACCCTTGGAGCTGGCACAGTTGCAGCTGTGCAAATGCTGAATGACACTGTTTAGATTTAGCAGGACTTTATTAATTGCTTTCCATAAATGTCACTGACTGTTCAGATTTGTATTGAGCCACTCTCCAGGACCTTTAGGAAATCTCAGTGTCTTCTCATCAGTTATCACTAGCCTAGAGGAAGTTCTGTCATCACCAAATGTTTTTCTTTTTCTTTGTGTTAAATCTGTATGGAGACAATTGGATTATCTGAGTGTCTGTGTTTTTCTTTATGTAAGGGGCCACATGTGGATGAGGCTGCATTCACACTACATTATTTCTGACAAATGGTGGTGAAAAAAACCACAGGCCTCTATGAAAAAAAACACAGGCCTCTAATAGCTATGCATTAAAGCACTCTGCTGACCCCACAAATTCATGAGAGCTCTCTCAGCAAGAGCCCTGCTTTTGTGAAATTACAAGATATTTCATCTACTGTGTGATTTTTTTTTTCTTTTGTGCATATGTGTGTGTGTGGAGTAGCTCCTTTGCAGGTCTGGGTTGGTTTTTAGTTTGAGTGCAAGGACAGATTTAGAAATCCACGTGTTTTCCTGCACCAGGTAGTACAAGACAGTAGCTACTCTCTGCAATCAGGATTGCTGGTGCTGATGTAACGTGACTCATTCTAGTAATCTGTTTAATTTATTCTGTTTTTAAATAAGCTYTTAAATTGCCCAGGAGTCTGACAGCTATTAGCTCAGACACTGATGAAGCCCTGCTCGTGTCACCAGGCTGCCGTGGGGAAAAGGCTGATCCAGGCACACAKGAGAATGGTGCTTCCCTGAGCTCCAGCCCATGGCAGGTCCTGCTCAGCCACTGSAGAGTGGGACACCAATTTATTGTATTTTTCCTAGAGAGAAGAGTTGACACCAGAAGACTCTTTCCCCTCTGTAAATCCAGCCAGTGTTTCGTGCCACCCTCTCCTTGTAGCTGCAGCATTGTTTCTAAGGGAAACTACTTAAAGCAGGCTTTCCTATGCCAAAACTCAGGTCCAGCTGCTATGGCAACGTTGAAAAGCCCTCAGGACATTTTTTATTTCTCAGCTAGCTTAAGAATGTAAAAGAACAAAATGTCTATGTACACCATGAACCGCTCTGGCTGGTGTGTGGAAGGACTGGGACTTTTGACAAGAGTCACAAGACATTTCTGCACATGTGCACGTCCCCTTCTCTCCTCCATGCACTGGTGGCTGGGCACAGCTCATCCTGTAACTCTCCACAGAAACTTTAGAATCGTGCTATGGATGTTTCCAACGAGAAAAGAAGCACTTTGGTTTGCCTTTGGGGCACTTTGGTTTGTCTTTGGGGCACTTTAGTATCTAAAGCCCCTGATATCCTTTAAGTTTCATTGGGGTGGGGATCTGGTGGCAGGGAGGCATCACAGTACAGCATTGCTGCCTAATGGTGCTTCAGCAGGTACCATTCACAGTCCCTGGTGCTGATGTTTCAGCTCTCTGTAGATGGGGCTGGCTGAAAGAGAGTTACAGTGAGGGTCTTTCCATAAAAAATGCRTGGAAGGGAAATATGGGCTTTGATGAAATGCAATAATTTAAATTAGCATCTTGTCAGCAAGGTAATGATGTATACTTACTGTTCTGGAGAGTTGATGTCTTCTATGGGATCTTTGCTTGTTCTGGAAGGGTCTGATGAGCCCCACTGTGCTGGTGGATTTTGATCAAGATGATTTTTCAAAATGGCTTTCTCACCATCTGGATGGACAACACATTCAATTTTACTTTACTGTGACYAAGTGACCATTTAAAAATTGCTCCATTTTAAATTTTCCCAGATACCCATAATGCCACAAAGTAAACTCATACTATCTATATTTTAATACAGGCTCAATTTTCTTGTGAGAGTTTGGTACTCTTACGTTTTGGATGACATGTTCCATACCATGAAGAAACAGAAAAGTAACAAAATCTCTTTGTCCTTCCTTCCTTTGCTTCTGCCCACCTTTAAAGAACCTCCACATCTGTAATCCACATCTTTGTAGCTGTATCATGCTCTCTCATCCAGTCTTAGGCTTTGTGAAAAATTAATGTAACTTCACTGTTTTTGYAGTTACAAATTGTAACCTTTCCATAAACCCTTTTTCTTAAGACTTTTCCTGGAAAAACTATCATCTCATTGAATTATAAACCCTTGATACTCTTACAACCACACAGGCAATTAAGTGCTGTCATTTGCCTATCTGCTACTGTTATCATTTTTAGCATGGAAATGTGATTCATATCAGCCRCACTGGTCCATAGGCTGTCTGCAGCAAGGACAGCTAATGATGTCATTCAGATTTTTCTTTTCTGCACAGTGATAACAAAGTAGATCRTAATTCTTGATTCCCCTGGGTGTCCTGGGAGTCCCTGGCTCTCTGTGCTGAAGCCCATGGCATSATTCCCCCCAGGAAAACACAGGTGAGCACAGCCATTTTAAGAARATCCTTTCTATTCCTGCTTTTTCAAAGTCTCTTTCTGTGTTAAGCCAAATAAAATCACACAGAAAGCATCTGAATAATGAGGGCAGTTCACAGTTTTCATAAATAATTACAGAGCAGCTCCAAATCCATCACCAGCAGTTGTTTGCCACACAAACAGAGAAGCAGTGATTGCCGCAGGCACTGAGGCAGCATGGAAGAGGAGTCTAAGGTAAATTCTTGAGGAGGGTACTGGAGGATTTGAACATAAAAATGGGTATGAGGGGGGGAAAGTGGGAAAAGAGTGAAGAGAAAAGGAAGGTGTCATGAAAAAGCCAGTACATTTTGAAGGCTTAAGCTGCTTTTCTGTTGTGCTTGTRTTCAGAAGCCCCAAACACTGCTCAGCTCTCAGCACGCTGGGAATAAATGTGTTATCAACAGGCACTGCAGGGACAGAACAAGCAGCAGAAACATGAAGTGAGAAAAGAAGTTGGAAGCACGTTTTGAAGGCAAACTCCAACATCTGTAATTGCTCTCCCAGCAAGGTCATCCCTGGCATTATCTGGTAGCACTCATTTCTGGCTGTAAAAACCTAACAAGCAAGCAACGAGCAAGTGTACAGGTGAGGAGGGAACAAYGTGCACACGTGGGGATTACTACAGCTCAGAACAGGAGACGAGAATTTTCACTTSTGCTGCATTGAAGAGAAGGGTCTGGCTGAAAAAGGAGGTGACCAGACACATGAAGCTGCTCAGCTGGGGCCAGAAAATGTCAGTAGGAGACAGCTAAGGAATTCAGTTGTAGCAAGAAGAGTGTTTGAAATGAAGAGATGACAGAATTCAGTGATGGTTTAGAAGGGAAGGGAGTACAGCAAAGAGTCAAATCTGACAGTGGCTAAGATAAGCAATGAGGTCTAGCAACTCAGGGCAGTGTGAAGTTTGCTGGTGTGGCATTTGCTGTCACAAGAGTTCAGTTTTTATTTTCTCTACRCTGCATTTCTTTGTATATCAAGTTTGACATTTGCATAAAAGTCTTGTGATGTCTATAAACAGGCATGTAGAAAAAAACACTTTTTACTTCCGTGATTAAAACCAACATTCAGTCCTGAGCTGATCTAAGCTGACATTGGAAACTGCTGACTTTTTGATATAGACCAAAGCAAAATTTTGAGTAACCCTTGTAATTAGGAAYGGAAAAGCTCTCTGATGTAATTGTGTTAGGGCTCCAACTCCTTTGGCCAAGACAAGCAATTTAACATTTTACAAAGCCACTGAAGATAAAATTCTTTGCCAAATGATTGGCAAACGCAACCGTTACTGTTTGGGAGTATGTTATTTAATATAATAATCTGTGTTGTGCACACTAAAGGAGTTTCATGTACTTTCAGATGTGCTGTGAGAAAGAGAGAGAAGGAGGTGGTCCTTGTCAAAAAGGTGGGGGATTTAGTTCAGAGTAGAGCACAAATCATATATTCTCTTCCTACTCACCTCTCAACACCAACGGCCCATATATATCACTGTGTGTTATTCATAATAGACTCTTTTCTACTGCTCTTGCAGATGACTTGCCCTTAATACACTGAATAAATTTCTGTATACAAAGCTACCAAATGCAAGTTTTACTGTACGACTATAAAATATAGACAAAATGTACATAAAATTGTCACTTTTTTTTTTCTTTTCCCTTTGCATCTTTCAAAACAACAACAAAAAAAAGTTGAGTAATTCTTATTTGTTAAGCATTCTGGGAGAGGAGTTGTTAGATTTTTATTTTGCAGCTATGGAAACTAGAATATCTTTATTTTTTATTTACCTTTCATTTAAATAATGAAGAACAAGATTCTCACTTAGTCATATGCCTCTGGGAGCTGCAGCTTAAAGAAAAAAACACTATTTCCATATGCACTTAWAAAACTTAASAGTGGAGAAAACTAGTTTTATATAYGTGAACAACTGAAAGAAAAGAAATTAAGGGTAGTGGTAAACATCTGATTTCTCAGTTGCCCCTGAAAGTGTAGCAGTATTTTTGATACTTTCCCATCTTCTTTTCCTCTGTCCATTAAGTGTGCCACTTGGAAAACACCCTTCATTCTCAGGGTACTGTTTTCCACTGCRGATTCTACCCAGTAAGTTGCACTGGGATGATGTAACTACCTTCTAAATGGAAATTACATTAGCCAGAAGCATCTTCTAAATAATTTTCACCTTTGTAGACCTCAAACCGGAACTCAGAAGTCTGCATAAGTGATGCCTGAGCACTTTCCATTCAGAAAACTGTCGGGAGAAAAGACAAATATATCTCAAGGGCCTCAGAGTGCTCAGMAATGAGCTCATTATAAAACAAAGCTCGCTGCCAGTGGTCTGTGAGAGCCACAAGGCTTTAGCTCAGGACCTCTGCCCACCTTTAGCGAAGAAACAGCTTCCATTTACAAAGCTCTGAGCTGCCAGAGCACACCCAATGCAGGCTGCTGAGGGGCTCAGCCAGGAGGTCACTGCTCTCTGCTGCTCTCCTCTCCCTCTGCCAGGGGTGAGTTATAATCACTCTGCAACCTGCTGCTGCCAAAATTACCTGGGCAGGCTGAAATGCRCTGTGCATTTTAACAACGCTCATTCAGCTGCAGGCGGGAAGCACCAGGTGACTGATGCTGCTTCAATTTCGTCCAAGAGTTTAGAAAACATATTTCTTTAACTAGAAGCTTGTTTTGTTGCTGTTTGTACGCTGCAGCTTTATTGAACTGCTTCATCATTATGCTTTAGTGACAATATTCCTCCGATGGCTTAGAACTGGGTGGCAGAAATGCTCTTCATCCAATATCTTTCAATTCTACTGTTGTTTCTCTTTGCTAGAAAGCATATTTTATGCTCCACAAAGAAGCAAGTGTGGTTTAATAAGGACTTATAAGAGCTGGCAGCTGTAACTTTGGTGATTTAATAAAGAGATCTGGAAACTTTAAAACTAGAGGTAGATTTTTAAAACGTGCTGTCAGTTTTCCCAGTTCTGTTGTTTGGACTGTGAAATATGACTAGCCAGCCTCTGTTTCTCATGTGAATAGGGTATAAAGAAAGTAAACTGAAAGGAATAATTAAAATTATCACATTGTCTGCTGGGTAATAAAAAAAAAAGTTCTCCTGAAGTAAGCACACTGCACTAGCAATCTAAATCACAACTTCTGATAGTTATGTTTTGAGAGGAAGATTTTTTAAAAAGCCAGCAAGATTCTGCTCTGATTCRTACTACTTTAAATCAGAAGAAATTCCCTTTACTAAAGATTCATTTCTGTGAAAGAAAGGGTAGGTACTGAACCTCTGACAGGTTGGTCTCCCTTTTGAAACAGAAGCAAGCTCCAATTTCAGGATTGAATMCATTTGTTAGGTTTCACAGAAACTAGCATACATATCTCTATATATCTCTATAAAGAAAGGAACTATATTCTTGCTTCAAAACAGCACCCCATTAAAGGAATCATTTCTGAAAGCCTTTACCTTTGAATCTATTTTTCAATCTCGAGCCTAATGCTTGAACCGCAGGAACTTCACAGAAATAATATTTCCTCCATCTATCACAGATGAACTCTGTTTCCCTTCACATTTGTGAACAACATGCCTTTGAAATCTGTTTTTCTTTGAGCTGCTTTTATATGGGGAAAAACTAACACCAGGAAACATCGGAGTGGGGTGACAAGTGACAGTATGTAGGCATATCTGACATGTAAATGAATGCTCCCAGCCCATTTGCAGCAATGAGTAAAGGCTGCTTTCTGGCTTAAAACAGACAAGGTTTTCTGAGCAAGGACAGGCGCCTGCAGAGAGAGAAACTGCAAAAAGGAGTTTGTGCATAAGAGGGGATTCTGTGCTTCTCATTGAGTGGCGTGGCATCATTTCCTAATTTCCCTAATATGCTACTCTACCTGGCCAAGGTAGAAATAGATGGAGATTCTTCTGCAGGATTTCATCTGAGCTTTGCTTTACATGAAACTCTTGCTATCTGTGGYTCTGTGAATTATTTCACATGGCAATAATTTCATGTATTAAAACATCAAAAAGAAGTCAAGTAGAGAAAGATAGTAAGATTCCAAGTGTAGCAAAATTATCCAGCCCCCCCTCCAACCCACACAGTATCTTTTCTCTGTATTTGTCTATTCAGTAGTTTTCATCTCTGCAAGAACTTGCACAGCAGAAATAACTTCCACCTTCATGAACTCTCCTGTTTCTGACACACTGACAGGGGTGCAAAAAGCCCTTTTGGGGTGCAAAAAGCCCTTTTGGGAAGCTCTGGTTTGTGACCATTTTACAGGTATTTCTTCCCTGGAACTGTGTGGCACAACCATCCTCTTTACACAGCATCACTGCTGAGGAACTTGTCCTCCTTTTTATGAAATGTCAGCCTGGGAAATGCAGCTGTGCCTCCAAGCCTGACCCTTCTCTCTGAAAGGCTCTGTCAGGCACAGGGATGGCTGAGCCAATCCATCCCACAGCCCATCCCTGCCCCAAAGCCAGGCTATGATGTGGCCCTGCCACTCCAGCAAGGCCACCAGATCCCACAAATGCCCGGGAAGAAATTAATGTTGCCCTGTGCACAGAGCTTAGGTCACTAGCAGGCGCAGGGAGGAGTGCATCAAATGAAGTTGGGGGATGCCCTTTTAAATTCAGCGGGGGGAGCCGTTCGAAGCCCCAGAGCCCCAGTCCTTGGAGCATCCTCAGGGCTGCCTGACCACACAAAGCTGTGCAGCAGTGCAGCTAAAATGTCTGCATTAAAAGAAAGCAGTCAAGCCATAAAGCACAAATCACATTTTCCTAATTGCTTTTCTTACATGGCCAATTGCTGTAGATGTCTCAGGSACATTATGCATTTGCGAACAAGAGACGAGTGCCTCAGATAATATCTCTCTTTAAATGAGATGCACTGAAATGTGCTGTAAAGAAGGAGTCCCTGTGCCAGCAAAGAGCTCCTGGGATACACCAGGAGTTGTTGCTGTTATTAACTAACCAGGAATCCTAAAGTTATGAAATACTGCCTGAGGTCAGGCAGATATAGGAGTTCACAGCTGTATCTACCTATTTGAGCTAAAGTAATTTAACTTATGTATCCTAAATCCATATGTTTGATGTAAATGAGGGTGGTGGGGAAGGAGGAGATGAATCAAATATCCTCCTTTGGCGCTTGGCTGCAGAAGTTAGGATTTTTAACTCTGGGCAATTTTTACAGATCAGAAGCCYGCTGAAGTGTGCTATGACATTAAAGTTTGATTAGGGCTTGTTCAAAATGCATTGCCTAAATCCCACATTATGATCTGTTCTGTGGAGAGCAGCGCCCTGAGTTTGTGTCAGCAATAGCAATGGGGTTACATTACATGGCATCCTCTGTGCGAGCTCCTGCAGAACAGCAAGATATTTAATAAAAACAATTGTCACAGAACTGCATCACAAAACCAATGGGACAAATTATCTACTACGAATTTTAGCTCCAAGTCAGCTGCTATTTTGAGCTTCTCTCTTCATTTTCCTATTCCCGCTCTCCCAGCTCACATTTTTCACAAGATCAAGAAAGGAACAAACCTCATCATTATCTTAAAACCAACACTGGACTGGCTTACCTGGTTGCACAGTGGGGATGAAAGACGTGGTCACTTGTAGGTCATGCTAATAGATTATTTACAATTCCAGAGCTTCACTCAAGTACCAYAGGGATGCATAATTTCAAGGTTCTGTACTTTCCTTTACAGAAAGTTACATGAAATGCATAGCTACAGAAAGCAGAGTCGTGTCATTTAGAGTTAGCTTTCCTGTAGCCGTAAGGGCCAGAATTTTTTTAAGTACCATTTAAGCGATGTCTGTTTGAATCTGCACAGAAGCAGCAGTGACTCAGCAGCATGAATTCTCCAAAGCCTTGTTATTTTGACTGGAATGGCAAATTTATATTAAGCACATAGGTTGACTGTTGGGAGTGGATGTGGTGAGAGAAAGAGGCAGGAGATTCAGACATGAAGWTAAGGAACAGGGAAATGTGGAAGAAGAAGAGGCAGAAGAAATGGAATTGGAGGGACAGAAAAAGACTAGCAAGGGTTGCTGCTCACGGTGGCTCAGAGGCTGGAAGTATGAATATTTAATGTCACTTGTGTCATACAAGAATGACACAGGAATCAGGATACACTGTAATATGTATTCGTGGAGTATTTGCCACCAGATGAGGGACCAAGCTTCAAACACCTGCTGCCAGCTGGGATCCAGGTGTTCCTCATTCCCAGGACAATGGACGCCCTAACCCTTCTGTATAAAATTAGCCAAGGGAAAACATCCTTCTCCACCTGTCCCACCTTTTGTGTGGAGCTTAATGTGGCAGGTCCATTGAGAAAATTGTGTCCAGCAGCTTCAGCTGCAGAAGAATATCTACCCTGTAAATCCCAGTAATACATAGTTCCAAGTCCCTCTGGACATCAAGGCTGCATCCTTACAGGTGATTTTAAATACATACCCCACAGCAGAAAAGTAAAATGGGAGCTGTGCTGGTGGGAAAATTAGGAACACAGACATTCTTGAATGCTGCTGCTTAAGGCAGCAGTTAGGCATCAATGTCTTTTGTAGACATAGCCTCAAGTAAGTGCAGAAAGGTTATATTTTATCCTTGATTTCTTTGCCAGCCTCCTACTGCTAATGGAGTGCATCTTGCTGTGGGAAGCATCCATCCTAAATTTATACCCAGTGTATCTCTTGAGAATCACTTTTTGTTTCTCATACCCAAACTCAGATGGGCATTTGGCACAATGCAATGTATCTTTTCTGCTTGAAATATTATTCATGATTTATCATTTTTCCTGGAGCATCTGACATGAGAGGAACATTCTATGTGTTTCTTTCAAACCCTTGGTAAAACTGCCTCATCCCACTCACTGATGTTAGTTCTTGCTCCTGATCTCAGCCCAATAATCACACGCCTCCAGCAGCTATTTACGTTTTCCTTTTCCTCCTTTCCCCTTTTCTGGTTTTTTTTTCTTGCTTTTGAAAAGGACACTGGGAGCTCTCCCTTTTTTTCTTTTTGCCACAAGTTATACAACCCAGTGTGTACCCATGCTAAAACAAACGGTGCAAGAAAAAGTAACCTTAACCAACCAAAATTTCAATATACTTCAAAAACATATGTGAACTGTTGCCATTGTTCTAAAATTATTCCTCAAATATATTCACAGGAGTGGCTCCTGTCCCACTCAACCAAGCTTATGGTGCCACATCAATAGAAAGCCTTAGCCTTGCTGTGCAACAAACACGAAAATCTACAACTTCAGAACACAGAGCAACCGGTTTTCCACATACTACAGCAATTTTCACAGAGCCATTTGCCAGAAGTCACAAAGTAGATCTGTTCTAGAGTCAGAAATGGAAGGTGGGTATCCTGGCTTCCACTTTTATTGCACTATGAACCAGATTTTATTGCTTCCCAAAAAGCAAAATGGCTCTAATGGAAGCAATTCTCTCTCATGTATTTCTTCAGGGAGCTATGCAAGAGACACAGGAGAAACAACTTAGGAATATTACAGCTGTCATGAAATCCTTTTTTATCAGTTCCTAGGGAAGAATTCTCATACATGAGTGCCTTCAATTCTGCATTTAGAATCTAAATCAGCACTGAAATATTTACATACTTCTTTCTTACGTGCTTGATAGCAGTGTCCAAAAGCAGGATTTCAGCATCCTGGTCAGGCAAGCTGGGCTTGAAATTCTGTGACTTTCCTCCCTCCATGCAGCACAAAAAACTTGACTTCTGAACACATGTACACTTCTAAAAATTTCCCACTTCACCATGTGCATTACAATAGAAGACATACACTACACAGTGGGTACCATACAGCTTATTATGCGAAACTGCATACTCTCTGGAACTCAACCAAAATATTTAAAGCTGTGTCTTACCAAGGTCTGAGTGCTCTGAAACCAATTCAATGAGATTGCTATTCAAAGTTTTGGCAGGTTAAGCTACTAATGGATTTTACGAGCACTCACCTTTGCTGTCTGTGAAGTTCCGTATACTAAGAATGTCATTAAGGTCYTGATAGTGGTTCTGCTTAATGTATGTTGTTTTCTCAGGAGTRTCCTGAAGTTGCATTGTGACCTCTTCCAAGTCTTTGTCCAGCTGCAAAACAAAATGATCCTTCAAAATTCAAGAGTCCTTGCTTCWGGTATCTGCACTGAGGCGTAGCTTTCTATAATTAGACTGGAAGGCAGGTGGTGATGCAATTACTACACTRTGACAGTCTCCTCATAGCACTGCTACACTACTACACTCTAAAAATAATGCTACAAGAAACAAATTGTGTTCAACTGTGATGCTACACACAGGGCATGTGAGMGGAACAAGCTTTAGCAGCTGACAGTGGAAGCAATGGTGTACTGACAAACGGGAAAGATACAAGCATTAGAAACCCATCCGGAAAATCCCTCAGCTATTTTTGTGTAAAATTGTGTAATTCATAATTATTAGCACTTCATCCATCATGTTATTGAACGCACAGGAGAATATCAGGGATCTATGGCATGTCCAGTCATGTGAGTGGCTGCAGTCAACTCTACCAGGAATGCTTTGCTTTTAGCACTGAGCAGGATGCTGTCCTCAGATGCTAACTTGTACTCARTTGTCTACAGCCCCAATAGAAAATTACAAGATACCAGCTTCCTAATGCTCTTTGTGAACAGTCGTGCAGGATGTGGTGTCCACATTATGTCCCACTCATTACCAGCTTAACAGAATTTTAAAAGTGCTGAATTTAGCTTTGTTTTGCTTCCTTATAGAACTGGGGCACAGCAACTCAAACCAGATGAGCCAGAGATGCAGCTCTAGCCATGGTGGGGCATATTMCAAATCCCCTGGACAATGACACTGRTTTGGACCCACYRGTTCTGGGAATTYAATCTCTTTAAACAAAGTCCAAAAGAAGCAGGCAGGGCCCTGTGAGCACTAATGTGGCTGCTCTGACCAGCCTTACGTGCACTGACCATGAGCCTTGTGAGGCACAGGCTGAGATCTTGTGAGTTAGTGGAAAAGAACTACAGCAGAGTAAAGGAACACACACAGCCAGCAGGCAGCCAGGCCTTCATTAAAAATTTCAAGGCTCTCACATGAAAGGGATCTGGCAAAGCTGAACTAAATGTCTTTAACAAGGCAGAGATAACTTTTGCTTTTGGACTCTGGTAGTCTGAGTACACACCTTTTAGTTACCTAGGTAATCGATCATTATTTAAGGGCAAAGGAATAACTGTTACAATAAAATACTTTTCTTTCGAGGCATAAAAATAATTATTATAAAGTATAATTTAAGACTGGGCAAGAACRGGTAATTTCTTTAAGATATGATCAGTTATGGTTATCTTGTTCCAAAAATTGGACAGTCTTCAGACTGGTTTGTCATAATTTCAGATCTGCTGAGCAAGGATGGACACAATTATCAATGTACATGCCAAAGCTCTGATGGAATTCATTTATTCCAKGTACTCAGTCTTTCCTCAGTAGGTACTGAAGAAACTTCACTGCCTTTGTGCCAAAGGGGTCAGCTCACCTTGTTTATAAAAGCTTTTTCTACCTTTAAGAAGATACATAATTCTGTTTCATGGAAGATGTAAAAAATCTGTCTAACAAGTTTTTGAGCAAACTCTCAGAGAGCTGAGAAATAACAGCACCAGCAGTTTCTGAACTCAACCATAAACAGGAACAAAGACAGCCCTTCAGTGCTCCTGGGGCTGCAGATCTCTGCTAYGCCTGCTTGTAAAGGTTAAACTCCTGGATCTGTGGAGCTCAGCACGTCCATGTGAAACAGCGGGGTAATTGGCCTGTCACAAATAAATAGGGCAGGTTTAATTCCATTTTGCTAAGGCACCTTTTCATWTTATCACACCTGCTACATATTTGCTGTACTAGTTAACAATCCCTAAAAATTCTCTCTTTCCTATTATTTCTATGGGGAAAGTTTACTTTTTTCTTTAAAAGCTAGTCAGCATTTAAGCAGATTTCAGAATCGCAACAAAAAATAATGAAAAATAAAGTGTTTAGGCAGTGTATGCAGTAAACAATACCTCTGTAATTTTCATTCTCAAGCGGTGGTTCTCTGACTGCAATCCTTCTAGTCGAGATGTGCTGGCCTGATTGACGCTGGTGACTGATGTTGATGTTTTTGAATCTTCTTTCTTTTGATTTTGAGTGAACTGAAACCGTCTGTTCTGTGTGGCTGCATCTGGGTTTGTTCGCAGTGTGATGAGCTGAAAGGTTGAAAAGCCTTAAGAAATCCTTTTGCAGTTATTTATTTTGTATCTCAAAATACTGAAAGGCAAACCAAGAGCTCCTTTTTGACTTTCAAGCATAAAACTCTGAAAAGTGAGCTCTGCTTGTCATGTGCACTACTTGAGATGATTTCTGAATAATTTTATAGAATAGGTTGAATGAAAATGATTATGAGAACGGAAACTTTAAAAAAAGTAAGGAAAAAACGAATTCAAAATATATTTATCTGGATTTCAAATATATCAAAATATATTTTAACATTCTATCCAATGTATTTTTCKCCTTCATTGATATGTTTATAMTTTCAAAGGATAWATTCCTTCTTCAAGAAAAAAAAAAMCAATCCATCAAACCCTTCTCATCCCAAGCACAGTTTCATCTGAAATTTCTCCTTTCCTACTGTTCCAAGTAACACTCAAGCAGAGAGAGACATGAAGCAGGAGTATTAACAGAGAGAACTCATGGGAGATTGCACTCTGGAGATAACAGAAACTTAATTAGTTTTTAGCAACCCAAAATAAACCAAATCTGTTCAAACAAATTAAATAAGCCACTTAAAAAAAGGTTAACCTTAAATATAGTTAATTTAAGCAAATATAAGTAAAATTTAACACTCAGTGACAATGTGAAAATACCACCTCGRCATGAGGAGAGAAAGCGACTGCTGTTTGGCAAGGGGGAGAGAGATTCTCAGATTACTCCAGAGAATACAAAATTTGTGTTACTTGCCAAGCAGCATACATACATTTGTATACAGACAAAGCCAAAGGAGCTCCCTGCCCTGAGAGGACAGGCTTGGGATCATAAATCCAAAAGTGTCAGGTTGTCTGAGAAGAGGYAATCAGTTTGTACGCACAGCCCAGCCAGATTTTGTGGTAAGCTGCATTTTGGAATTGACTCCTCTCAAGAGMATGGAGCTGTTCTGCAGGTCTGTTGGTGTGAAGTAAAGCCCTAACTTCTGATGGAGGGCGATGTGGCTGCTCAGACTCTGAAGAAGGTGGTCCCTGGCATGCATTTACAAACCAAGGCTGCAGATTGGGATGCTACTTGCAGATAATACATTTAATTTTTCAGGTGGTAAAGTAGATGGAGAAGGCTAAGGTGCTCTGCCTTCTTCACCTTGGTCTTTATTKGTAAAACTTGCCTTCAGAAATTCCAGACCTTTAAACTAGCTGAACACATCAAGTTCAGCCAGCGTGACAGGTTGCTTGCCTGAGGATTAAGGGAACAGGTCCATGTCATTACAAGGCCACTCTCAGTTACTTTTGGAAGATGATGTTGATTGGGGAGCAGTTTTTGAGGACTGGAAGAAAGAAAATGTCACAGCTGTGTTCAGGAGACATGAGAAAAGAATTTGGGGAAATTCCTCCTTGTCACCTCCACCTCAGCCCACGGAGAATGCTGCAGTAAATCCTCTGGGGAACAATTTCCAAACGTATTAAGAGCAAGAATGTGATTAGAAGCAGTCATCTTGATTTATGAAAGAGAAATCCTGCCTGACCAACCTGATTTTTAGCTTTCTTTGGTGAGATGTCTGGGCTGGTAGAAGAGGGTAGACAGTTATTTTTCTTGACTTAAGCAAAGATTTAACACTGTCTCCCATTTCATCCTCATAGTCAAACTGATAAAATAGTGACTGGGCAGGCGGCCACTGAAGTGTTTCAAACCGGGCTGAACTGACAGGCTCAGGGGATTGTGGTAGCCACTCTCTAGTGCTGTTCTCAGTGTGGAAGGACCTGGGTCTGGGCCAACAAGAATCTCCTGAAGCTAGGAAAAGTGAAATACTAAGTCCTGCCCTTGAGGAGAAATAAATCCCAAGCAYATACCCAAACAACACGAGGGCTGTTTGGCTGGAAAGCAGCTTTTCAGCAAAGGCAGTGGAAATTGTSGTGGAACATGAGCCAACAGCACTCTGTGCCAATGGAGGGGATCCCTCCTTTCTGCTCAGCCTGGGTGAGAGCATACCTGGGATGTTGTRTCCAAGTTTGGGCTCCCCAGAGCAAGAGGGAAATAGGTGTACTAAAGAAAGGCCAGACAAATGCACAAAGATGCTGAAAAAGATCACAGCCTTTAKGATAGAAGTAGAGGCTGATGATTATTTAGCCTTCAGAGAGGATGACATCAGGCAAGGGACAATGTTATTCATGTGTATTCAACATATGATGGAAGAGAGAAAGGAGGATGGAGCCAGATGCTTCTCAATGATGTGCAGTGAAGGGGAAGGAGACACAAGCTGAAAAAACAGAATTTTCATTTAAACATCAGAAAAAACCTTTTTGTACTGTGAACACAATCAAATGGTGGTAGAGATGCTCAGAGGAGTTGGGAAGTATTCATCTGGAGATAATCAAGACCCAACTGCTCAAGGCCATGGGTATCTTGCTGTAGCTGAGCCTTCCCAGAACCCCTGTGTCTTCACTCTCATAATTCCTTGTTTCAAATTAGGCTGGTTGCAATGACTGGTGCATCTAAGCCCCAGATCAAAAACTGCATGAAAAAGAAGTTAAGCGTGAAGAATGATAATTACAAAGATTCTTAAAGCAGCAGGCAGAAGTGTTACAAGATAAAAGCTCTGCAATTTGATGTGGTCTAAGTTCAAACTGAATATGAGATAGAAGTATTGCCGTGGAATCATCTTCACCTGGGAGTTTATAGCTAAAGATGGGGTGTTTTGCAACAGGATCATGCTGTAATGGATTCATTCACATGGTGAGGATTAGACTGAAAAGTCCATAGGCAACTGTTGGCTCATGCTGTACAAACAAGGAAGTTAGAGGAGCTTTTCATTTTTTTTTTTTCTGACCATAAAGTGAGTGGAACTTATATCTTGCTGTCTTACATCTGTGCAGTTTCAAGTTTTGCAAAGGGTCAATGCTGAATATCTACAGAGCCARTCACAAATAGGCATAAAATGCTACCAACACAGAAAACTAATGTTTTAATCCCTAGAACTGATTTTGCTTTGCTGCACTGCAGGAAACTGGATCAGAATTAATGTGTTAATGCCATTGCAGCCAATAATGGTGTGACCTTGCTGGGTGACTACAAGGGAGCCCAGTGTTCTGTCTCAAAATGCATGGAGTAGAAAAAAAATAAAAGCACATAGAAGCTTCATAAACATGGAATAGCTTGCAACAATTACTTTATGAAGAGAGAATGCATATTAAGATTTCTGCTTTTAAAGAAGTCAAGGGTATGCTGGAAAATACTATAGACATCTTAGTCTTTAAAAAGATAATTAGACATAGCAGGAATGTTAATTTCTAACAGGAAAAATATACATAAGTGATTGGATTCTGCAGATAATGTCTATAAGATATCCTTGAATGCAGAAATCTTTAACAGTATTTGGAAAGTCTTTGATTGGATAACAAGAATGTCTACAGTTAATGTAAGTAYGATGCAGTATAATGTTATCAACATTTGTACCTTTAAGTGGAAAGGGTAATGAATATTTCCCACCCCGCCCCTGATCTCTCTCATTCTGCTGTGGGATTTTCCTTATGTTTTTTTCTAAGGCACTTTTTACTGAAATGGCAGTGGACGAAGTGGACATTTAACTGGAGAAGTATAGTAATTGCCATGTTACAAGTAAATAAGATTAGTAGAGCTGACAAGAAGGAAGGGGAAAATGTCATGTTTCATTCCCTAGTGTGTCTACATCGTTGAGTAGTTGCCTATTCAGATTCATAAGAGGGCTGTGGGGCAAAATTGAATTCCAGCACTGTTGACCCAGGAGGCGACTGAAGATTAGCTAAAAGGAATTCACTTTCCTCAGTGTAGCAGAGAAGTGGCATTCACCTGGCTCAGAACCACATTACTGCCTCTGGTCAGTTTAATAAATGAGAAWGTGCAGGCTTCTGGGTCTTCATTATCAACCCCTGTGCTTGATGAGCTTTAGATTCACCAGCCATGTTCCTATGTCACCAGGATTGCACCAATTTATGGCGTTGTTGAAGGGGAGAGATTTGGTACCTTTCTCCCCCAAGCACCTTACCCAGATTCACAAACCAGGTGATGTTGAATATAACCTGCAGGCTCCAGATGGGCTCTTGTGCAGCCTGTGCTGGAGCAGGCTGAGGGGACAGTTCCAGCCAGCTGTCCTGCTGTGCCTGTGGCACAGTGAGGTGAGGAATGGTGTAGGACAATATATACGAGTGCTGGAAGAACCCTCCAGCTGTGCAAGCACTCACATGGGCATTGGAAGTGCTGCATTCCAGCCCCTGCTTCAACATCTTTTTTTTTGTAGAAATTCATCCAGTGATGGATTTCATTTCAAAAGAATGAAGCATTTGGAAACCTGACAATTCATGGAAAGAGGCTAAGGACTTCATTCCAGGAGGCCCATGGTTCATGCTTGTATTTTGAGAAAAAAAGAACTGAGAGGAAAAATGAGAGTAGGGTAATTGGGGTTTAAAAGAAGATCAGAGSAGGGGGTTAAAAAAGGAAATAAAAAAGTCATTTCAGAGCCTGTGACAAGAGAAGAGAAGGATGGGCAAAGGAGTACGAAAGCAAAGGGGCAAAGAGCATGGACAGCATTAATAATTCTCTTTGAAGAGAGTTCTGACATTCTGTGRAGGTATTTTTGGCATCAGAGTTTTAATATGCCTTTTCATATAGCTTACATACTTCAATTTTGCAGTATTTCAAAGTGCACTCTATYGCCGTGTTTGTGAGTGTTCCTTCAATTTATAATGAAGTTGCGATTCTTCCCTAAGATCCAGAATAAAAATATGACTATACATGTCTGTTTGGCTTTTTAGTATTTGAGAAACTTGCAAAAACAGCCAGTCCTGAAGAACGAATTACTTTG
>NW_026623342.1:525607-525966 GCF_030028575.1 Malurus melanocephalus
GCACCACTTAGCACCAGAGCCTACAGACTACAATTTGCTCAGTACATTTATTGAACATGGCCCAGTAAAGAGCCACAAACTTCTTATAAATACTCACTTGAAAAAACTAACATAAAAAAATAAAAAGACTACATTTTGCCTTGCAAATGTTTCAGACATCCAACTGCATATGCATCTAATTTGGGGTAATAAGTTATGTTTACACAAGGAACTTAAAATGAATGCAACTGAACATTTTACTTCAAAATATCAAATGCATGCCCTAGTACTTGAGGCTTCTTTAGAGCAAGCTTATGTAAAAAACAGTTTTCCTTTCATTAAAGACCTGTCATATTCATGTCTAAAGCTTAAATCTGCAA
>NW_026623342.1:526688-532629 GCF_030028575.1 Malurus melanocephalus
GGAGACAAGACCTTATAGAAGGACTTGGTTAAGAATTCACACACAACCCTTGCACTTGAAAAGGTGAAARACATCCACATATTAAATCATAATTACAAAACAGCAGGAAAAAAATCCAGATCCATGCAAAATAACTTCACCTACCTTAGGTACAAACACAAGGCAGAGAGTAATGGTGCTGCAGAATATTATAACTAAAGCAACTATGCAGAACTGCACATTGGGTTGGTCCCGAGTAAGGAATGAAACAGCAGCACCAATAATGCACATTATGCCCACGTTGTATACACTCATTCCGATGTACTTGCTGTCATTCAAAGCAGGAATGCTGACATTTCGTGTCTCCCAGGCGAGGAAACACCCAAATAACTGAAATGGTAAAAGGAGGAGAAAAGATGATAATTATAAGAGGAATTGGCTGTCATCCAGAAAAAGCACTAATTTAAAACAGGTGTGTTTTCCAACTTGACAAATATAGGTGTTATTACAATTCAGAGATATACACCTACCTTTTCCTCRATATCTAATTACCTATGTGATTTGTTTTGCTCACTAGGACAGATTCCTGCTGTAACAAGAAAAATGTGAAWCTTCAAATTAGTGCTGATTGGAACAAATTTCCCTAAATGCTATGGTTATCTTAATTTTAGACTTTTAATAATTTTTAGAGGCTGTCCTTCCTGTTTCTTTTCAAGGATTCCAGTAAAGATATAATGTGCATTGTTCTTTTAGCTATTTTTACCAGCTGTTCTCAATATACTCTTATCAATCCAGCCATTCATTACATGATTATCACCTACATTAATGAGCAGCAGTGCCAAGATGTGTCCCATGAGAGATAAATATACAATGTAGAAAGTGTCACCCGAGTAGTTCAGATTACAATTATAATGTCTTTTATTATAGTGGGAGTTGGTAATGGCCTTTCAATTGCAGTTGTCTAATGATTTCTGGCATAAAACATTCTTGTGGCAATTTTTTGTTTGCTCTTTTCCTTTGGTGTATTTTTAAGTTTTAGCCCTTTTGTTATTTGCAATATGCTTTTKCAATTCAGCAGGGGAAAGCCTTCAGTGGAAGGAAGCCATCTCCAACCCCTGAAATTTAATTAGATTTTTCTGCAACATGAACTGCTGCAAACCATTATTTTCTTCCTCTTGCATTCCTCAGAGAAGTTCTGGCACTGCAGTAAAACCCCAAATGAACTCAAGACGTTGTCAGTAGGTAACCCATCCTACAGTCCAAGCAAAGCCCCGTAGGAGTGTATGGTGCCTTGGAAGGAAGCATGACAGACAGCAGATGGTATTGGATGGAAGGGAAGGGCAGAGAGGAACTACCACTTAGGGGCAGGGCATGGTTTCTGTGTTTTCTAGCTTTTTTTCTGGTCACCATGCAGGGACAGACAAGAAGCAGAAAGAACAAAAAGGTGCTCTCCCAYCAGCCTCAGCAGCCTTCCTCCCAGACCATCACAATTGTCCACTGCCATGTCCTGGACATAATATTCCCTTTTATACAACTTCAATTCATGTGGCAATCCAGGAAACTGGAGGTCAGTGGTGATGCTGTTTGGGGGATTAATTGCAGTTGTTCAGTATAATTTACTTTCTGTTTTTCCTGATTTTTTTTTTCCCTACTGCAAATAACCTGGACTAGAAGAACAGTGTTCAGTTGCCAGACAAACAAAAGGGAATAGGGAACTGGCAGATGGATGYTTGCTCTACAAACTTGGGTTTCAGCTGTAGTAACACCTGGACACTAGTAACCACAAATTTCTTTGATTATTTGCTTAGTTTTCATCTCAAACAACAATGGCAACAAAGCCAACCACTCGTGACTCAGCTGCTTCGCACTCCCACAGGCACCAGCAGGCTGCAGCCTCCTTCCTACTCAGCCAGGCACTTCCAACCAGGACTGAACTGCCAGCCCTGCCCTCCCTRAGCTTGTCTGCTGGCTTATCTCATTCTCCTGCCCACAGCACATATGCCWCCCTGCCACACGCTCAAGAGCAGACCTGGCTGGGAGGTTTTGGCAGGTCAGGCATCCATTTTCATCCCTTGGAGTGTGGCAGGCTGCAGGGGCTGCCCAGTCCAGGCAAAGTGTGTGGAATCACCTGCTCACCCCCTTTCCAACGCTGCCATCCTGCTGCAATCCGTACCCAGACACATTGCCAGCAGCAGCAGCTGTAGCTGCCCTTGCAACCCTTACCTGAGCCTTTCCCAGCATCATTCCCACCCTATCCCTCTACGGGAGATGGTCCTGTCCAGGGCACTCCACGGCCTCAATGCTGCAGTCCTGCCTCTTCAGTGTAACCCATCTCCTTCAGTAGGGCTGGAGCCCACACCCTACTCCAGTCCATCACCTCTTCTCCTCACCTTCCCTAAGAATTCTAAGAAAAATTCCCTTAGGAATTCTAAGCAGCCTAAGAATTCCTGAAAAACCGTAGAGGTTGCTGCAGGAAGGGGATGGATGCTCTCAAGGGGTCAGCAGGGGATCTCATCCGTTCAGGGAGGGCGGCTGAGGTGAGTGTGCCCATTCTCCAGCTCTGGGCCAGAGCAGCAGCTCATCCTCCGCTGATAAACAAGGGAATATTCACATTTTCAGCTCATCCTCCACTGATAAACAAGGGAAAATTCACATTTTCAGCTCATCCTCCACTGATAAACAAGGGAAAATTCACATTTTCAGCTCATCCTCCGCTGATAAACAAGGGAATGCCTCCAACAAGGAACGATGCAGGCAGTACTCCTTTGCCATTGGGTCTGGCACGGGGCACAGGCAGAGCAGGAATGTACAAACTCCCTTACAGGCTCTGCAGAAGCAAATTGTTTACTGTGTTTACCTGAGTGCAYTGGGGGGGATGTGCGGTGGTGGTTCCTGTCTTCAGGGCACAAACCCATCACTGCCAGACACCTCACCCTCGCAGGGAGCGCCTGCTCTCCACTTTGGTGCTGCACATCTCAGTTCTGCAGCAAATTTACATTTTGACAGCCCCTGAACTGACAGACTGGTTTGTGCCAAGCTGTTTTGAAGGGCAGAAGGAATCCTTGCCTTTTTTTTTTTCTCCATCACATTTTTAAAGGGATGAGACCCCGATCAACCATGGAGAAGATTTCGATCTTCTCCTACCATGGTTACTTATTAATGAGTTTTTTAGGGTTGTAGGTCATCCCTCACTCTCCTCCACTTCCCCCAGTATGAACAGATTCCCTTCCAAAAGCATTATTCTGGGAATACAGCCAACATACTTACATGAGGCCAGCACTTATTACAAATAATGGGGATGAATTTATAGCTGAGGCGGTTATAAAATGATCTAAAATATCAATTATAATGGAAAAAAGATCGTTTGAAGAGAGTTGTGGAGGTCAGGGTTTGGCCCATTCTCATTTATAATTGAGAACAGCATGGCAAATGGTTAAATATCTTTCATAAGAAAGGAAGAKATATATTTATTTATACAATAACTAAAGAAAAGGGAAGTTTCAGCTAGTGCGTTTCCTCAGAATGAGGCACTATATATCTGAAAGCATTGTTTTTAATTTTTATTAGCATTTTGGGTAAAAATGCTTGCCTCAGGAAGAGATATCTCCTTTCCTAGAAGTCACAGCTCATCTTTGAGACTTAAACATGGATAAAAGCTGAGAGTTTTCTGCATCCTGCTGCCAGGGCAGTGGTGATTGCAGAGGTGCTCCTTGTTTGCCTGGTCCAGATGCCTGCAGGGCTCTGTGGGGTTGTAAGGTTTCTCCTCTGAGATAAAGCCTTCCTGAGGGAGCATGATGCTTTGCTTCCCCTCCATCTGCCCCTCTTATTTTCCCTCTTCCTGAGGCTCAGATAATATGCACACATGAAAGATTCAGTTTTATGACTGTAAAAATCCTGTATTTCTTTTGGTAAAATCCTGTAAAATGGCTAGGTTGAGGAATGGRATGCAGACATGGCTAACGAAAGGTTTGGATTTCTGTGATTCCTTGTCAACTTCTGAATATGAAACTTGGTAGCTGCAGTTAAAAACACAGACTCATTGTACMTAGTTCGGCTCCTCTTTGCTCCTGGTACCTAAACTTTAAACATTCAGCTTCCCCAGATACTAAAATTACATTTCAAATTATGCTTGGGGGGCACCTAATTTTTGAGACTGCTGTGGAATTTCAGGACTATTTGATATTTAAGGCTGCCTGCTGGGGATTTGCAAAGCAGCTGTCTCTTCTYCTATCTCCTAGAGGGCTCAAGCTGATAAAGGCATCTCAGGGCTTGGGCCCCACAGARAATACAGCAGCAGCCATCCTCATTCAAGACAACGATGCTGGTGATGACTATTGCAAAGCTTCCTGATTGGAGAATGCAGCACAATTCCAGATTTTGCCTGAGATGTGCCCTCTAACCCCAGAGCAGTTTGGCCTCAGAAGGAGCTGTCGGATTTTATGTAATGAGAGTGTGATTGTCTTAATTAATTGGGCACTTGCGTGGGATGTTAGCTCTGATCTGTGCTGAGAATTTTGATTAAAYAGTCTTTAGAGAAGGCCTGCAGGAACACACCTTGGGATGGAGGCAGGCAGCTCTTAGCAGTGCTCATGTGCTGGATTTGGAGAGGTGTAGGACACATCTGTCCCCACTGCCTTATCCCAGCTCACTTAGGCAGCTCCAGATTCAATTCCCATCCTGAGGCTTCTCAAAAGGAGTTTGAATAACTCAGGGCTACACATTCTCCTACAGGAAGCAGTTGTCTAAAATTTAAGGGATTTTAGTTCCTTTTGGATCTCAACCTATGACATTGAGAATGCAGCTGGGAAGGCTTCCTACATTGTTGGTCAYGAAATTAGAGCCTTCTTCAGTTTTGGTCTGCTAAATACACACATCTTTATGTAGAAAACAYCCCAAAATATGGTTTGGATTTCCTCAGAACATATGGGCGGCTGTACAGGCAGGATTGGTTTGTTTTAATATTTTATTTGAGGGTAGGCAGCTTCCATTTGACACTGACTTGGAATATTACCTTTGTAGCTGTTGTTGTGGCAGGTTTAGGCTGTGCTGTCATTACACCTAAAAAGGCTCTGAGAAAACCACTGCATAAATATGAGGAAAAGAGTGTCTGAAGACAACAGGATTATATCACTGTGATTAAAGACAGAATTCTGGTCACTAAGTGAAATCTCTGTTAAAATGATAGYGGCATAACAGGTCTGTGGAGAATACAATACTCTTGTTTACAGAGTTWRACAGGCAAATTTAACTTTGAGAAGTCTTGTACTGACCAAATTGTGATAGTTTGGATTATAGTAGAAGTGTTTGTAGCTGAAGTATTGRAGAGCATTTAACACTGTTTTTTTAAAACTCTATCAGCTAGTTAACTTTAAATCTTGTTCATGAGAGTCACTGCTAAGCACAGTAATAATTGCTTAGATCTACAGTACATGTTGATACAATCAAGTGCCTAATCTGCTATTGGATTGCACAGACTGTCACATGACAGGAAGGAAATAATTTATTCACTTCCATTGCCCTGTACTGCCCTTAAACCATTTTTTATAAGTTTCATTTCAAAGTCTTGTCAGCCTAGGTTGCAAACACTTTTAGGAAAGAAAGATGAAGAAAATTATACTGAAGATATCGGACGAGAGCAGAGAAATACCAGAGGAAAAATCTCCAATCTTGTCAGAAGTCGTGCTTACCAATAACTAAGGAATATGGTTTTGGAAAGGTAATATATAGGACCAGATTGCCTCTTTGCAGCTAATTGCAGTATTGTAGTAGCACTGATCCTACTGATTGKAGCCCTGCTGTGCCATATAAAAGAATAAAAGCAAGCCTTTACTTCAAAGATTTTTTGTCTGGAGATTTTTGTTTGTTTTGGTTTTGTTTTTCCTAGCTAGATTACTGTGAAGTTTCCCCTCCTGGCTTCCTTAAACAAAGGCAGTTGTGGACTCTGGCCTGTAGTAGTTGTGAA
>NW_026623342.1:532799-656703 GCF_030028575.1 Malurus melanocephalus
TAAAAAAAAAAAAAGAAAAAAAAAAGAAGATTTTTGGTTTTCATGTTTTCACTGGAGAGTTGTGCAGTAAACAATACTGAGCAGCTTTCAGGAAGATGCATAAAGAAGTGACTTTTTTTTTAATTGCCAGTACTATAAGTCAGGATAGAAAACTGAAAGACAAACTATACCCTTGTAAGTCTCTTACCTTCACAGTCAGTACAATCTGATGTTGAAACATTGCTCATTCCCAAATCTGCTCTGAGTCAGCTGTATATTTAGCTCATTTTCACAGAGTGGATAGATATTACTAAAAGCAAGCTTAATATTTCTTTTGAGAACTAGGACAAGAGCTAAATATTGTATTTATTTGCAAGATATGATATTCAGCTACTCAGCTGAAGGAGTTTCTTCTTAAAGGTCTTGGCAAAACCCTTTATTCCTAGTGAATGACAGAAASTCAGCTGCCCAAAGCTATGTACACTAACTGGCATCCAGATTTTACTCTATACTMCAGCCTCCCAAATCAACAGGTCAATAAAATATTTTCTTTCCATTCAGACTGTGTTTGACTTTCYTCCATGAAAATTTCTGCTTGGTCGTGAAACACATTCTAGCCACTAAGTTGAAACAAATACACAACTGGTTATTAGCAAATATCCATTTGGAATAGATTTATATTCTCTCTGGCATAAGATTATCACAGTCACAGCTCTCTAAAGAGCTGAATCACCTCTGCTAAAAACCAGTCCTACAGTTTAAATCTATTTCTGCCATACAAAGTCYGATGCCAAGAAACATGTAAGGGAATACTGCACKATCTGCAACATTTCAAAAATACATTTGAAGTTTCCTTAAGGTCATATTAGGGAAAAATTTATCCAACAAAACCATATGGAAATGTGATTTGGGATACTAAAATATTGTCCATGTTTTATTAAAGATAGTTAAGCTTCATGGTGGGGGAAGGTAGTTTATAGTGGTACCAGATATTTATTATATCTTTAATAAAACACATGAACTTAAGTAAACTTCAAATGTATTTTTGAAATGTGAGCTGTTCCACTGCTTCCCTTTCCTTGGTGRCAAAAAAAAATTTCTTTAGATCCAGCCTTCATAGAGTAAATATTGTGAAATAATGAGAGGARGAGCACATGTTGCACATCACAGCTGTACTATTCACAGTTAACCAGTTTTCTGCTGGATATTTGCTAACTAGTGCCTGTCACATAACCAGCATCTGCTTCCCCTCCTGCCTAACTTATTTTTTTTTTTAAATCTATTTCCAAGTGCATGAAAAAAATGGAAAAGTAATGTTTAGGTATTAGCCAACAAAGCAAAGGAAGTCATTGGAGAAGGGAGAAGGGGAGCAGCAGGAATATTTAAAAAGAACAACTGAAAGATGCTTGGGTGTGTGGTGTAAATGATCTGTCCTTAGTTTCACACGTGTMAAAAAGCTCTTCTTACCTTAAAAATTGTTTTGGGTGTTGTGGAATGTAAAACAGGCATAAAATTGGCCAAAGACTAGACARAATGTAACAAAACTTAAAATGAGGAATGTCATAATAATGCTTATGAATTACAGATCTAAAATAGAGATAGTGGGAAGGTAAGTTAAACATAAATGAAGCAGCATTAACAGAATTCATAAAGATTTATAAAAATGGAAGTTGAGAAAACTGAATCGTAATTATGATTAATTCCTAGGAAGATGACAAATTCAATAGCAGTGATGCATGATAAGATAAGCTAAATAAGGGGATTTGTCCTGTATTTACATGGGGATGGAACAGCCCATTCACATCTTGCCAAAACAGTGAAGTGCAGCTTATTCCAACAGTGAAAAAGCTCTGGAAAACTCTGTCAAGACGAGTTGTGGCAATCACAGAGACCCCGTAACTTACGTGCAAGAGTTTTAAGAACTGAATTAAAAGTTGTCTGGACTGCTCTTCTTAACTGTTGATATTTATTGGAATTCTGGCAAAGCTCCACTTAAGATACAAAGAGGCCATATGGGAAATGAGAAAGTGGAACAGCCCCAGTGATTACAGAGCTATTACCGTAATTTCTATCCTAAGCAAATTAATGAAATGGCTGACACATGNAAAAAAAAAAAAAAAAAAAAAAAAAAAGAAAAAGGGATAGCAATATAATTCAACATGTTATTATTTTTTTTCAATGAGTTTGCAATTCTGAATGAAGGTAATTACAGGTCAAACAGATTTCTCAGTAGTGTTAGTCTTAATAGTGCACAGTATAACTATTTAAATACAAAATGCTATAAAATCAGTAGAATGAATTTAACCTGATTGAAATCTACATGGTAGATCTCAACATATAGCTAGTAATGAGAAGCTATGAAAAAAAAAGGATAGTTTTTTTAAAAAAAATCCAACTTATGCTGTCCCACATATGTACATTGAGTTGGAGGAGACTATAATGACATGGCTGAAAATGATGCAGAGGAAGCAGAGGTGAAGAATGGTAGACAACTCACAGAAGGATTTTTAGAAAAGCACAGAAATTTGGCCAAATGCAGGGAAATTTGCCTAGAAATAAAGACATCAAGTCATTTTAGAGAAAGAGGGATAACATATAAAAAAAGATCCACCACAGTTCAAGATTTGGAAGAAGACAAATTCAACTTAGCAATTAGAGAGCCTGAGGAAGCAGAGGATTCTTTCAGTCAGACTTGAAGTTATGATTGAGCATTATCTGAAGGATATATTTTAGCTGAATTAATACTTTCTTTGGCTTCATAAATCAACTACAGGGTTGCGCAGTATATCAACTATAATGGAATCTTGGAATAAGAATCATTAGAAGAAAATAAATTTCTTATTCCTAGCAACCTTTATAAAATCCCATGATGCATATGCATTATTTTTTTTTCCTGTCTCAGCCATGAAATACTGATATTTTCATTCTTGACAAGGTTAGCTAAGGATGATATGTTTAAAATGGTGTATGAGAAGAAGTCAGTATTATTAGTTATGGCTTAAAACCACCTCAATTAACACAGGGGGAAAGTAGGATTTGTTACAGATAGCAACAGTCAACTCAAAATATACTTTTGCCTCAAAAGCCTTTTTCTCAGTAGCTGAATAGCTGGTACCTGTAATAACATGTCAAGCACACAATGAAACTTCCAACATATAAACATCTTGAGTCTACTGTTAATTTAAAGCATTATAAGGAAGAGAGAAATCCAACAGTAGACAAGACAAATGTGTGTGTGATTAACAAGCAAAGCATTCTAGGAGTCCAGTCTGGTATTGTTGTGGCTGAGATGAAACAAATAATTCACACCCCTCAGAAAAATGTTAGTGCCCTCATTAAAGATGCACCACCAGCAAGTTTAAAATGGTGTTTTCTATCATCCTTTGGAATATATGAAATAAAGATGCTTTTCAACCATGTTCGCCTCATCAAAAACCCAAATATTGCAACTGAGTAGTTGACATGCAAAGATGTAGTTGACTTGAAGAAGAGCCTAGAGGTGTTCAGGCATAGGTGGGACTCGATCTCAGAAGTCTTTTTCAGCAAAATTGATTCTGTAATTCTGCGTTGATTAACATGTACATATAGACAGACCTTGAACTTGTTGCAGCCTCTTAAGAGCTGAACTTGAAATGGGAGAAAACACACACTGAGTCCCCCACRTATGGAGGAACTGGAGCAGACTAATACATTGGTCATTAAGAAGATTCTTTAATGAAAAAGGCAAAATTTAGGATGGCCATTTTCCTGTTATTCTCTGTCACCAGTAMTAAGGAATCTGAATCTGGTAACTGAGAAGCCTTCATGCAGCAAAATAAGCATTTCCTCAGATCCCTTCAGAGGCAATTGAAAAATTGTGAATCTGACTTTTAGAGTTTCCCTTCTTTAATGTAAAGGGAACCAGTGTGTCCTGCCAAGTAATCACTTCCCTTTTTTTGCCATACCTTGCCTTTCCTGCCCTTTCCTGCCCTTTCCTGCTCTTCTGTGCTCTGCCCTACCCTGAGCGATTTACTCATTGCATCAGCACATTTAAGACATCAGAATGGACAGTATTGCTTTTACATCAGAAAGAAAAGAACTTTTTTTAGGTTAACCCAATGTTTCTATTCCCATTTTGAGACAAGAGGTCATGGTAAATAATTTTGGCTTGAGTAAAGCCATTTCACCTTAAATACTGCATTGTACTGTGATTAGCAAGATTAGGTCTTTAGTATAAAGTGTGTTAAATTAGAGGTGTGTTTTATTATTACAAATCACATAATTTTGTATTAGATAAATGTTTATAAAATGATACAGTGACATGAGAGGTTCTGTTTTTTGTTCTGAAGGCAAAGTATGGATGGTGTACAGAAATGTCTTTGGTGATGAGATAAAATGCATCAATCCTGTTGTCCTCATATCACTCATTCACTCATCATAGCAATTATTTAAATGACTCAGATAAGTATCTTCCTTTTTAATATGTAGCGATTTGTGTGTTAAGAGGGCACTGGAGTAATAAAAAGTGTGCATTTCACTGGTGGTTATGAAACTCTRTGTGTCTGAAATTAGTGAGTAATGGCATTCGTAAAATAAATGAAACATTAGGAGCACTTAAGCTGAATATTATAGATACAGCACAAACCAAGAGATTCAATAGGGAATTGGGAATTTTACATATGCACATATCCACATATATGCACACATTATTGTCTRATAATGTAATGGCATTTGCAAAATAAGTTTGCAAATGGCACTTGCAGACTTAAAGAGAGTCACATACCTTGTAGAAAATAGTCCAACATACATGCTGACAAACAACCTAGAGCAAAGGACTAGTGAGAACCAAAGCAGTTTGACTACTAGCACCACTTGAACCACTAACACTAAACTAAACTTGAAACTTCAAAGAAAGYTGTCTTAGAATGTATATTTAAAATATTTTAACTGAAAACATTGATGAATGTATTTCAAAACCAAAAAATCATCTTCCATTTGTTTGAATCTTACTGTGGCCCCAGTGCTGGTCAATGTAATGACTCYGAGTTTGTGGCACCCTTCAGGACCCACATCCATTGATGACATGCCAAGGCTAATGTGCATCCAGACCCACCCAGAACTGACCAGTAAGACATGCAGAATCTCTCCTAATTTCTGATCCCTGTCGAGGGAGCAAGTAGGTCCTAGCTCTTGATTTTACAGCCTCCTTGGACATTCTCTGAAAAGCAGGCATCAATACCTAAAGTTGCCTTTTTTTTTTTTTCCTTTTTTCATGAAATGTAAAGCCAAGAAGGTTTCCTTTTGGCTCGTAGCTCGAGAGTCAGAGCTCTCACCAGGGACACTTGATACCAGAGCCCTCTTGCTTGAAGGCTTACCCCAACAGAGCAGACTGACCACAAAGCAACTGTTTAGAATTCAAAGAAACAAAACTTCTCATCCCTTCATGTTGGATATTTAAAGACTTTTCAGCCTGAAAAAAGCAGCTTGGAAAGCAGCAGGACTCATCAGAGCAGTCATTCATAGGGGAGAGGGAGGAGGAGGGCTCCAGGCACCAGCAGCCTGCTCTGGGCAGCGGCACCAAGCAGTGGAAGGAGCTGACCCCRTCTYTCCCGGGTCCTGAGGAACGAGCACWGTGCMAATGCTCACAACAGATTGACCCCTTCAGGCAGTGTAGACTAATGKCCATCAGGCTTAGGATCCAGATGGGCTCAACTCGAGATAGGTGTTCTGCTGGTCAGTGCTCTCAAAATCAAAGATGTTTTCAAAGCCTTCAGGCTCAGAAAATTTTAATCACTAATAGGCACCTTTTCAGTTTGTTTGCTTTTTGGTTTTGTTTTTTTTTTCCTTTTAAACTATCAAGCTTCAGGGTTCCTAGAGTCTGTTTTAGTAACTAAATCTTTTCATGAAGATGGGCCCAAGTGACAAAAGGGTTATTTTGATTCAGCCCCCAAATTAATCTTGCACTGTCATGACTATTCCTCAAGGACATTTGCAACTGAGAAGCAAACATCTGTAACAACCTAGTTCTACCTTTTTGGAGAACCCACAGGAATTTGGATGATTTGACTTCTTTATTCACAAAGTTGTCTCATTTATAGAAGACATATTTTTGCTGAATTTCTTGGTTTATAGTATATCTCTAATATTCCTCTTAAGTGCTATTAATGTCTTGTTTATTTTATGCATGCACATACCCACACATTATTATCTAATGAACTTTAAAACAGACCTGATTATAAAAGKTGCACTCAAGGCAGTTTTAACTCACCATCAGCCATCAGGAAAGCAATTACAATTCACTTCAGGCCTATTAGTGAATAGCAGTTTGAATTCAGTGCCGTGCAGAAGCCATGCTTACCATCAGCAGCCCTTTGTAGGCGTAGACAATCCCAAGCCAAATGGTCATGTGGGTGTTTTCGCAGTGCTCCAAGATGGGTCGGATGGAGATGTCTCTGCCCGCGGGGTCCGGCTGCAAAAATAAAAGGTGTAATATTTGGATTCAGATTTGTTTTGCATTCACCTCAGTGGTATTTACCATTTTCAGTAGATATTTTCAGTATCTATTTTCAGTAGATTGAGGATGTGTAGAACACAGAGTGGACAACTTTGGGGTAGCTTGTGATGAGAGCAGACCCATGAACCTGCAGAGAAATGCAGTGAAAAGCAAGGATCTGMAGAAACAGCTTCTTGATAATCACTGCCTGGTGAGGTCACATCCACTGCAAACCTGAAAGAAAATGTYTGAAGTCACTCTGTATTTAACAATGTCAGCCATAGCTGTCAGCTTTAGGACAATTACTTTTTCTACAAGGCAAGCAGCTTGAAAGCACAGGCATGAAAAATAATGTATTTAAATTCATCTTTCCTTTCACCTGCAGTTTTTGTGGCATGGGCAAATGGCTGATAAACAATGCATGAAACATTGCTGTGTTTCAGGTCGTTTTTCATTGATAACCATGAGCTAAATCAAAGACCATTTACTACTGAAACTACACTAGTGGCTTAGAAGAGATTATAAATCATAAAAATGTGAAAAAATGTCCTTTGTAGCCAGTGATTGCCCATGGAAAATTAAATACTGCTGGAAGCTTTACACCTTTCCATTTATTTTGAAAAGGAGATTGTATAATATTTCAGAATCAAGAGGACTTAGAGACTATCAGAACTGTTTGCATGAAGGAGGAGCAATAACAAAGACTTAGAGAAACCTGCAAGAACCACCCYTTGCCCTCCTCACTTCTTTTTTTTTTTCTTGTGAACAGGGAAAAGAACAGTTGACACATGGAGCAAATGCTGTACGCAATTAGAATAGGTATTAGGGTCTGGTGAATCTGCTGAGCTCCCTGTTAATGATGTCCATTGGATGAGATCACCAGGATCTTCTCATATGTGATTCTGAGAGAACTTCTTTTAGTTACACACTGCAGAACACTCCCGTTGGCTGTTCTGAGCATACCTACAGTCTGYTGTGTTTACAGAAAATGCTGAAATATTGAAAGCTATTTTACCTTTCTACTTCGAAACACTGGGTTTGAACTTCAGCCAAACCAAGAACAACTCAGACACAGCTTTTTGTACCTGSTTATCCCAGTGGGCTTTTAAATTTTCCTTTTTGATGAATAACACATGTAAAATGTCKCATGATTATTATATAAGGGAAATTCATGTTTTTACCAACTGAAATGTAGAATTGTACATAAAAGGATTTTGGAGAGGTCTGAATAATTTCATAAAGCTTATTCTTGCTGACTCTGATGATGTGTGACTATGGATTTCAGTGGTCACAGCAATAATCTTCAGTTCACTTTCTTCCACTGCTGTTTTTGAGGCATTTCCCCTGACCTCATACACTGCAAAAAATGAGAAAACCCAAACAGCCTCATGATATGATGCACTGCACAGTGAAAGTATTCACAATTTTCTTTGCAAGTCCTTCAGTAGGCAAGACAATAACATTTAAAATCTTTTTCCATACTGAGCTTCTGTAGAAACCCTGAATGGAAAAATAAAGCCCTTGGAAAAAAAAGGTGTCTTAAAATAAAATAAAAACCTAGGCAGCAATATTAACTGTCCCAAAACACTTATGCCTCCATCCTAATGGTTGTTGATGACAGGCAAGCAGCCATTAGCTGGAGAACTGAAATGACTGCAAACATTAAGTGTCATCACAACATTTAAGATGCTACAAATGTTTGTCTGGGGATCAGCTGAACGACCTCATTCTCCCTGATCAATGACAAAAGCCCAACGCTAAAATGCAGGTGCACTGAGAGCACCCTTTCATGTCAAAGGTACAACCTCATGTGTTTAACATCATTTTTTTTCTATTATGCAATAAAGTTTACAGGACAAATCATTCACACAGACATCTGAATGTGTAACTGATGAGTCAACAGCACTGTACTACAGTGACATTTTTCTAAAATTCTAAATTAGATCTAAGCCTGCCAACAGCTCCATCTCTCATGGTCTGGAATTATGGAAGTTACATAAAATTTAAGGCTGTGGTCATTAGAATGCTTGCTTTTTTTTTTTTCTTCCACACTAGTGAGTCAGCACTGGACTGTCTCTTCATTTCCCTRGTTCCACATCTCTCCTCCCAGGTATTTCCTCTATTTCAGTTTCCCACTTTTCTGAAACTAAAAAGTGCATAAATAATGTAGACCTTCACCTGGTGCAATGGACAATGCCATGTAGTTTGTTTCCCTTGTTCCTGGATTGACAACTTCAGTCACATTTGGGCTGAAGGATTACTCCACTTTTAAGTAACTGTAAGTAATTGGAATAATTCCCTGTTTTGAAGAATATTAATAAAATGAGAACTCCTATTTGTTCTGTGGCAGATTATATTTTTATTTTCCCTGTGTGGCTATTCTCTCATGAAAATTTACTTCAAAATTGKAAAGTGTATATCCATTCATTACTCAAAACCTCTCTTTCAAGACCCAGAAACAAAAATGGTGAAGTGGAAAACATAACTTCTTTTCAAATACTATCGAGTAAGCATAATTTCCTTAGTAGGAAGATTGTCAGATTTTATGAGACATGATAGTTCAAAATTGAYGCTAATTAGGTRAAACAGTGTGTGCAGATTTTCTTTGTGAGATAGGAAAATCTTGTGAAGTGCTCTAGGTAGAGCAAGAAAAGAGAGAATATTGATTGCAACATTAGCAAAAGTGTACATGGGGCAGCAGTTCTTTCGAAAGACTTTCCAGACCTGCAAGGTGGTAGTATTTTAAACAAAAATTTGCTGAGGTCCTGTGCATGTGGAGTTAAATGTTGGCAGGTAGCAGTAATTCTAAAGTGAACCGATTTTTCTGATTACTTATCACTACTGAAAAATGACATTCCTGTTCTACTGCTTTTAATTTGCCATTCTGTTTCTTCACTGATTCTGCATGAATTAACTAATCATAGCAAAAAGCTGGGTTAAAAAAACATATGATATTTTCTGATGTCAAAAGAATTTTTGAAAACTCTACAATTACAGCTGAATGGGGCACTTGACTGACCTCTCTAATCATCCACCATTTGTGCACTTTGTTATTGCTTTGGAGAGGATGACAACATAAATGCTACCAGTGATTATATATGTACTGGAAATCTGCCCTTTCCTTTTATAGAAAACAATCTCAATGCCCTTCAGATGTCATTCTCAAAAGCCTGAAGACCTCCTATCTTGTGATTAGGCTGAAGCTTTCCTACCTCTTCTGAAACCTAATAAGGTTTCTGACATTGACATCAATTTCTGGAATGCTTTCAGMGGTTGAACATAAATAGTTTAATCTGTTCACTTCATACAAGAGTTGTGTATCATCASCAGTAAAATGCTTGTTTTACCTGTGATCTACTAGGTCTAGAGAGCAACCCAAAACAGTAAACAGATTATCCACAGAATGTTTATATCCCACTCTGTGTGTGTATTTATTATTTGTAAATTCTGTAATTCTGTTGCCTTTTCATTTTCTTTGCTCATCAGTCTGCTGRGAGGGCTGGCAGATCCTTGTCATAATAAGTGATTGATGGCCTAGGTGGGAACTGCCAGAGTGAGAAGTGAAGCTTAAAACTATCATGAACCGCCAGGGAAATCAGATTTTTTTTTTTCTTAATTATTAATTTTTTTAGATCTGTAAGTACAATTTCCAGTGGCTATTATACTAGCCAAAACCCTTCTGGAAAAGGCAGATGTTTGTATAAAGACTAACAAACCTTTGACTTATTTTGTGTCTTTATTGCTATTCCTATTCTGTAGCTCCACAAAGGTTTTAAAAGCAGGAAGGGTCTATGTTCCATGAGGCATTTCACCCAGCAAAAGTCTGTGAAGAGCAGACTGGGTTAGCACACGCTATCCAAAAGTCTTTGACCTTCCAAAGGTGCTTTTTCTCCTCACCAGGTCCCTTGGCCAGTACAGCAGATGATTCTRTTTGCAGAGCTGTGGTGCTGCTGTGTGACAGAGTTCAAAGTGGTCAATCTCAGCARCCTTTCTGAGACCTTCGCAGCAGATCCCCGGTGTGACACTGCCGTTTCTGGAGCTGCAGTTTCACCAGGGACAAAGTCAGAACATCAGGCCTCAGCTTTTTGCAAAGATGGGTAGGGAACATAAGGTAAACTGCTGCAGCTTCTGTTTACCGTGTTTGAAAGAAAAGGTGCATTTCCCATAGTATAGGAAAATGCAGGCTCATACTCTTCTGTCACACTGTTAAAACGATCTTCATATCCCATCCCACTCTCTGTTTTATCTTCCCTTTAAATGCCTCCAATTGAACTGGCATAATGACTGTGTACTACTGCTAGTTTGCARTGTGAATTAGATTTCTCTGGCATCTTCAGTTTGGCACATTTAGCAGTCATGTGGAGCTCAAATGTGATTCTTTGCCTTAAAACTCAGGCTTTGCTAAATTAGAAGATCATTCTTACTTCTTAMATTCACTTTTTTCTTTTTTTAAAGGATAATTATAGTTGGTTTATACTCTAAATTCTGTAAAGGTGTTTCACAAAAGGATTCAAACARTTTGAGCATGCAGTGTGAAATTGAGAGCCAGGCTCTTAATTATTGATGAAAAGAGAAGGATCAGACACTGTCGACTTTTTGATTACTTAATAATTTGAAGGTATTTTTAGAGCAAAACAGCWGTGATATGAAAAAGAGATTTTCCAGGAAATAGATCAATTTTTAAATGTGTTTTTTACTTTGTACAGTCATACTTTACATTAATGCAAAATAAGAATGGCAATAGTAATCTAGGGTAGCTCATTTGGAATGTCTTCCAATTAAAAATCTGGTAGGCAACCTGGAATAACAGACAACCTTGTTTGTCTTTGTTGATACCTGAGCTTGTATTCAGATACATTACAGATCACGCTCTATGCYCCAGAGCAGCTCAGCAAAGCACAAAACTATTACTGAATTCTTGCAGTCCAGTGACCAATTTAATTTCCCTTCAAGATTAATTGAGAARTTTGCACATTTCTGTAACATTCTAATGACTGAGAGATGAGGKATGAAGTATTTCAGAGCACGAGCTTTCTTATGTAGCTCTGAATACACACCCCTTGCCCTGTGACATGAACTAAAGGATATCTTTAGGTTATCCAAGGTGATTTAAGGGTATTTTCTGCATCATTCATTTTCTTGCTATACTGAAATCCAGTTCCCCACCCCACCCRAGTCAAAGGACTGGACTTTAGGCATTGTCTGGCTTCACAAATACTTCAACAATTAAACTCTTCCCTATTTAGAAGAAAAGAAAGAAATCCTATTTATATTGTAACTMCCAGAAAATCTTCATTTCAAGTGGTATTTAAGTATGGGACAGTAATTAGGTAATGGTTAGCTAGCAATCATGATACAATGAAATGGCACTTGCTGGAATACCCACAWGAATATCCCCCTTTATTTTTTAATTCAGGCACTTTTCTCAATTTGGTTTTCTAAAGAATAAAGAAGATGTACCATGTAAGCCAAGGAAAAAAGTACTGATACATTTGGGGGCTCCAAGGATATTGAAGTTGCTATTTTACATCACATATACATAATGTCACATATACAGAATGCAGGCCTAGATTTCCATGAATGGAAATTCATAATTTGTGAATGGGAGYGAAGAAAGACAGGAAACCTCACCCAAATATATTAGAGATAACCACAGTAATTCCTGCTWTCCCAAAACAATAAGGTTTGATAATACAGACACACTGATAATCACCCTGAAATACATTTAAAAGAAACCTACTTTTTAGGTCYCCATCTGCCTCTTGTACAAATAATTCCATTAATCAGTCAGAATGCATACTGTAAATTAGTGTGATTTAAAGATGATAAAATGCCAGAAGAGCTATTTATAAACTCTGGTACCATGAATTTATCCATACATTTATTTGTAGAGAAAATCTCCCATCATTATTATTTATAGCATCACTTTCTTTAATGAGTTTTGTTTTCCTGTTGTGGTGGTTCATTTTTGTTTAAATGAAACTGTTTTTTGAAATCCAAAAGGTTCCCAGAGATTTCTTGCTATTTTTATTAATATCACCTCCTAATCCAAGCACTTTCATTTACTTGCATTAACATAAAATGCAAAATTTTASTTTAGACTGAGTCAAGAAACCTCTGTGATCCCTGCAAACAATTGCAGACTAGTGAATGAAAAGGAAAAAGCAAAATTCTCTTGAATCACAGAGAGTTTCAAACAACTGTGACTGAGTCTTCCCACTGCACTCAGCTATCACTTCAGTAGAAATTTTACATGGTATCATTTCCTCAGAGAATGTTGCCCCAATTGCATATCTAGTGACTGGATAATGAAATGTTTCTGTGTATGTGCATGGAGACAGAGGGACAAGTGTTACAAAAGCTTAATAAAGCACCCTCGGCAGTAGAACGTGTGGTTTTCTTTGAAGGGAGGGCAAGGGGCCAAGCCACAAAAGAAAAGTAGGTCAGAGAAATGAAGACCTTTGTTACTCCCCAGACCCTCTTGCACTGCCCAGATTCTTCCAGAAATGTGCAGTTCTTGGTATCAGCTCCACAAGATGAGTATTTTCCCTTCCTTTCCCKCCAAGCTGCCCGGAATTGTGGTTCACAACCCAGACTTGCAGTTCCTTTTTATTCCTTTCCTAGCGAGACTTCCTGCTAAGCTGAAGGCCATGCCAGGCACTCCTTTTGGAGTAATTCAATGCCTCCTTGCTTATGGTAATGGAGACAGACAGCATTCTTGGGAAGGACGGCAAAGGCGGAAAGGAGAACAGGAGAGAGAAACCATAGAGGACAGCCAGGGACAAACTGTTTGGGTGGCCCCAGCTGGAACCAAGGCAGAGGCTCTTTTGGTGATTCATTTCCTGGTGGGTAGACTCTGAGCTGTAAGCAAGGCTATGACTTATCAACCATTCGGTGACACTCAGAGAAACTGGATTTAACATTTTCCTGTAAATTAACCAGACTTGCCCCCATCAACTAACAGAATCTATCACCAGTTGYTCCTTCCTATGAGAAAAATCAGGTYCTCRRTTGTGCCCAGCTCTTTGGGTCAAGGAGGGCWACAATCTCACCTCTACAACTGTCTTATATTTTCCATTTAGTGCTATTATTCCCCTGATTTATGGGTTCTGGAATTATTTACCACTACGCTTATTTGCATTTCAGTGACAACAACAACAAATGGACACTGACTTAATTCAGAAAGTGAAAAATCCATTCCCTAAGAGGATTTTCAAACATACATATCAGGTGTGGGAGAAGAGAGAAGCACAAAATAGGGTTGTACGACATTTTCAGAGGCAAATATCAGCTGAGACCACTGCCACCCTAAGCAGGCACTGATAAATGGTTTCTGGGCAGTGGCAAATAAAAAAAGGATTATTTCTCAGCATTAAGGCCCATTTTAATTTCCYCACTTGTTCTTTTATATTGTCCAAAATGGTAAGATGATGGTCCATCAACCTACTGGTTCTATTTTTATAGCAGCAAATATATATATGTATTTATATTTACACTAAGACATAATTGAGGAACTGAATTAAGTAGTAAGGGGAGGCATTTCCTCTGTTCTCAAAAATCTCGAGAAAATTATTTAATTTCTAAATGCAAAGACCAGCTTAATAAGTACATTCCATAATTTCATCATGATAATTGAAGCAGAAACACCTACTTTGTCTCCATAAGTCCTTCTAAAATTAGGTAATTTAACTTCCTCAWCACAAAAGCTGCTCTCTCTTCAGTCAACTCCTAGTTTCTTCTTGACAGTCAAATGTAAGGTTCATCTCAATATACAGAAGTACCTGAACGCATTTTTCTTTCATAAAAATCTTGAATATTTTGATTTTCTTTCTCTCACCTTGCAACACTAGGAAGGTCTCAGATACAAGTACTTTTACATAAAATTTTTATCCAAAAAATGAGTGGATGAATAAATCAATAAAGGTCAGGTCAACAGAAATATTTTGATTACTTCAAAAGATTTAATTTAGTTTTGACCTTTTAAAACTGATAACCTTCTCTGRTATAACCTAACTCCATTTTGAAAAGAAAGGTCATGTTGAATTCAAAAGAGATGTTCTTTAGTTAACAAAGGTCAACAAGAACATTTTAGCRCTTCCCTACCAAAATAATTCTGCATGGGGAAACTGACTGAGACCACCTTTTTTATAACAATGTATGAATCTTATGGCTACTCAGTGTTTTCTGAGAAAAGTATCTCAATACTTAGCTTAAGGAATATCATCAGCAATAAGATTGCAAATCCTTGGTTTTTACAGATTAATTCTGAAGATTCAGACTTGTCAGTATAACTGATCCTATATTAGGACCATGACACCAGTTAATGGTTTCTTTACATATACCTTTATATAAATGTAAATATATCTTCATTACTTTTACTGAAATAATTATGCCAGCAAACCTTACAGACTGATGTTCAGGACAGGTGATTAAAGGTGTACAAAATATGTCTTCATCTTCAGTGGAGTCCTGCTTCAGCAGTGAAAAATGTAAACCTCAACAAACTAAAATTACTTTTGGAATCTTAAATCAATGTCTGTCCTCCCTTAAAGAAAAACTCTGAAATCAGGCTTTGTATTTCATAGTTATATTGACATTACAGTTAAATGAGAGYCTCTAGATAACTGTCTCATCTTCAGTAAAACACAAAATATAGATTTTCATTGCATTAACTCAGCTTTGAAATAAAGCATCTCTTTTAGGAAAAAATCCTCTGACAATAAACATATATAGCTCTTGCTTAGCCAATTCTATTGACTGCAAAAACAAATGGCCCWAATTTTGATTCTGATGTCTAAAATGAATTGTCAGGTTCCTTTAGTTCTTTCTGTTTTTGTCTACTGAATTGTAAGGCTACATAGCAAATTTTTGCTCCTGTGTTGGTATTTACAGATTTTGACCCACTAAACTCTTAATGTAGTCCTTGATAAGCTACATCTTGAACTCGTGGTGTTTTCACTATGGACATGTTGTMTTTTTTTAAAACATGCCTTTCTGATCTTCAATGAACCATTGGACCAGCACATTCCTGAAACCTGAAGAGTGGAATGGAATCTGCTCAGCTGGTCAGAGCTRCCCTGCAGACATATCTAACATTAATAGCACTGTAACACCCAAGTCAGACCAAAGTGTATACACGTTACCAAAGAWGCCACRAAACCTCTCCTTATTCTYTTTTCTTTATTCTAAATGAATGCAGAAATGTGAAGATAGCTTAAAAGCTATAGARAAAAAAAAGATAATCWTGAAATCTTATTTACCAAGTATTTCTCTTGATTTCATAGGAATATTTGACATGAGTGAGAACCCATAATAGTTGCATTAAGCTACCTTRAAAGCTACATGCCCCCAAAACGCACAAAGAATGGCAGTTACAGGGATTTTTTGATTTTTCCATTACATCTTTCTTCTACAAATAGCTGTTTCGGTGTTGCCACTGCTATTGACGTTATTCAGAGCAAAGCAAGTAGTCATGGGAATTTTTTCTTTCTCTCAGTTCAGTAAAACTTTTATGCAACATTCTTCTTAAATAATTTATTTTCTTTCAGCATCTGTCAGACCAGATTTCATTTAACACAAGTCTACCACACACTTTAAATGTTGCAGGTCCYTTGCTCTGGTATACAACAGAAGGATTTTCAGTTGAAAAAGCAAGCMAATGTGAAACAAAACCTAGCAACCATAAAAATCCATTTTATATTTGCATAGATTTTTTTATGTTGTTAAACTCTAAATCATAAAGGGTTTTTTGGTTTGTTTTTGAAGCATATATAAGATATACATATATATATATATATGTAGCAAGCAGATAAGTCTGAACATACTCTGCCTTGTAATTTCCACATATTTTTGATAATATTAGTACATTTTCTGGTTTTTTTTCTTATTTATTTTCTTTTTTTCTTATTTTATGTTTCAGTGAATTCTTCCATTAGAAGATGCAGATGTGGACAAGACAAAATGTTTATTTTTTCAAACTAGAGAATTATAAGAAGCATTGATCTGCAACCATTCTCTGACTGTTTTAATCTTTTTTCAATAGCTAAATATACAGTGTATAACCATAGCTGTACATTTTTTGTCTTGTCATGTGAACTTGAAGTTGTCCTGGTAGACAGAGATGATCTTACCTAMAAGCATCTTCCCACTACTTGCATATTATACTGTGTCAGGTGWCAGCATGTTTCAGGATTGTTCCAGTATAGGAAGCAAAGCCTGAAATCTTTACTGGACTTGAAAAATTCATTGAGGTGGCTATTTCTGTGGTAAAGGGCTTCCTCTAAATCTATCCATGATTCTTTTAATAGGGTGTAATTAACGATTTTATCATTCCTCCTGTTATTTTTTTTGGGGGGGATGTCTATTGCTTAGTTTTCTTTTGGCAGGTGAGCACGTGTAATTCTTCTAGAGCACTTCCAGAACTGACATGAAAGCCATCAAAAACTCCTTCTCAGCATAACCCCTGCCAGCTTACATTTACACCCAAATTTTCATTTCTGAGATCAAGGCACTGAAGAGAAGCAGTGAGGGGTTGATGCCTTTGTTCCTGATACCGCTGTTCACAGCTCCCTGAGAGACCAGCAGAGGACGAGATAAGCMMAGGGAGCCAGGCGTTRTCAGCACAAGGGCAGGAAAAGCAGCACATTCCTGAGCAGTGATGGCTCGTGTCAGCCTGGTTTGCCTGCCTTGGCATTCACCTCCTTTGCAGTATTTGCACTAACCAGCCTGTCACACATTTCAGACCCAGCCTCTTTGGTTTGAGCTGTCTGAGCAATTATTAGTCTGTCACCATCTCTTCTTTAAGGGACCAGCGTGACAAGGCTTTAGGAGGGGCGGGACGTGTCACCTTGTGGCACTTTGCACTGGGCTGCAGGTGACAGTGCTGGAGGGCTCCTTGGAGCAGCACCAGCCTCAACAGCTGGGTAAGCAGCAGWGGTGTGGCTCCAGGAAATCCCAGTTTTCTGATGTCCTTTGAGGAGCTGAGGAAAACGCAGCAGGTTCTGCATCAGAGCTCTTAGTCCATCCTCCCCAAAGTAAATCCACACTGAGGATCTCTGGAGCAGTTGTGGTGAGAGCAAAGTGATCCAACTCGGAAAGGTGAGACATCCCAGTCCTCTGCTGGAATAAACTTTCCTTACCATCGAGAAACAGAAGCCTGAGGTTACATTCACAACTCATCTGAGGCTTAAAAAAGTGTCAGCAGTGACAATTSTTGGTCACTTGAGTTTCTATACAGCTGAGTAGACTTTTGGTAAATTACTCAGAAAATTAAGWAAGAATCTCACAAATGCATCAAGTATAGAAATAAACCTCGTGAGAAATCCTGAGACCTGATGGAATGAGGGAAATACACAAAACTCTAGAAGTCTGAAACATCAGACCATTTTAGCTCAAGAAGACTGTGGGGAGGAAAGGAAGTGGTGGTGAASATACTCCCTCTTGCCTGCCAAACTAAGAAGCAAGGGAAGAGAGGGATAAAGCAGAAAGTGGGCAGGTTCACATGCTCCSCCAAAACAGCATTTCCTTCTGTCAATGTCTGCACCACCAAATGGGCTATGAACTGACTCAGCATCAATCCCATACATGGTCCCCCAGTTGGCACACATAAACCAACAAATATAAACCAAAAATAGCAAAGAMTTCTTTCTGCAACTTGATCAATATTAATTTCAAAAGTATCTCTTAATGAACTTTTATAAAACTGTTTTTTATTTTCAAAATGTACTTGTGTAAGTAAATGTGCAYTTCCATGGCAACGAGGCCTGATGTTCCCACAACCACCTTGACATTATGAATACATCAGGCATTCAATACAACAAATTAAGCAATAGCAATTATTGGATGGAAATGGAAAACTGCTTTCTTAGGAGGTGGTTGGAGGCTTTGAAATCTATGTCTATATGAATCAGAAACTATACTATTATTATTATTATTACAGAAACAGGAACTCCTATAGAGGCAAATTACAAATGTATTCTTTCGAGCTTGAATTAACAAATTTTTAATTTGAAAAATACCCATCCAATATTATCATCCAGGGATGAATGGACAGGGAAAGACAAATGACAGTTTTTCAATCACCTGTTTATGAATAGACAAGTATATCCATCACTGAGCAGTGCTAGGATAAGTTTAGTGGGATGAAAAAAATGCGAAAATTTGAGTAGATCATGCTTTAGCTAATCTGTTAAAACACCTGGATTTATACGTAACATATAGTGAATAAGTAGCATGGTTGGTTTGCATATGATTTTGGGATTATAAAATACATTGTTTATGAAAAATTTTGAAAGCACCATCAAAGGTGTACTCATACTATTATTTTCAGGAAAAAAATCCAAAGACATTCTTACCTTAAATTTCAGAATATTTCAGTTTTTACCAGGACTGTTAATCACAGCTAAAATTTGCATGCACCCATTCTGTACAGACAGTGTATGACAGCCTTCCTTGATTAAATAGGACCAACTTCTACAAATAGTTATTTTCTGTAGCAATTTAGACAACTTGTGGAATAATTAAGTAGTTAAAAGTACGTGAATAACTGAATCTAGTGTTTCAAAAAGAGAGAGTCCCCATTACACCATTTGCATGTTAAATAGTACCTTAGTGCTGTATGAGCAAACTGTCACAATATGGCCCCATGCATTTAAGTTTTTATGGAGGCATATTAACTTCTTACTGTTCCTTAAATACTTTTTTCCCCTGAAGACATAAAGTCTGTGGTATCTCGATTACTCTGTCTGCTAATTATGACTAAATAAAAGGTTTCATTTCCAATGTAGGATATTTAAAGACACTGCTTTCAAGTATTGTATCAAATATAATAGTCACAATATGCAATTTGGATTGAATCACACGATCRTGAACCTAAACATTGAGATATGCATTGCTCATATGTGAATCAAATCAAACCCTCAGGACCAACWTCTCTTGTGACAAGCAATAAGAAGCTTCCTCCAATACTCTCTGATCTATATTAKCTGTGCAAATATGTTCTTTTTAATTAAATAGTATATTCTCATAATGCAGATGTTATAGTTCAGTTTCATTTCCCAACATATTTTCACAAGTGTGACTCCTTGTTCTCTCTTTAATAGGCCCTATATTTGCCAAAATAGTCTCAAATGCATCCAGGAACATTTAACTCCATGGTTAAAATCGTTTGTCTCTGCCATGGCTCACAAAGACACAGCATACTGCTTACAGAYTGAAATCAAATCCACCAGGTATCATTTGTTACTTCTGGGTTTTTCTCCAGAGTATTTTATTTAATGGAGAATTAATATAAATATAGATCTGAAATTCCCTGATCAAACACCTGCCTATATGGTCATAAGAGTATTTTTACTGGCATCTCCTGGAACAGGATATGGGCTTATCTGCATATGTGAATATAAGGCTATCTTCCACCCTTTCAAATAATGCTTTCCAGCATTATTTAAATGAAAAAAAAAAAAAAAAAAAAAAAAAAACCCCACCAAAAATAGAAATCAAAAATATACAGATGAAGGACATGACTGAATACACTTTTTTTTTTTACCATCATCACACCATTTGATGAACACATTGAATGATGAACACTCACATCTGTACAAAATAGTGTTTAAAATCGCTGTAAAAGACAGGCAGGTGCAGGCTGTGTTAGCAAAGGAATTTATTTTGTGTGCATGGACAGTGGCAAACAAACAAGATATGATGTTATTAAAGCTATCCATTAAAGTGGCTGTCCAGCAGGGTTAATGTGTCTTTGCTAAAGGGTGCAAAAGGGTGTATTTTTCGAGCTCTGCAGATAAGTGCAATTCAGAGTATATTATTGTTTTGCATCCAGTAGCTGTATCTAAAAATTGATTGCTGTAGTTGTTCATTCCTGTCAGGCAGCTGCTGGGTGGGAATAGCACCTACTGTAGTTATAGCATTCCTTCCCTAAAGTGAAYGGGAACCTTACTTTTCATTTTAGTGCAGTCAAGATTATGCCTGCGACGTTTTACATTTTCAAACCTAACAGGATTCCTACAACTGCGAGTCACCACCTGCATCACCGCCTGGGCTGGGCACACCTATTCAAACAAAGCCCTGCAGCTTTTTTTACCCACCACTGGATGGAGCACATTGGGCACACTTTTGGAGAACTTCTGATGTAGTTCCACTGAAAAAGTGAAGCTAAATCAGAAGTGCACATTCCCAAATCAAAATGCTGATGCAGACAGACAGACACAGAGCTCCTTGAGGAGGGAAGCCCTTTCATATGGTGAGTGAAGACTTAAACTGAATAACTTGATTATCACAGGTGCATATGTGTATGTATGTCTATAGTTCCATGTGACTTATCCCTGATATGGATATATTTTATTTTTTAAAGAGGAAATAAACTTTTGAGAAGCAGAAATTTGAAGATTCAGAGTTTCTCTTTTAATTTCCATTAGAATGCTGCACTATAATTTAACAAGAAGATCAAAACAGAAAGCTGAACCACCTTACAGAAGCTGTCTTTCAAGCAAGAAGAGAGATTCAGAATGTTTCTGCAAATTGCAGTCTTCAGGCTGATTAAACATTCACTGTGTCAGCATCACCAGAGASAGAAACCTGGAGGGTTTTTTTAGCTATACCCTCACTCTAGATCTGTGTTTAACTTGTGTCAAACAGTGATAGCAAACTATCTGGTGAGGCTGATTTGTGAGGGCGGCTCCGCTGTGCTGGGACAGAACCTCAGTCACTCTGGGATGTGCCTTACAGGAGCTGCATCCAGGAGTGCCCTTGGGTGGGTGGGAACACCTGTGCAAGTGCAGARCTTCCTCAAAGTGACCAGGAGAAAAGCCAGAGGGTGCTGCCCTCTATTTAGGGCACAGAGCTCACAGAGACAACAGTCTGAGCACTCAGCAAAAAGCATTTCTCTTCTCCYAAGCATTGCTTCTTATGACCAGAAGAGTGTCTTGTTAGTAACCYGACCATTTTGGGAGTGCAATGCAGACTGTGTACTTTCAAATCCTTAGTCTGTATCAAATTTACAGCTTACAGAGAATGGGGGTAAAGGGGTGGAATTTACCCAGTGTGCTTTTCTGTCTTTTTCACTTTGTAACTACATCTTCTGAGGAACATCTGTAGCTCAGTGGACAGACTGTTGGAAGGACAAGAAGACATCAGGCTATTCACATAATTCCAACTTCAGGAAACCATGGAACAGCTGAGGTCAGAAGGCACATCTGGAAGTCATTCTGTCCTCTCTGCTTCACACTGGGCCAGCTAGAGCCAAGCACAAACTGTGATCGACTGTGGTGGCACTCAGCACCTTCCTAGAACCCACAGGGTATTCAGCTTCCTTGCCCAAAGCTGGCCAAGCTATAGAGCTGCAAGAGAAGATGGGCACTGGTGGCACAATTACCTCAGGGCCACATTTCTGGCTTGTCCTGAAGTTTGCACRGAAATACTTTGGTATTCAAGTGTGGGTTTGGTCTACACTCAAAATGAAGTATAGATATGCCAGTGGAATATTCCAAACACAGATCCACAGAAAAAAAATAAATCCCATGTTTTACCTTCTGCTTGGTACCCATGTATACGTCTTTCCCCCTAACATATGTCCCCAGTTCCCAAAGTGATGGGTATATTGAAAATTTATGCATGCTTTACATTTAATTTAAGCATTTCCATAGCAACTGCTACATTTCAGGATGTTTTACTTTTACCCCAAGATACAGAATATATTTTTTTCAGAACAATTTCCCATGCTTTATTTAGCCACATTCATATATGACTTTCTACAATTTAATTTTCAATGAAATTACCCTATCATCTACCAGAAGCAAAAGTTTTAACAGATTAACTTTTATGACTTTTTTAATCTCACTCTGTGATTAAATAGTTAGTCCTGCATCAAATGGAGCTAATGAAGCCTGGTTGGTCAGGATCGGTGTTTTTGATTGAYAGATGCAGGTTTAATAAAGTCCAACTTCTAAGGAATAGGTCAAAGGTGCCTCTTCCTCCTCTTACTTTCTCTCTCACCCCCTAGGTCTTTTACACAGGTGCTCTCCTGTCAGGAGACCCTAAAGGATGAACATGCTTTCCTGATACTCAACCACTGTTCATAATGAGAGGATGATAGATAAATCAAACATATCTATATTACTGTCTGTGYTCTGAAGTCTGGAACAAAATTAAAGGGACTTGAGGTGATGTATAATGCCCGTAGCAGGAATGAATTGATGACCCATACCTCTATATGGGTGACCTCAAAGCGCTTTTGAAAACATCTGAGATTCAAGTAGGAATAAAAATCCAGCACGGACAAAAGAGGAAATACATATACAAATAAAAGAAAACAGGTGAGGTAGGGGAAAGATCTTCATTACAAATTTTCACTTGTTTTTCATCTGCCTTTTGCCTTTCTAAATGTCACTTCTGGAAAGGATTCCACCACTGCAGGCTATTTTTCCTGCCCCTTTGCTGTCTCAACAGCAAACTTTCATCCCATCTGACTCCTGTTCCAGSACCACAGCTGGTACAGCACACATCTTTTACACCACTGTGCCYCTGTGAGCAGTTGGCACAAAGCAAAATTCGAGTGGAGGTTCGGCGAGCCAAGCACTCAAGTTTGCCGTGGGGTTACTCACACATCACCTGCATTTGGAGCAGGCAGGAATGCCCAAGCTCAGGGAGAACACTCAGGCTTCCCCTGCTGTCAGGCAGTAACCTGATGCTTTCCTTGCCTGATGTATCAGGCAAACCCGAGCTGATATGTAAACAAATAACCGAAAAGGAAGTGGTGCCACACTTGAATTTGTGACTTTTGCATGTTTCTTGCATTTCTGTCACCTTCGTGCTAGGAAAGCAAGAGAGGGAGTACAGAAAGAGATACTCTCAGGATCCTAGCAGGCTCCAGGACGTAACCATCAAATAAATCAATTAATTTAACCCTAATGCAATTATCTGCTTTAGATGGAGGGTGATTTTAGCTCACTGAATTCACTTATAAGATCAAACAATTATCCTAATAAGTTTATACTGTTCTAAAGATGATAGCATTCTCAGAGGCCCTAGTGCAACTCCAATGGCTTGGGTGGAGCTGCTTGACATGAATTTATTACATAAATGAGAGCTGCTTTCAGTCATGCAGCGACGATTTGATCTCCAATTAAAAAATTAATCTTCAAAAACAAAGCCTAGCATTACAATTAAACAGTTGTTAGATGCACAGTGAATGTGCACCTGTAGCATTGAAATGATACTGAGTTTGTGGATGGAAATTTCAATAGCAGATTCAAATGGAAGCCATTTCCTCTGGTTTCCATGCCCAATCTGTTGTGAGTCACAATGCCCTTGGGAGGGCAGACTATATGTAAGGCTCACAAGAACCCAGGATATTAAATCTTACACCCTAAAGATCTGCCGTGTAGTTTTTTGTAAAAATGGTGTAGTAAGGAGGAACAATGTCAGAAAGGATTCATAAAAAACAGAGCACGTCATTAAAGACAGATGGTAGTCTCAGCTCCTTATTAAGCAAACAGAAAGACCAAGGTACTTCTCCAAGAAATGTGATTAAAACCAGGAGGAAAATTTGTAAATGTGCATCTTGTATTTCCACAGGTCACTAGACTAAAGAGACTAAAACTGGTCTGATTTCCATTTTGAGTCCTCTAACAGASACAACAYGCTCAAGRCTGCMAACAGAATGTCAGATGGAGGAGAGSTCAGCCTGTGAACCCTGGCAGAGCTGGGAGGATCCAGCAGTTTCACAGCAAACAAAGTTTAGTCAGTTCTACCCTCACAGTTCCACCCTCAGCACTGCACCTGGGCATCCGAAAAGTTAAGAGCGAGGATTTCAGGAACCTGAGAGGAGAAGTGGTACCTAAACTGAGGTTGGGTGAATTTCCACYTAGATGCATATGAGACTTCTAGGCAATTCAGAATTTAAATAATTTTGGAGTCCTGACCCTGCATTCCCATGTATCCCTTGCAGTGCTTGGGCTATTATGGCTTTCCCTGAACAATGCACCACCGTGCAACAAATAGTGGCAACACACAACCACTGTGTCTGCCATCCCCAGCTCCTTTTCATCTGCTTCCCATGCTTCCATCCATCTTCTTCTGTTCCAAGGAGTTCCCTTCCTTACTTCTGAACATTTTCTGTGAAACTAATTAGTTTCATTCCATGCATCCCTGGCATAACTTTACTTACAATTTCCTTCCTTTCTGGTGGCAGAGGTAAGAATGAAGCAGCCAGGTTTTTAGGAGGATGAGGAAACCTGGGAAGCACCAGAGAGGCTGCCACACCACCTGTGCAGCCAGGGCAGCTCAGCTCATGGGAGGCTCAGCAACAGGCAATCTGCTCACGGTGAGTGGGAAAGGGAAATTGATGTCTGGGAGAAAGTTGGAACARCAAAGCTGCAGAAACCTGGTAATAATTGCCTGCTGTACCCAGAACTCCCCAAGCCAAACAGAAGTTATTATGTTTGACTTCAAAACTACATGTGTATTCACCCCATCTGAAAGACATGCTTGGCAGGTTATAATGAAGGCCTCTAAATCATAAAAAGTATTGAACATATAACACTGAGGGAGGGAAATGGCAGCTGAAGTTAATAAACTGTTAGCAACGTATTGTTTCAGCTATCCACACATAAACTGGTCAAAAGTCACATTGGGACAAAGTTTAGAGAAAAAATTTCTTTACAAATTAAATATCTGCCTCAAGCAAGACCTTGTTCTGAGTACTGAGAGGAAGGAATGAATCTCAACCAAAAAATTACTTCAGCTAAGATGAATTTGGACATTATTATTCTGCAAATATAAAGGCTCTACAGAGTAACAAGAAAATAGTCAAAGTTAATAATTGATTTAATTATTTCAGTCCATGTTTATTTGCATCTCAGTTCTGAGTACTAAATCAAAACGAAGTTTTTCATAACAGTAACTAGAGCTGAACCTGAAACAATAATTATAACCAGTTTCCTTGAAGGAGAATAGATAAGGATACAAAGCAAATACTATTTAAATCTATCAKGAAAACTCAAAGCCATCTCAAACATAGGAATAAATAGGGAATTGTTCCAAGTGTTGGCTGGAGGACACTTCATGAGACCATTCTCACTGAAGTCAAAGAAAACAAATTCTATTAACTAGTGCAAGTACTTGAAAATGGACCCAGTTATATGTGTGGCTGAGCAGCAGTGAAAGAAATGGGTGTACAGATTAGGAAGGGTGTTGAGAAGTTTTGAGATGGTGTACTGGAATACAGAAATCCCTGACCATTGAGTGTCTCTAATCCTTTTCTATTTTTGGTCTAACATTTCATTCCATGTTTTACAGAAATCCATCCTGCCARCAGTTTGACTGGCTTTAAGGAACAAAACAAGTTCAAAATGTKCTATAAGTTGAGGTAAATGAAACATTTCTTGAAAAATCACTGTATGACTCAAATAACAAAGAAGGGAATAAAACAAAGAARCACCATGGTCATCAACACCCTAAASWGCCAGACAGATCTCTTATACTTTTAAAATAAAGTTCTCCACTGGTTCCTTGAACACAGTAGACAACTAATTTCTTCTAAATGGRAGTAATGCTGTCATACACGCACACACTTTGAGAAAAGATGGTGTCAGGAAGATGTACATGGACTATCTACATTGACTGTTGGAAATCATCCATTTAATCAACAGTGCTTTTAATTTGTTCCCTGAGATGAAGACAGTTTCTACAGCTAATCCTGACTTTAGGTCCTCAATATTTTAATCCTTCTCATACATGGACAACACTTAATTAGAGATAAGCTGMGTTTGGTAGAATATGAAACTGCTCAATTATTTGTGTCACCATTCAGTTGGCTGGCAAAAAAAGAGAGAAGAAAAACCATGTACTTTTAATAGGAATTTAGTAAGAATGACTAATATTATCACAGAGAAATTTTGCCGTTTATCTTACTAGGAAGTGATMAAAAAAGTATTTATTGCTGTTGCTATACAAAAGTACTGCTTATTTTTCACARACAGGTGTGAATTCACGTTTAAAAACCTAATTTGTTTTGGTATTTTTGGTTTTTTTTAGGGTAACTAATATATCTGCACTGAACCACAGCAGAGACGAAGGAACTGTAGTTAAGATCAAGAGCACAGTTAGCTTGAACCTTACTCCCAGAGGTGTTTTGCAAAATGCCCAAACTTACTAGCAAACCATGTTTCCAGGAAAAAGAAAATAAAATCTTCCTCCCAAGATACCAGAATTTTCTCTGAAGAAGTGGTAAAATCTTTATTGCTTGTATAAAGGTTGAAGTTTTTTTCTTCTTCAATTCTTGCACAGGTTATTTCAACATGTTATTTACCCATAGTCTGCAAAGTGAACCCTTTTATCTATTAAAAATGTGTTGAWAAAATTAAGCCTTCTGCTGACAGTTTGTTGATGTCACATTAAAAAGAGTAAATACCTTGTTTGTCCTTTTCCACCATTAATTATTTTATATACTACTATCATATTAGCTCCTATGTGTTTACTGAGTTTTTAGAAAGCATCTGAACAAAACTTCTTTATGATTTTTGTTGTCCTCCTACTATCTGAAATTTCTCTTTTATCTCTCTGATCTTGCCTCCTTCTATTTTCCACTTTAATCATGATGTGCCACTGACATCTACCATTCTCATCAGCTATAAAATTGCTCTTCAAAATGGAAACTGTTATATTATGCTTCTCTTTGCTGCCCTTTCCTCACTCCTTTTAAGTTATCATCTCAGAACAATTTAAATATGATTAAACTTAGGTCCAGCTGTAAATTTTGGTATGTAAACATTCATGGCAACTTTTAAACTTGTTAAGTAATTATGATCTTCATACTGATTTAGAGGCATTTAATCATTATATCAAATATATAATTTATTTATTTCTAAATAACAGATGTGTGAAGCCAGCATTTTCTGATCTTTTATCTGCTTTTTGAACTAAAATAGCAGAACATAACCATCATTCTCTGACTTTCACTATTAAAATGTAAGGTAATAATAATACCACAATGCATTTTTTATAATAGAGTAATGGCTGCCAGGATCACTGGTTTATGTAGCACATATAAGCTCTGTTATTGTGATATACCTTTGATTTAGATCTTATGATAAGAGAAAAAGAACCTGTAAGAAAACCTTTGGAAAATGAATGCAACTTCTCAAACTTGCATACATTCAACTTTCAGTGCTCTTCATGCTTTTTCTATGGTATTCCTGAGATCAGCGTATTTCAGTATATTCTGTAAAGCTGTAAGAAGCTTTAAAGCTTGAAAGAAAATTAAAAGGACAGGAATGTTTTGCTGGTTTTGTAATGYTTGAAAGGAATGGTAATCTGGTATTCTTTCCAAACACCTAAAAGGTATTTGAAGGCAGGCTATTTCAGCTTCTGCTATGCTTGAAAAGTGAAACTCCAAAGGTATCCTCATTGACTATTACACATTTTCTTTATTAGAATTACATTTCTCTTTATGCCTCATACTTGAAAGTGGGAGGTTTGTCCTACAAAAGTGCTTGAAAGTTTCTTCTTTCTTTGTATATGACTATTAGAGCATGTCAAATATATTTAGTTTCTGTTTTCCACAACTGGATGTAGTGACTCAYACTTTGTGGCTGTTCTTTTCAATTTTGAAGCAATTATTCCTGAAAAGACTCATATACCCAGGTTGTCAGCCAATTATTTCTTATATGRCTGTAAAAACCAGTCATCTTTGCAGATATGTATCATTTGATGATTTTCTTGAGTCTATGGTGGTGTTGCATTTCTTAAAATATTTGTTTGGATTTTAATTTTTTTTTTTTTTGTCATAGGAGCTAAATAAATTAAATAAACCCAGGACTACATTCATCCTTGGCAGAAGCATAGATTTAATACCTTAAAGCAAGTCTCTGTTTATCAAAAAAACCCCAACATCAAGAACAAGAAGCAACCTTCAAGAAGCACTGMAATGAACTTCCCTATACTGTGCAGTTAAAGGATACAGAAAAGAGAAGTTATGTTTAGAGCTTGTTTTGCAGTCACCACAAATAATCTGTATTTTAAATATTCAATTCAACAGTACATGAAATCTTCAAGCACATCTCATGAAGGATTTTACCCTGCTGGCTGGGGAAGAAGAGAAAACTGTGACAGCCACAGCAAATTATTTTGAAGAGCCCTTTCAGACTAAGCAGAAACAACTCCACTTAACATGAATCTTACATCTAAATAAAATTCAAATAACTACATAAAAGGCTACAGAGCTTTAGAGATTTAGATTMTTTAAGCAAAGATCTTTAAAAAGAATGGCAGAAGTGGAAGCAACCCCTTCTAGTGCATAACCACTGTTACACGAGGGTGATACACTTCATGAGTTCCTCCTGTCAGAAYTTCTTATTTTAATTTTTCCTTCCCAATGACAACCTTGCTGTAGATATTTCCATGCCTATGACAAGGAGAAAAAAGAATATTCTCCTGTGGCTTTAGGGATCATTATGTGTAATCACAGCAAAGCTCCTTTATCAGAACAAATCCAGTTTAGCATGACATTGTTGGAGGTCCCTTGAGATGGCTAAACCTCAGAGGTTTTCTTCTTACTGTGTCAGTATTGCTTTCAAGTATGTTTSTGACACACTAATAGACAATTTTCCTTTAAAACAATGTATCATGGATTCACAGGGAAAGTCTAAGACATCTCAGGGACCTGTCTGCTCAAAGCAGGGGTAGCTGTGGGGTCCGACCCAGCTGCTCCTCCAGTGCAGTCCCACAGTGGACAGAGACTGCACAGCACCTGCAACTGGATTTTGCTCCTTGAAGAGAAAAAAAAAAGAAAAATTCTCATTGTGTCTAGGCCAAGCCTATCTTTTGTGCTTGTGCCCATTGTTTCTCATCCTCCCCCACGCACTTTTGGGATGAAGCCCTCCTCACCTTCCCAGYAATGTCCCCATAGGCACTGGAAGGCTGATGTTTTCCAACCTGGAGATTTTTCTTCTCAAGGCTGAACAAGAGCCACTCCCTCAAACTCTCTCCTCAACTCCAGCCCCTGTCATGTTGGTGGCCCTGTCCTGAGCTTGCTTCAGTAATGAGCTCACAGAGATTTAGAATGTGATAGCGCATTGCTTTGGCTCCTGGAATAGTACAGGAACTTGAAGAAATGGTATTCCAAATAAAATTGCATCTTTTTTTTTGAATCATCAGTGATAAATTGAAATAGAAAATTTCAAATATTATTTGAATTTGAATAATTTTCAAAAAAAATTGACAAGGACATGGAGTGACAGGACAGAATTACAGAATATTCTGAGCTAGAAAGAACCCACAAGGATCATGGAATTCAAGCCTTTGTGAATGGCCCATATGAACAACTGAAATTTTAATCAGGTACATTTTAGACATAAACAGCAGTAATTTTAGGACCACAAACTGGCTCTGTCCTAGTTTCTTGCTTCATCAGATCTAAGATCACATGTGACCTAGTTCATAAAAGACTGTTAATTTTACAATCTCCATTTAATGTGAATTATGGTTTTGACAGGTGGATGTATATGTTTGTAAAATCAGCAACTCTACTTGAATGCTCACAGCGAGTGGCTGAATCTGTAAAACAGAACTGCAATAAAAGGCTTCAGTGTGCAACAAACCAGGTGAAAAGTAGAAAGAAGGAAGGTTTTTTTTCTGTAGAAGAAGCATATACTGTGGTTTATACTTTATATGAGACAAAGATTTTAAAAGCTGATATTTGAGTTTATGTTTGCTAGCAAACAAAATTTTTTTTGTTCCATTGTCTTTASAGTAAAAATAGTTAGCAACAAGGTTATATAATAATTTGAAATATGATGTAAGGGCATGGTGAATGCGCCATCATTTTTTTTTTTCTGAGATAACGAGATGTGTTGTTGAAAGACCTTCTAGAAAAAAACAGCAGCTAAGTACTAAACAGTACTAAGCAGAGGAAGTACAGCCACTGTTACTCTGACATTCAAATTAGAAATGCCTCTGACATAAACAATATTAATATGACAATGAGTTTTCTAAAATTAAGGAAAAAATAATGGGACCAAAAACATGAAAACAACAACAACAAAAATCTGTTGAAGGATCACTGTTTTAAAAACAGAAATTTGAAAAGCCTGGTCTGTTTTTGTCCTGCAGGCTGGGTGCTTTGGCTGTGCTCTGAGGCTGTGCATTCCCTGCCAGGGCGCTCACCCAGCCCACACCTGCTCCCAGGACCAGCAAAGAGACAGCWGCAGACAGAAAATGTTCATCAGCCCTTTATGGTGACTGAGCAGCRATGTCACAGCAGCCAGAGGAGAGCAGAGTGATTGATCTGAGGGTTTGGGGTGCACCTGATGCTGCARGGAAGCGGCTGTGGGGTGTGTGCAGAATGAATTCAGTGCAACTAAAGAAAGGGATGAGRTGAGGTGGGGCAGGCTGTGGTACACAGCTCACCCCGACCCTGCAAGAAACATGGAGTGCCCTGCAGAAGGATAGAGGTAAGTGGTTTTCCAACCTCTCTTCCAAGGTAAAAGCCACACTCAACCCTCTCATAASAGTTCTGGGTTGCATATTTAATTTATTCTGTAAAGGTGACAATTTAAAATGACAGAAAACAGAAAAATCATACTTGCCATTGTTTCAGAGTGAGATAAAATGTCCCAGGTATTTCTCAGGCTAAAGGATGCTCAAAATTCTGAAAGAAACTTCTGTTTTCCTGCTATACTTGGAATTAGAAAATTCACTGCCTGAATTTCCAACACTCTCTTTAAAATATAGGTGGAACACCTTCTGAATGTTTTCTTTTTAAATATCAATGCAAATACAAGTACTTAATACAGTATCCTGCATTTGGAATGAAGGCTGTGACTTTTTTAGCTGAATCAAATTGTTGATTTGGATCAAGCATCCACATTTAATGTGGGTCACATAGATTGTTCCCCTATTTTCTTCTAATGTGAAAAAAAATATCATTTTGTCTTAGATAAAACATTGTTTCAGAATTTGGTAAAAGAACAGTGCTAAAGAAAGCCTGGACTTGCCAAACCAAAAAAAAGAGAAAGGATGGGTTCATTCAGCCATTCAGGGATTTACCATTTAGGAGCTCCAGGCTCAGATGTCTCCTTTTTTTTTTAAGGAGGCTGAATTCCCAGCTCCTACCTCCCTGGAAATGCCATACCCTGRTGCTACAATGAGCAGCCTGCTTTGCATTTCACCTGTGGAAGTAATTTCTGTGTTACTAGATCATAATTTGTGTGAACGCTGGTGTGTGTGGAATCCCAGAATCACAGATCAGTTTGGGTTGGAGGGGGACCTTTAAAGGTCATCTGGTCCAACCCCTGCCTCCCCTGCAGTGCACCCCAATGCATTTATACATTGCCTACCCAGCAAAATTCCCAGCACACAGCTGGAGAATCAGTCTCAGACAACTCTCTCTCTCTCTCTTTTATTTTTTTTGGTGTGTAATTACGTCAGTATTTCATAAATAATGAAACAGTCTCAAAGGGGAGGATGAGGAAGCCCTTGTTTAGAACATCCTATGATCTGATTATYGGCACCTCCTCGTCAGCCCACATCCAGCCTTCCGTCCTACAAAGGATGGATTTTAATAGAACTGAATCAAATCCCTTCCAGCCTTCCACAGTGCCCTAAGACAGCAGGCAGACAGAAAATGATTCCTCTTGACTAGCTCAAGCATGCGTCTGAATGAGGCACCTTTGTTTTCCCAAATGAAATAATTTGGTGAATTTTATTGTGAATTTGTACTTCGAAGTATTTTTTTTTTTTTGGTTTGGTTTGTTTTGTTTTGTTTTTTTGGTAAAATGTTTTGTCCTACTATGAAATGGCTCACTAACAATAAGCCTTCTTGGTCAATCTTGTTTGGCAAAGAATAACTACAATTGAAAAAACACAAAAAAACCCAAAAAAAAAAAAAAAAAAAAAACAACAACAACTAAACAAAACCCAAAACAAAAGAATAAAAAAAAAGCAGAAAAACTAAGGAAGCTATGAAGACTTTGCCAACAGAAATCCTAAGAATAATAACCAAAGGAGGATAGCAAAGAGAGTATTTTGGGCTATGCAGGTGAACCCTGCAAGGCGCTGCTGCCAACTCCCACCAGGTGGCTCTCCAGGCTGGAGCAAAGCAGCTCGGAAAATCCCTTCTCATAGGAGAAAGGGGCTYGTGCTTTATGCAAAAACACTAAGATTTGCTTCTGAGCCTCAATATCCACCTCAGCTGCTGAACAGATGCTCAGCCCAGGAGATGGTGTGAAAACCTCACACTCGATTCGTCTGTTTACTTTAGGCTGTTATTTCTGAATTATTGTTCTGCATCTGGAAGGATTATTCCCTGCTTATCCAACTCTGTATCCCGCAGTACATTCAAGTGGGATGAGTCTAGTTTGCTGGATGCCTGTCTACTGCAAAGAATAAACCAGCAAAAGTCCTGTGTACCACTAATATCCCAATTAAAGGATCATGCAATCCATCCTTTGAAATGTGACTTTGCTCATTGGCTGGAGCGCCTCTTCCTTTAAATCTTTTCCATCTTTATCCATGATTGCTTAAACTGCTCCCATAATTTCTCTGAAATAAAGATCCCATTCCTTAACAATCGAATATATTGTCACTTTATTATGGTGGCAGGCATTTATAAGGTGTTTTTTTCCTCACCACCCCTGCATACCTGAGATAACAATGATTATCAAAGTCATCATGTTAAACTGGGTTGTCATTACTGGGTCAGAGTCTGAAAAGGATGCAGCAGAGAAAATCATCTTAGTGCACACCCYGCTTTAATTGAAGGACACAGCAGAACAGCTCCTGTTTCACCAAATTTGAATGACCTTGGTCTTCCTTGCCATTTTAGAGGAAGTCAAAGCTCTAAATTCTGAGGGCTTCATTTTTTAATATCTCACAGCATTTCATCATTTTTTCCCCTCTGCCTCTTTAGCAACAAGGTTTTTAACATTGAGAAAGAAGCAATGGGGACACAGTTCTGTTTGTTTCCTTTCTCATCCTAATTGTTTGGTTCRTATTGATTCTTCACAATGCTGGCACCTGGACAAAGAAAGGGCACTTTGCAGCCCRGTGTTGCTTCTTTGTGGTGTTAACACATAGTCCTCATTTCAATCTTTACAGAGCAGCTGCTTGTAATGYAAAATGTTATCACCAAAGCAAGCKAGCAAAGAGAGATTTGTTTGCTGAGAAATCAAAGCTATTCTTACAAAAATAGGAATATTGACTGGTGTAATGGACTGTCTGTGAAATAAGCTACAGTGGTGAGTATATGARGAGATAATCCCTGAACCAGATCAGAAGTGCTACTCTTTCTTCTCAAAATTCAACCCCAAATTTGATAATCCAGGGGAACCAGAACCTATCCTCTAGGTATAATGTGTTACATAATTATGYATTTAGAGAGAGTAAATAAGTATGTATACAGATTGATTGATTGATTGATAGATTGATTGATTTAAGAAGACCTATAATTTCAGTGCTGAGATGAGGGGCACAAACAGCCTGCAGTTGAAGACCAGGCTCTGGTTTGCCCATTTATGTTGTTAAAGTCCCCCCATCTTGCTATATTTTAGTGTGTGCATCACCAAAACCCATCATTCTGCTGTGCTGATGGTGCCCACAAGGAAGGGCAAGGTACAAAGGCAATCTCCAGGGGAAGTAACACCATGGCATCTTCCCCACTCAAGGATGCTGAGAGAGAGAATGTGGCCATGGCAACAGCAAAGGGATGGATGGGGTCTGCCTCCCAGGAAATACAGAGAAATCCTCTGCCAAGGAGCGCATATGCCACAGATGGTGGCRGCATGGGCGACCCACGGCTGCTTTCTGCCAGCAGCAAGTGTGTTTCCACACATACACCTGAGCCCAGCCTATAGAGTTGCAAYTGGCAGAATTTTTAAACACAAAAAATTACCTCCTGATACTCTATTCTACCTCAAGGTAGAATAGGTGCAAGGGCCATAGCAAAACACAGTATGTAAAAACTTCACTTACGCCCCTGGTTTATCTCTACTTTCATTCTAGTGCATGTATCCGTAAAATATAAATRTTATTGACTTCACAAGCACTTAAACAAAAATCTAAATGCATTTATTTTTTTTTTTAATTTAAAAGTGATAATTAAGGGGACAATGAACAAAGCAGCAGTCCACCATTGTTTAAAAGATGTAACAAAGTGTAGATTGTGTAATGTTAGGAATGAGTTCACTTTTCATTTCAAAGACATAAGGCAGGGACAGATATGTTAATCATGGAAATTGTCTTGTTAAAATTAACAAGACAAACAAACAATTTTGAATAAAGGCAAATTATTTCAAGACAAGAGATAAGAAAATCCAAGAAGATGCTCAAAACCATGAAGCTCATGATAACATAATGGAAACTGCAAGGCAATAGGCTAATATTTCTTATTTTCTAAAATACAACTGGACTTACAGATACATTTGATAGAAMCTGGTACTATTTCTGAAGCCAGAATATTATTTCTCCATTTTCTACTTTTTAATGCTTTTGAATTTGGGATATAGATGCACTAACATAGTTTCTGCATTCATTCTTCTTGTTGCTTTGCATTGCCATGAGGAAGAAGAGAATAAGAAARAAACTTTCTGCAATTCTAATCGTTACCAGCTCAACAGCCCATGGGGTTTGTGTTCATAAAAATCTCTGGATGTGGGTCAAGTTCAGACTTGCCTCTTTTTGCCTTGAGGCATCTTTCTGCAAGGCTAATTCTATAGGGCAGAAGCACAGAACRTTAGACAGACAGCTATTTTTAGTGATTAAAGACATTATGTTTTAAAAAATTAAAGCATTGAAATTTTCAGAATAATTGTGCTACGCAGCAAAGATTACAGAAATACCCCAAATGTGAAGAAACTGCATCTTTCCCATGACAGCACTTGTTTTCTGTCCTTGACAGTGAGAGCTTTTTATTTTGTATTGTTTTTAGAGATTCTGGAGTGCCTAAAACACAGTTGTTGTGTTTTTTATGTAGAACAATTCCAACAKCAGGCTGATGTGGAAGTTCTTACAATCAGGTCAAACACAAAGAATGCAATATTTTAATATGGGAAGGGCTAATCATGAAGAAAGCACTTCTTTGTAGTGTGAGCACTATTAGGCATCAAACCTTAGAGCAGATTGCCACAAAGAATGAACAAAGCTGGGTTTTGATAAAAAACCAAGTGCTTTTTCCAATCAAGTGCTTTATCCAATCAAGTGCTTTTTCCAATCCCTGCTGCTGCTGCTCATCGTATCTCTGGGAGATGTTCTGACAAAAAGTGGACCTGGGGAATTTCACATCTCCAGCCAACAGAGGAGTGTCAGAGTGGCTGATATCTGCCAATAAAACTGATATTTACAGCAGAGCAGAACACGATGAAAGCCGAGATACAGATGTGTGTGAATTACCCTTGGTATCCCAAACAGGGAGGTGGAGTGGAGCCCTCCTCACAAACAGGACTTGCCTGCTGATCCAGGGAGATAAGCATTTCAAAAGAGGCTATCAAGAGCCACTCATGAGCAGTCTTTTCTTCCAAAGCAATTTTCCTTGAGGATACAGGAAATCAAGTGTTCATTGATAATGTTTACTTTGTGAAGGAGTCGTGTGGGTCAGTTTATCAGATCTGCTTCTCTTTTCACAGCTCAGCCAGTCTCAAGAATTTAAAAATGAGACACTTTTGCCAGCTAAGGATCCTTTCAGTATAAGACAGTTCATTATAATTACAAATACAGTAGTATCCCACCATTCCTAGAAAAGGAAACATGCTGGAAAGGGCTGTAGTTTTCTTGCACTCCAAGTTTGGCAAACAGCTCCTTTAGACCAGTTGCTAATTAGTAGTCTTCTGAACAGCACTAAATTCTCCCAACACCACAGCTCATGCAGAATCATCCCTAGAATCAGGAATCAGGCAGTCTCAGCCATGACTATGGTGAATGGGAAAACAAGCTTGTTACAAAAGCCATTTTGTTCTAAGAAAAATTAGATATTTTAATTTTATGCTAATCCAGAAGAAATGCAAATGTTAAAATATCTTAATTTTTTCAAGACAGTCTTTCCCCCACAGCCTCAATAGACATTCAAAGCCATGCCTTGCTTAATAAAGATGTACAATTCTTCTACTTGAATTACAAAGGTTTGGGGTTTTTTTTTTTTTTTTGTTTGCATAGACACAGAATTTGTGTGAGAGTCTGTGTCTCATCTGTATGTTAATTATTGATTTTAAAACTATTTTAAATTTGGGAATATGGATTTGTCCTGTCCAAGCACCTGACTTACTGTGTAAGTGTTTTGGTGATAATAAATAGTTGGCTGGATACCATTTATACATTTTCAGAGCAATTGAAAGTAATTTTCAGACACCTCTGTATTCTTGAAAAAATTATGCTGTCACCAAGAACAATTATAAGTGACTATTTCTTTTTCCTGTCATTCTGATTATATTCACTRTTTCCCTTTAGCTTTCTCTCCTTGCTGGATGGAAAGATGAAAATTGCCTATTCTCTCAATTAATTTTCTCACTCTGCAAATTAAACTTCCTGAAAATTGTTCCCTTAAAAATGAATTTATTCCTTTTGCAACTGCAATCAGTCTGCACCCAGATAATCTCATCCTCACTCTCATACATATCTTCGAGTCCCAGATGGTTACACTCTGTAATGCCCAACACAGTGCCAGGATGGCCTTGCAGAAATAGGGGAATTCAGAACAAGTAGGAATTTTTTTGGGAATTGGATCCCTGTTGGGAAGTAGCAGTGTGCTGTTTGGAAGATACTGTCTGATTATGTGGAGCTTCAGCAGCATTTGTGTCATGCTAAAAGTTTCTGTCTCAGCTTGTTGACATATGACTGGCAAGATCACTGAACCGGAGAGAACCTCAGCATTGTAGACACGTAACCTCGGTGTATCACAGTAAAAATAATAATAAAAAAAAAATTTTAAAAACCCAAATTTTTCTACAAAGGACTGGAAAATGCCTAAAACACAATAACAAAATGTTTCCAGTGGGATTTGCTCTGTCACTATAACAGCTGCAAATGTGTGGTAGACAGTCCTGTAGTTCCCTAGACCCTTCTGCTTGACCTTATTGAAGGTATCAATGACCTTTAGTTTTCCAGTCCTCTGAAACCCCCCCAGTCACCACAATTTACCAAAGATAATCCACAATGACCTCACAATGACATCAGCCAGCCCTCTTAGTCCTCATGGATGCATTCAGTTGTSTCCCACAGATTTATGTATGTGTATTTGGTTTAGCACTCTGTAGTGTGATCCTGCTGAGCACAAAAATTCATTGTTCCAGCCTTTCTCACAGTTCTCAGAGGGCTGTGATTCCTCAGGACAGATTTTAGCAGTAAAGGCTGAGGTGAAGAAGGCACTGGGTACCGCACCCTTTTCCATGTCCTTTATCCCCTCCCCCATTCAGTGTCAGCCCCTCATTTTTGCTGATCTATYTTTTGTGGTTGATGGCCCTGTTAAAAGCCCTTCAGGTTCCCCTTCCTGTCTTTTCCAAGATTCTGCTGTAGATGGGCTTTAGCCTTCCTAATGCCATTCCTGCACAGAGAGAAATATCTCTATACTCCTCTGTTTCACCTCTTCYAACTTTCAYCTCTTCTATTCACTATTCTTTTTCAGATTTGAGTTAAGCAAGTAGCTTATCCTCATCTGTCATAGAATCATAAAGGTTGGAAAAGACCTCTAGGACCAAAGTCCAACTACCAACCAAGCAGCACCACCATATCCATCACTAAATCATGTCCTCAAGTGCCATGTCCACRTGTCCTTCAAGGGATGGTGACTCCCCCACTTCCCTGGGCAGCCCCTTCCAGTGCCTGACCACTYTCCACTAAGAAACTCCTCYTAATATCCTTAYATCCTACAGCCTCCATTCAGGCAGCTCCCACAGTCACTCCTCAAGAGTTGTGCTCCAGACCTTTCAGCAGCTCTGCTGTCCTTCATGGGACACGCTCCAGCACCCCAATGTCCTCGTTGCAGTGAGAGCCCTCTCTCTTCACCCCCTCATTCCTGGTGTCCAGGTCTCGTCAGGAGACTTTGCTGCCAGTCTGTTGGCAGAGATACTTTTGCCTGAAACYACCTCAGAGCTATTTTCTAGAATCCACCTAAGCAGTAATTTCAGACATTTGCATTACTAAGTAGAAATCACAGAAAGCTAGGCTGAAAGAAACCTCTGAGACAGATGAAGCAAACCCAGCTCATTCTTGATTACACATTCATCTAATGTGTCCTCAGAAATCTCCAGTGAAGGAGACTGCACAGTTAGCATGTTCCAGCACAATCTGTCCCTACATTTACATTTTCTCAGCATCTAACTTAACTCTCTCTTGGATAAATTCAGTTAACTGCTTTTGTCCTATACTCAGTGGATAAGAGAAAATTTGAATTTCTCATCATTATAATAATCCTAATATTTCCCAGTTCTTTTTATGACAAGCTTTTTCATACTTATTTTGTTCAGAACAAAGAAGCCACAACAAATAAGCAAATTCTCAYACCTCCCTCACATGCCATTTTCTAAACTTCTCATACCTCTCCTGACTTTCCTTTGGACTCTTAGCAATTTGTTTACCTATTCTGAAATCCAAGTGTCTGACACAATGGTCTAGTTAAAATTCCATATTGAAACAGAATTTCTTCTATCTCATGTTTYATATACAAACATTGCAATTCCTCTGCTCTTTTTAATTTTTTTTTTATAGCAGTATAAAACTGCAGTTTCATATTTAGACTGTGATCTATCCTTGCTCCTTTGTACAGTATTATCACCCTTACTTCAAATCTTTGTTTGGGTATTTTTTTCTCAGTAAGCGTAGYGGTTCTTTCATGTCTAATGATTTTCAAACCACGTCTTCAAACCACCATGACTTTTGAATTTTAATCCTCCAAAATACTCCCATCTTATCAGTGGATAAAAAAAAAACCCTCAATTTTTTCATGAACATTTTCTGATCATTAATGAAACTGGAACAAAACACAGGAAAAGTCTGTAAAGAACATTATGTAATGTCTTCCCAATTTGACAGTGAACTGTCATAACTACTTTTTAGTATATTTCTACAGCCAGTGGGTGCACCCACCAGATGGCAATTTCATCCAGAACATTTCCTTAAGTTGCTTATRAGAATGTAACTGGTAGTGTGTCAAAAGCCTTATTAACGTCCAAATATATCACATCCCCTGCTTCCTTTGTATCCACCAGGCCAGTTACACTGTCAAAAAGGAACACAGACTGATTTGACCTGATTTATTCTTGATAAATTGATGTTGGCTGTTTCATGCCACTTTGTTATTTTATTATCTATGTGCCTATAAACTGATTATTTAACAATTTGTTTTGGTAACTTCTTAGCTATTGAAGGCAGGGTGACTGTTCTACAATTTGTATTTTGTCATTGGTAATATTTCACAAAATAATGATTCATTCTATTGTAGTGAAAGCATTCTTGAATGCCTAAGTAAATAATTTATAATGTAATTGTAAACATTACACATTTTTTAAACTATTCTCTGTCCCTCTGAATTTGGGTTTTGCCTTTTGTTTCTTCTACTGTTGCAATTGTGCATGCTCCAAGCCTGTTTCTTCACTCCATAGCAAGTTATGAGGACTCCACAGAGACATCTCTGAATTCCTTTTCTGAATTACCCTGCAAACCCCTTTTCTTACACTTCTTCAAAGTCCTCAGGAAGGTCTTCCTTCAGGATYTTTACACAGAATTAGCAAAGCAAAAGTGGTTTACTATGGGCTTGTCAGCAAACTCCTAACAACAATTAGCAAAACAAAGCCACTGATTGCATGTTTTATCCTTGCTTTGCCAATTGTTTCTGCACATTGCAAGTGYTCAGGAATTCAAACTGTCTCAGGGTTTGGACAGTGAAGCTTGAGGATTCTAAACAAGAGATCCAGTAAGATCTGTCTACATCATGCTCAGTTATTTATCTGCCTTTACCTGCAAACTTTTCCTTTTTGTGTTCAGCCTGGCAAGATAAACACAGAACAAGGAATTTGTAATTTTATAAGAGACAACAGATTTAATTAGCTCATAGTAAATGCAGTGGACCAAAGGTTCGTGAGAAATAATAAACCAGAAAATGCTTAACCCTCAGGACAATATTTCTTACAAGTGTTATTCTTAAAAAAAAAAACCTCAGTAACAAAACTTTTAGATTGCTGTAAGAAATCTGGATGCTTTGAGTGACATATTAGACAATTATGTTGTGAACTGTCTGGTCTAAGTCATTATTCAGAATGGTGCTCCTTTACAGTGKGACTCCCAGGATTACCCTGGATGCMGTAAGGAAGACAAGGAGTTTCCTGTGCTACTCAGCCCTACAGCTTCATCTTGTCTGGAGGTGCTGAACTGGTGGAATGTATTATCCAATACTGGAATTAACTCAGCACTCAGGAGCTACACTTTAATCAAGTCAGAAGTAACATCATCCCAGTTTACACTGGCAACKTATTTTAAACAGGCCKGGCWGCTCCTGCRCTCCTAATGCAGAGACCAGTTCATSTCCATGCTGTTTCCTCTCCACTGCAGGATTTACCAAAATAAGGTCACTGTAATACACTTTTCAGAAAGAGCTTGCCTGYGATGCCTCAGATGTTGAAACCTGCTTATGGAAGGATGAGTAGGAGGAAAGCCCATTACACTGCTACCCTCAGCACCACTGCACTCGCCTTCAGTGAGCTCCTGCGTGGAAGTGAAAGGGACAATTTAAGCCTATAAAGCCCTAAATAGTCTGACAAGGATCTWAATAATAACGGCCAAAATCCACTGCTGAAATCATTATTCTGCAGTGTAGCCTGCGAGGGTACCAGAGARGCAGAGCCTCTGCAGGGATGTGACAGGCAGCATTTTGCCCCGAGAAATCTTCAGTTTTGCTCTCCTCATCCCTGCCATCAGTCAACTTTTAGCAAGCTGTAACAACCAATACCCTTGTATTTCAGAGGAAAAGGCAAGATCAAAGTTTGAGGAGGTGGGGAATAATTGATTTARGTATCCAACAGGGCAAAAGATTATGTATTAAAAATTAACACACAAAGAGAACAGATGTATGTGGACACCTACAACTACTGCAGTGAATCCACGTGTTCATTCTTTCTCATCCCAGCATCTATGAAAAGCTAACTATCCAAACTTACAGATAAAAAAGTGCCAAATTTAATCCAAAACTTATTCAAACGAGTTAAATCACATTAATGCCAGTTCACAAGCATTTCCTCAGTGAWGTTTTTCTCTCTTCAGATCTCAGACAAGTGATAGAAAGACAAGACAGTTGATCAAAGTAAAATTAAACCGCCCGTGGCTGAGATTAGGGAAAAAAGTAATAATTTCTAAATGAGAGAAGGCACTTCCCTGCTAACAGACACACAGAAACCTCAGGTCTGTATTTCAAATGCTGTGGACTTAACACGTTTGTGGGGGGGAAGGCTGGCATGACATTGACTGCGTGCTGCTTGGCACTCAAGGGAACAGAAAAACTGCAACGATTAAGTTTTCAAAAGGCTTTTTTGGTAACTCAAATTTARAGTTTTGGTTGCTGTTTTAATCACTGTTGTTAGCAGACAGGAATTCCTATTAATTAGACTGCCAGGAAACTGGCTTGTTTTCAACACCCTTTATATTCCTGTCAAAATTGAAATGGGACAGCTTCATTTGTCAGTCATTTTACATTTTTCAACATTTTTCTTTTTCTTTCCACTTCTTTTATTTACAGAAGAAAGGGAACCACAGAGAAAATATTTTCTCCTCCTACATAACCACACACTCCTCCCACTCAAATCTGCAATTTTGAAATGGATGCAATTTTCACATAGGACAATACAATCTAGWAATTCCTCTAAAGTACTTCAACGTGTGTTTACCACGTGCTGATGCCACCCTTGCGACTCCACAGGGAATTGCAGGCATTCCAATGCAGAACACTCCTGAAGCTGCTTTTGCATGGAAAAGTTGGTTGAGCTGTTCCAGGTCTCTCAGAGCTGTTTATTATTGATTTCTATTCTCAAAGGAAGAAACAACTCTCAGTACCTCCTTCAATCCCCTAAATCAACATGCACACACTGGCAAGCTGGTTTCTTGTCAGGGCCAGGGTTAATTTTTAAAAAATTTTGAACTGCTTTCCTGATTTGAAACTGAATGGAATATTGGCTCTGCTYACTGAACATTATAAAATCAATGTCAATTAATTTTTAACAGGCAATTTTTCTGCAGCTTGGCAATGCAATGCATCCATCTGAAACCCACTACACTACGTCCTTTGGTATTCCTTATTTTCCAAATGGTGGGCACATAAATAAATTGCAGTGTTATTATGATGGTAGCAGGTTACATCTAGCAAGCATTCATAATTGCTTGGAGCCCATTTAGTATGTCTCCCCTTTATGGGCATTTGACAAAAAAAAAAAAAGTTTATTGCTGTGTAGAGCTCTGATATAAAAAAATAGCTCCACTTCTGGAGCACATATCTTTCAACGTGATTTACAGAAAAATTAGCTGAAGAGTACTTCACAACTGTATGTCAGTAAAAAGTAAATTGACCCTTACTAAATGCGAGCAAGTTCAACTGGAACGATAATGTCAGAGAGGAGCATTTCTGCAGGCTGTTCTATGTATGGTATCTTGTACCAGATCCTGCTCAAAACCTGTCCCTGAGTGCTCTGCTGAACCACTGGATGGCATCAACCTGTAACATTACCAGTTGCTGCTGCTTCTGTCTTTATACAACTTTACTGATTATTCTGCCATTTGCTGCTGCTTTATACACACTCTGGTGCACTCTTCATCTAAACCCCCAATCCTGCGAGTCCATCCCTTTGGGAAAAATGTTAACACAGTTTATTATCCTAAAACTGTGACCTTATCACCTTTTTAGCAACTAATTTTAATTATTTAAACATACAGCATTTATATATTTTAAATTTACAGCACCAGCTACACAGTACTGGAAATCTCATTTATGCAGTTCATAGAGTCTAATACACTTGTTAAGGACTCATGAACCTTTTATGCTCAAGAGACTTTTAAATAAAAAGATAGTTTTAGAGTATGAAGTCATGTACTATCAAAGATATTTATTGTTTTATATCTGTCAATATGTGCTGGTCAACCAGGTTAACTGTATACCTAGTCATATTCTGTGAAGAAGAAATAATGCTTTTTCTAATATCTGAAATTCAAATATGGGAATTTTACTGAATATTGATTTCTAATGGTGGTGAAGAGCTCTGCATCTCATGTTTAAAAACTTCCCTCTTGTCAAAGGTATCGATTTCACAAAACATCTGTCTGTGAAGTTAATGCTGTCAATGGGAATCTTTGTAAGATGCATTATTTGCATGCACATCACACTTTGCAGGAATAGGGCCTTTATAGGCTCAATTCTGCCTTCAAGTATATCTGAACAACTATGTTTCCAGCCAATGCAAATTAGAAAGAAGAACTGAGTGCTGTTTGTAGAGCTTGGCATCACTGATAGCCTTCTTCTAAGGAGAGGAAAAGTGCTTGACTGGGACAGCAGCCTGTGATAGACAAATGCTGAAATTCACTGGCCCAGCTGCAGTGCAGTSCTGTTGACTCTGCACATGAATGTGCACACTATTCCAGCTGTGCTATGTACATCTGGAATGGGGTGCTTGTGCTGATGGCCACTGCCAAAAAAAACCCAACCAAACATCTACAGTGGGCTGATAGTGCACCTTATGGACTCCTTATAGAAATGACAAACTCTGTCTTTACTGGGTCTAATAGCCAAGAGCTGCTGGTAGGAGCCTCACAGTTCTCATTCATGTCACAATTTGCTGTCTCATGCCCATCMAGTGTTCATGTCCTCTTGCTGTTTCTGCTTCACTTGAGGGCAAGAGCCAGCTTCACTTATCTTTGAAATATTCAACAATGAGCATCCAGTAACAGTTCCTATAAATCATTTTGGGCTGTCTTAATTAACATGAGATTTATTAGAGGGAAAGAATCGAATTAAACTTTAAGCAGAGTAAAAATGTAGTCAGATTAATGCTACGATAAATTTAAGTCTCTAGGCCAGATTATTTATTTTTTAAGGTTGCAATTTATTAGATAGATAAGAAGGAACTCAAAGAGCCCCTACATTTCATAAAGTTAATTTGCTTCTGCCCAACAGCAATGTGCTCTCAAGGCTGGATCCAATAAAATAATCCAGAAAGAAAGGACAGGAGTGGCTATCCTTCAAACATCTGCCTTCACAGTTTTGGTGGCTGGATTAGCTATGTGGACATAGAGAGATATCCTCAAATGAAACRAGCACAAGTAGAATCTCAAATGGAAACCCACCTAGAGCTAGACAATAGGATGRCAGGATCATTAATTCTTGCCTCTTAGGCACATCATCCAGATTTCTCTTTTTTCTTTTTTTTCTCAGTCCACAAAATCCACACATCAAACATACTTCTGAGATACTTCTGAGATTTTCTGTCATCTGGGCTGATGTTTAGGCACAATAATCCAAGAGATCTGAACTTAGAAAACATGAAACTAGGCAGTTAAACATCGGCTGATGCAGATACCAGAAAAAGAGAGAAACTGATCTTTCTGGCCCCTGAGATTGCTGGTGTGGAGGGATGGAGTCTCARCTTCTGTTTTCTGCTGCTTTATTCYATCACAGCATGGRRAGGCCATTGTCAYTGCTCCCATTTMTTCAAATTAGACTAAGTAATGCCTGAAAGGGTCTCTSACAAGTCTGCACCAATAAACTTCTGCAGATAAGTAAAGCTGAATAAGTGGCGTGCTTTTTGGTTTGAAAGGGAATAATCTCACATTAAAAAAAAACAACCCTTCCTTCTTATTCTGGTTTGCTATGATAACTGACTTCAGGTGATGCAGAAGAGGCAAAATACTGGTRGTGTGCACTAAAATATCATCATGTCAGCTGGTAACATTCTTCTCAGTCCAGAATTCCCACTATATTCCCTTCTGCAGTGCTGCTCTGACCAATGCATACCACCATCCATGTTCCTTTTAGTAAGAGTGTGGTTAAAGACATGCCTCTGGCAATGCAAKGAATATCAGAGTATGTCACTGAAAGGTTTCTGGGAAAGTCTCTCTGCCTTAAAAGTCAGGCTTTTCTCTGCACAGTAATGTACAGAAAACCCCTTCCATTTCCCTACCAGAGCTACCAGTAGAATGGCAGACATGCAATAGTTTTAGAAAGAGGACTCATAATTCAGGCACTTAGGCTGGATTTGAGACCACTGGCCTTGAAGTTTAATCTCAACTGTACAATCTTTTTTGATTTATATTGGGTAAAAGAGCACAGATTAGAACCARATTTATACAGAATAGACAGACACCAGATTAAAATAGCCCACCTGAATATTTTATCTAGTCTGACTCTCTCATCTATATTGGTTTAGTTATACTGAAAAAAAATTACTTTTCCAAGAAACCACTTTCTGCTTTCCYTCCTTTGACCCTTTCCATCCCTCATGCTGTCAGTTACTCCTGGATTAAATCCACTTTTCTCCTCAAATCCCAGCCCAGTGAGTTCATGTCATTTGCTTGTAAAAATCTGACAGAATTCATCATCYTATACAAGAAAGTGATTTGAACTCTGTGATCATTCCAGTGATATAATGTCTGATCAGGTGCTGTGTCTGAAGTGGGTAAAACAGTTTTTTGTTCCTGGTAGATTAGCCATGTCTTTCATTTCTGCTGACATGCATATCTAGCTCTAGCTGTACTTTCTAGTTCCATCAAAATTTAATATTTCAAATGCACCTGTCATGCAACTGGTGTGTTACTCAGTGAAAAGAGGTCAAGGTGCATGGATCTTGGATGACATTTCAATTATTCTTGCCTGAAGACAAATCATGTGTTTTGTCTCTGTGTCTTAAAAAGGGGTCCATAATTTTCCCTTCTGCCAACATTTTTCCTCCTCTCTATAAAATATGAATTATTTATAAATTTTACAGGTTTTAAACTGTCATAGTGTTGAGCAGTTTAATGTAAAATATTCCATTCCAACATTTGCYGAACAAATCCAGATAAATGCTAGCACCTTCCCTCATACCAAAAATAACCTGAAAACAAATAGCAAGCCACTTATCAAAACAACAGAGAAATAGTCTTTTCTGATTTATTGCTGATCACTTGAGTACTGTTTGAATTKCCTGCATGGATGATTAATATTTTACAAGAAGGAAACCAAATAGTGGACARTCACTGTGGTGGAAAACCAAATTTGCTCTATCAATATGTATTAATTTGCCATAAAGTTCACAGTGCTTTTAGAGTTAAGAATAACTTTGCTAGGTCTTCTAAACTTGAATCCAGAATCATTCCCAAATCGTGGGTATATGTTAATCTAGTTTGGGAAGGWTTTTCTAGCTGATACAGTAGCTAACACTTTATACTACTTACAGTAATGTCAACAGTATAAATGTCTTTGTAGTAGAGGTAGAGCTCAAGAGCTCAGAGACATCAACAGTTGCACAGATAACATTCAGATTTGCACACAAACAACCCTAGAAGAGGGATAGGACTTCAAAAATAAATTAAATCATCCAGGCTATTTCTGCATGATCCCTCCTCCCACCATCAAAGCAGATGACATACATATGGTCACTGAGTTTACTATAAACAGGTTTTCTGATTATTAGTCTTTATCCATAGGGACATTCCCATCTCTCTCCTACTGTTTGACTGGCACTGTAATTCAAGGACTTCAATTGTCTCATCTCAGAGTCATTAGGAACTTGGATTCCATCTACCACTTTGAGTCACCCTAGCGCAGTGAGGTGAYGGTAAAGAGAGAAAGAAAAGTAGATAATAGGATCCACTGAGACAAAACATTTTGAGCTACTGTCATTTTTAACAGCAAATAGGTTTAGAATCTAGTAGGATTTTTTGTTGGTTTTTTTTATTTAATAAAAATGCCAAAGGGCATCTCAGACAGAGCCAGGAATGYTGCCTCTTACAGCACAAAGTGGTATGTTTTCAACTCATTACTCACTTTCCTTCTTGTGCTGAGAGGATCAGTCTTTCACCAGTCTGGGGACTACTGACTGTTCAAAACAGTCTGGTGGGTGGTTGTTTACACCTGGTAACTGCATTCTCTGTGAGTTATTTCAYGCTGAACCTACCAGGGTGAAAAGTGCTCCCTTGCACGGTGAACGTGGCCAATGTAACACATCAGGATGCAAAGCGTCACTTCTTTTTTAGGAGGACGAAATCATTGCAGGCCAAGGGGATTGTCTGAGCTTGGACTCATGTTCAGGAGGGTCCATATGGCTCCTGTTTGCTTKTGTTGAGGCATGGGCTAAGAACCCTCGTTTGAAGGGAGGGAAATGTGGCACTGAGACTGTGTATCCTTTTACCACGCCAGAGAAATGATCCTATAAATACCTGGACTGGCAGCCTGCTCTGAAGCAGCCTCAAGTGAAATCTTACAAGTGAAACCATAGGGGATAATAATTATAATAACATTATGATGCAAAAATTTAAGATGACCACATTAATGATATTGACTGAAATCTTGCCAAAATTGCTCAGGATTCTGGGACAGTCCCAGGACAGAATGGAGCTGAACTCAATATCTGGAAAAAAAATCCTGAGATCCTAATGAGCACAACAAGGTTGATGTCACTGTATTGAGCTGAAGATCCATATGGGAAAACTGACTAAGCCACATTGGTTATATCCTCCCATCTTCWCTTGGATATGCAGCAGGAAGTGATACAGACAGCAACAGAAAGTTCTTCAGTATCTCTGAGATGGAAATAAGATATATAATTTCTGTAAGGGACACTGGTTTACAAAACATATTTGCAAATGTTTTCAGATGTTGAAGAAGAAGAAATGAAAACAAAGTAATATGGAAAGCAARAGGAAGAGCTAAAGATGCTTCATTTTCTTAGGAAAAGATGTCTTGTGTCTTCCCTGTTCACAGGATGATCTTGTGTTAGGATCTCTCCAAGTGATTCATGGATCAAAAAATATTTCCTTTGTCTGATCCTTTAACAAGAAGTGTGGGCTTGAAATCTACAAAAGAATAGATGCCTTGCTYTCACAAAGAGCTGACAACCTTGCAGTGACATCTGCCACTAACTGGGATGCTTCAACAGCTTGTACCTCTGAGCCGTGATGCATTGCACCACAGCTGCAGGGCCAGGAAGATGCACGGACAACCACGGAAAGATGTGGGTACATATTTCTTCATAAATTTCAGTACTTCAAAAAGATTTCTTAAGAATATAAGGGAAGTCAGTGTAACTTTAAGCAATATCAGAACAGAGGATCGAAATAGCATAAGGATTGACACTTTAAATACAGGAAAGCATTCACAGTAAATGTATAATATCAATGTGATTGGCGATAATGTCAATCCTGAGTMTAGAGAGATGTAATTAACAGAACTGACAATAAATATCAGATTTTTCAGTGCTAAGGGGTTCCAAATTCATCTTATTTCTCTACTTGTCAGATCTGTAACATATTTTCCAAGAAAAACATCTGTATTTAACCAAAGCAGGATTCCTGTAGACCAGAAAAAAATCCTTATGGTAGCCTTTATTCTTCTCCACAATTYGGATACAGTGAGATGCAGAAATAGGAGACCTGGTAACTGAATTGCTATACTGAAGGCAATGTTAATGGTAAATCAGGATAAGTCTTTCCCTGAGATTGAACTCTCTGAGGAAGTTACAGAGCAATTAGAGACGCAATTACAGTAAGTCATCAGAACCAGATGGTATTTCATTCAAGGATTGAAAGGAAAGAGTGTGCTGAAGAGGATATTTATTCTGCAGCTTCCAAAGAGGCAGGCTTGACTCTCTCAGCAGAAGGAACAGCATACTGCAGAGCCAAGGACAGTTGTAAACTTGTGTCCCTACAAGAGCGAGCTCCGGTCTCTGGGTCCTTGCTGCTCCCTGAGCAAAAGAATGAGCCTGACGCCATAACTCTGAAATTTAATATATTGGAATTCTGAACATTTGGCTTTCAGATTGAGTGATTTCAACTGAGCAAATGGTTTCAAGAGGTCAAGATGAAACTCTCAAACTTTGCCACAATCTCAGATAGCAAAATTAGTAGAAACACAGAAGCTACTGTGTTTGTTTCTACTCGAAATAGGTAACCCATGCGCTTCAAGCTGGATTGGTTTGTATTTATGAGGTAAATACAAAATTCTGGCTAGTAAGAGATGTACCAATGCAAAGGGCTAAAATGACTGATGTGCAACTTTCAAAGAGTAAAGCACAACTTTCATGACAAGGGCATGCCTCAGGATTACAGGATGGCCCAAGGGAATATTGCCCCATCACAGAATAAGGTGTATGATTCTTCAGAGCTAAACTCACTTCTTCCCTGTGAATTGTCCCTGACACTCTCCTTGATTCTGTTCAGTGATAAATGCTTTACTTATGCTTKATTGTTGACCACATGGTCWCATGTGATMTGTAAGTTTGCACTGAGTTTTGTGYATTTTCTCTTTTGTCTGCCCAAAATTTAGTGTGAGGTTCTTGTTGGCAACAGCAAGGAAAAAACTTTAGTGGAAAACAAAGAAAATTAAAAAAAAAACAAACCACATAGAGGAGGTATTTTAGAGATGTTTTAATTTATGGGAGCATCAGAATGTTTACTGTCATACCTGATCCATCACAGTAATTTGAAAAGAACATTTGGGGGGAATGATATTTTAATTACCATTGTAGCAATGGTTAAGAACAAAGCAAACTTGSATTTTGGATGGCAATAACAAGTGGAAGCGAGTCTGTACAGAAAGTTACATATGGCACAGTATTTTGGTATTCAATACTAAAGAATCTAAAATGTTTATGGGGTAAAAGATAGAATGTCTGGAACTGATACTGACATCTGGCATTCAGATCTTTAAGACTGGTACTTCAACAGGCAGCATGCATAGGATTGTACACTGAATGTGCATATATTTCAACCATGCTATGTTGGCCAATTAGAACTGATTATATAGGGAAGATTCAATCAATCCCTAAAGTTTAACAGCTAGAAAATATATTTCTTTTCTTTTTCTGGGCACTTTTTCATACTGAGCTAGCTCTATCTTATATCCAGAAAATACTGTGCATAATCCAGTGCAATTAAACCTACKATTTATGCAAGTTATTCTGAAAATAGCAACTGTTTCTAAAGATAGCAAAGCTGCTCCTAAAGAGACAGAGGCAACCAAAATGAGGACCAGGGAAATTGTATGAGAATCTCGTTCATTAGTTGGTAAAACACTGATACAATTTGAGATTATTAAATTTAACATGTGATCTATCAGATAAAACAAAAAATTAAGAAAAAAAAAAACATAAACAGGCGCATTTTGTCYTTTATCAAGTGTGCCTGTACCTACTCTATTTTTCTCTGCAGCAACCCCCAGTAGCCTAAACCCAAAAARCCAATCCCATTCCTGGGTGCACAAAGTAGAGCAGAGTGACAGAAACAATATGTGTAGCTTTACACTGGGTTAGAGCAGCCAACAGCAGAAAACTGTCATTTTCACACTCTCCAGGAAGGTTAAAGATTGAATGGCTATACCCTTCAGAGTAATTATAAGCAATACTTATTTTACGCACTTACATGAAGAGAGAACTGGACTGTCCATTACTAAAGTTTGCTGATTGTACTAAATGGTTCCAGACATKAAAACTCTACAAAGGACTTAAACTACAACAGGGTTTGTACAAATTGGGGGGATTGGACTGACTTACACCAGATGTTATAGAAATGAGCTCTTTGCCTTCAGAAAKYATAATGCCATAATTAAATAAATCCMTGAAAARCTTACTTGGGTTTGGGGTGTGTAGGATTATGAATAAATAAATTTTATGACCTGGGCAGGAAAACTGAGACAAAAGATTATGCCAGGTGGTACTGCACCAGAGTTTTGATTGGCAGTACCACAACATCCATTCATATTTTTCAAGGATATTATCCATATCCATATATTTATAATTTTGAATGCATAGTTGATACTACAAGATGGGGCTGTGAGATAATGGACATAAGCTAACCTGAATTTCTAAATTTTATTAACAAGACCTAGATATGTGACCCTCTGGAAAGGAAATAATTTTGGGACATACACAGTCCTCCGCCCATTTTAAAAAAGTATTTGAACTAAAAATTGTATGCTGTTTATGTTCTATTAAAATCTCTCCTATTCCCCCAGAAAAAAAATGCCGAATATAGCTGGACAATTTTCAGAGCATCTGGGATAGAGAGTCTGTTAAGAGGATAAGAATTTGCAACCTGTTTGATTTAACAATTTAACTGTTTCCCTACATGATTAGCAAAGCTGGAGAGACGAGCAGCTGGCACGCTTCTGTGGTTTGGTGGCTGCCTTTATGAATCTTTTCCTTTCTACAATGTTCAGAGCGGGTGGCAGTGGCTCTGTCCCTCTGTTTCCAGCTGTTACAGAACTGCAGTTTCTAATCCCACCTGATGGAGCCTGACTRTGGATTAGTCCACCTGTTCTCTAATGCTCCTTTCTGATCTTTGTTCATCTCTTTCAATGTTTTTAGCTGGTAGGGTGGCCTTTGGTTCACCAGGAGAGCCGGTTTATGGATAGTCTGATGTCCTGCTCTCCCCCTGGCATGAAACTGTATTTCCTCAGTTATTCTCCATAGAGTCAGTTCAGCTATGGATAGGTGAAATAACTCTGGCARTCATATGAGAATGAGATATTTGATGGGCTTGTTACTGAAACGAGAGATTCTTCACAGAGAGTACTGCAGGGAAAAGGCCATGAAATTGCCCTCTCAGGAGATGTTTCCTGCAACATTAGCAACTCTGAAGGAAAGACTGTAATTCTGATATTGTTGACTCAAGGTGAGGATCACAGCAAGATGCCTGAAGCTGTTATATAACCATGCCAAAGGATGGATGAACTACACCTGAGGTAGTCCCCAAACAGCCACAGAAAATACTCTCACAGTCACTGTAATTTTTTCATCTTCTGGGTTGAAAACCTCATGTGTGGTCCAGCCACCTCTRTTTTGGAAGGGGTGGATCTGAATCAAGGAGTGGGAAAACTGGTAAAGGCAACGCGCATTTCTGCCAATTCTCTTAATTCACTCTGTGTCAACTCAACTGGATTAAAACAGAAGGGAGGAAAGGTAATCATTGCCCCAGCCTGGATGAATAACTGCACAAGGTTGCTCTATAGGGTGAACTTGAATGCTTCAGGCTAGTTCATCAAACTGTGAATTGGTATAATTAAAGTAGATAAACAGATTTTTTGCCAGTTCTCTGCTCCTTCACACAACAGAACATGATTTGTGATCTTCTACTGTGATCARCACTGTATTAATCCTGTAAAGTGCTTTCCTTTTAAGATGAAAACTAATATCATGTAAGGAGGGTCAGCAGCATATTCTTTTAACATTTACAGTAATATGAATCTGCTTGAAAATGAAAATAAAAATTCTTTCTCTCTTACCCCAAACCACATAAAACACTATAAATCTCTAAATGCTTTTGTAAATCTTGGTTCTAGGGTTGCTGTGGTTTGGTAGAGGAGGATGTTAATCTGTATCAAACTGTTTAGTCCAGTCTTCATATTAATTWTTGGGGCCACACTCAATCCAGATGCAGAAATACAGCTCACAGTAGCAGCCTTCAAAGTCATGACAGTAAAAATTTAACTATAGCAAAATTAAAATGGCTCCTGTAAAAGAAACTCTGAGCAATTTCCAGATTTTGGATGTTCATGCATATCCCTGGCTTAAATAGAAACAATATTACTGCTTTTCTTCTAGGGGTACTGGGAAACAAATAAAAGGATTGTCATTCTTCCTGATTTTTTTTCCATAAGTCAAAAGTTAATTACTTCACAGATGGCAGAATGGTGAATGAAATGAAGGCAGTCAGCTTGCCTAGAAAACTGGATTGCAGAACATATGCAGTGAAATGAGACAGAAAAAAGGGCTGGCAAACAATAAATATCTATTTCCTTTTTGCTTTAAATAGACTAAACGGTCAAGAGAAATATATGACTGACATTTGTCCAAATAAAAAGCAATATAACTAGGTATATTGGTCCACAAGCAATCTCAGACAAAGAGATGAGCACCAAACTGGCCAGTAAAAGGCATTCCTCCATAATAATACATTTCTTCCATGCTTTGAAATCATAATAAATCAAGATAAATAGTCCTAAGTTTTGTCGTAATTCTGCCATATCACCAACAGTGATAGAGATAAATTTTTTATTACACATTTAAGGGATATAAAGAAAACATTTTCATGGTTTTTAAGTGTATTATATGCAGAAACATTGTAGACAGTAATTTGCAGCACTCATGGTCTGCTCACATGAAACATTTAGTACCCATAGCAAGAGATTCCCTTTCATTCTTTTGTGCCACAGCTGCTCATCTACCTCACCSATTTAACACTGACCCATATTGGGAAACCATACAAATTCTGAGAATAGCTACAGGCTCCTCAGAATGAGCTAAACTAAAATATTAGGGAGCCATTAAAGACATTAGAGACAAGGCTCTAAAGCCAAAAAAGTAATGTGTCGGTTCTGGCTAAATTAATCAGAGGGGTCTACACCAGAAAYAACAGATGCAAGTGAGTGCCTGTTTTTTTTTTTAGCCCTAAACTTCATATGCCAAATTTAATTATTTCAAATACTATATTGTATGGGTTTGTCATGGCCATCAGAGCCTTCTCATGGAAGCCCAACAGCTCTGACACATCACTTGAGATTAGGGAAAGGGATCTTTTAAAATCAGCTGCATTTGCATAGCCAGATGATGTAAAGATGAATTAAAGAACACCTACCACCCAAATTGTAACACTTTATCATTAATTAATTTTAAATTTGTTCATTAATATGGTAAGAGTTCTTTAATTATGACCAGTAAGAAGCCTCAGCCCTGGTTGCATGAACTTGGATAGGCCAAGTCTTGCAGTAAAGTTCTGCAATCAGATTTTGTCAGTCAATGCACATTAAATATTTTCCACATATACATTTGCAACAATGACAGCATTTAAACAGCCAACTCTGGAGCTCTCATGGTACTACAGGAACAGTACAATCCACCAAGAAGGCCTTTGATTGTGATGTGATACTTTGGCACCTGAAATGATGGTATTTATACTCATTTCTGATAACACATTTTTCATTACGTGTGTTAAAATATCCGTTGGGCTTGGAATTGCATTCACTGGTTCTGTTGTGTTCAGCAGAACATCAGAATGAAGCAAATTCCCAGTGCAATAGTCAAGACCTACACATGAGTCAGCAATGCTGACACATCCCTGTTTAGGGCTGAACTCTCAGATATGGCAGCACTTCTRGCACCCTTGGAAACGTAAAGGCAGGATGTGTCTGGTTGAAGAGCATGGAGATGAAACCAGCAGTCTCCAGCAGGGATTGAGGGTGCTCATCCTCTAAAATCAATTATTCTTCAGCAAGCACTTTTTAGAAGGGCAGATCACAGTTTTCATTCATGTCATGGTCACCCTCAGTACAGTAATTTGTACCTTGATAATGAGGCCTTTCTCCTGCAGGGATTTCACTGTATAGGTAAGACTGCAGAAAGATCTGTGTGAAATTTCAGTGCCTGATCCCCTTAGCTACCAGTGGGACTTCAGTGAATATTTTCTCCACATCCCTCAAATATTGTCATTTAGGGAGAGAAGAGTTTGTTTTGGAAAGGGATATACTTAAAAAATAGTTACCAAAATGAAGCCCTATTCAAGCATAACCACACTTATGTCTGTATTTTTAACAACTCCAGACCTTGATCTTGGCAATAAACCTTATATTTGAACCTGGCAAATGGGCTGAAGTGATAAATTAAGCAGAATGAAAAGAGACCTGAGAGACCAGGCTTGTTGTCATGATCTAACTGGCATGGATTCTTACTGTTCTTTGTCTGTAAATGAAATAGTGACTGTGGGAGAAAAAGTTAATATATTTCATTTCAAAATCCAAGTTTCTAYAGAAGTTACTGCAAGACTGTGAGGTGATGAGCGAAATAAATACAAAAGCAATGAACTGCAAAAAGATAATACCAATATGAACCCATCACAAGGGGCTGATACCAAACATCTGCTTTATAAGATCAGTATAGATGTTGGAGATTGGGGAGGGTGGGTAGGAGACAAGAGGATGTTTGGTGGGCTTTTTTAGTTGATTTTTTTTTTCTGATATTTCAAAGAGAGTTTGATTCAAAGTGCCTCAGTATCAAACTATCCAAGTCAGACATTTGAAYTCCCAGCACAGTCAGTGACAGATTTACAGTCTCTTTGCAGTCTCTGGGAACTCGTGAAGATTCAAGAGGTCACCAACCYGAGCTGTTTACCTGTGGGACAGGCTACTGCCACTGTAGCTGACCTGGCAGAATGGATGAGACACTTCAGCACTCAGACATTAACTTAAAACCACTGCTGACTTCCCTTTAGGTGACTGCCCCTTAGGTGGCACTCTGTGGCAGCCAAAATGTCATTCTGCCACTTGTGGTAGCAATCTGGAAAGCCCCAGTAAATAACAGGCTTGGATGCCTGGTGGCAATAGATAAATAAATAAATAAATAAAGCACAGCTGACAGCAACTGAAGTGCTTTTTTAAAGGCATTGCAATGTTCTTGCACAGTGGAAGTTATCCTAAAAGGAATGCTAAGCTGTTCCTGACCACTGGCCTCTCCCAGATGCCTCAGTCTGTGAATGAAGGTTTCAGGGCAGGCACTTCAATCTGCTCAGATCCAGAACTGCGAGTCCTCCTTGGCAGCTGCCTCCTCTCCTTTCAAACAGCAGAGACTGCATGCGTGGTAAGCAATATCCTGCAGTTACAGCAACCTCACCAACAAAGAGGAATTCCTAGGATTCGTATCAACATGGACCTGTCTCCACACAAATGCCAAAGAGAGTAAAAACCCAGTGCTCAGCTAAAATSCAGGATGGAGACAGCACAGCTGGGTTTTGTCCTTGCCCCCTGAAGACTCTCTGCTTTCCATCACACAAATGGGCAATATAAAATAAAACTAAAAAATTGATTTCATGAATCTATTACACTAAATACATTACCCTAACACAATTCATCTATTGCAAATAYAGATAAGGAATTCACATGAAACAGAAGCAGCAAACTGATGCATTCAAATCCAGCCCCTTCAAATCTAATGAATGGAATGAACAGTGAAAACCTAGCACTATTTCATGACCTGAATAGAAATTCTGTGCAGAGAGAGCTGCACAAAGAAATAAACCTGGAATACAGGCTAGGACRCAATCTTGTTTAGTATCTATGCAACAAACCCTTGGTTACGGTACCAAAACCTGGTATTACACTGTCAGTCTTCACAGAACTCAAATAGATTATCTGTGCACAGCATTAGCAGAGATGCTCATCCAGCCCTCCAGTTACATAATGAAGTCTACGTCATTCGCTTGTGGTTGCACAGKATTGTGCTGCATCATCTTTTCCCCTAACCTCACACACTTATATAGAGAGAAATCCTACAAAATACGCCCTCATGGCACACAGGAAATGTGTAAATATGTCAGGTGTCCTGCTCTTCCACACGGTGGAAGAACAGCAGTTTTGTTATATTCAATTTTTTCCAGCATGATTTTAGATCCAAATCTGGAAAAATGAAAAAAAAAAAAAACCCTTACTACTTAGCCATATGCTTTCTCTGAGTCACCTGTTGACTTCAGTACGAGAACCCATATGCTGAAGGTGCACAACATATTGAAACAGTATCTTGGTTTGAAACTAAAGCTGGAGATAAGATATATCTTTCTTCTAAAGATCTGAAATAATGTGAAGGTTGCAATGTGAAAGATTTACAGATTGTATCAGGATAACAAAAAATAGATCATAATTATTAATGTAATTGGGAAGATGAAAAAGAAAGGGATTACAAAAATGGCAAGACAACTTCTATGTTCTGGGATGACTAGAAGGAGATTAATTCAAAGTAATATGAAATTGAATCTCTATGCCTTTTGGARTTTGAATGCTAAAGAGCACTGCTGAATTGAGGGTTGCAAAGAAAGAAGAATTTACTGCACAATTAGGATGGCCTCATTGCTAATTACTGATGTATTTAAAATGTTTCATTTTGCTTCTTAATGTGGGCATTGATAATTTTGATTGTCACTCAGTAAATCATGCCTTTTTGCTTGCCATATCAAAAGGCTAGGTAACTTGTATATTTTCTCTCTGTATAGGTATTTCTGAATTTTCCTTAATATTATATTGRAATATAAGCAATCCCAATTGTGGCATCTGGCACAAAAGTTAGATCAGACTCTAAAGAGATAAAAAATGTTCAGTAATGCCAGATAACAGGGCTATGAATTGTGGGCATTTGGGTATTTTCAAACTGCATTTGATACCTTTTCCARAAGTTATTTATAGCTCAGAGGAATATTCACGGAACTGTGCAGTCCCAGCTCTCCCACTTACATATGGTAATATTTCTGAACATTCAAASCCCTCAGCATCAGTCAAGGCCTCTAAGAGCTATTGTTCAGCAGTAAGTATGTATCATGAATTTCACTCATGAGGTTACATAAGGATATTTCAGGCAGAGCTGAGCATAAACCACAGGTTTTTAATGAAACACCTACAAAYAGTTTCCCTTGCTGCACCACAGAACAATATTCCTAAAAGATATGTAATATTAGTGTTTCTTCAGTGTTTTAATGACGGAGAAAGGCAGGATTTTTAGGAGCAAGTGATTTGTTAGATTGACTAGAACGATAAAATAAATTAATGTGTTGATGAGCTCATCATTAGGTTTAAAAAGAAAGCAAAAACTCCAAACTAATTCATGAAAAAAAAAAAATGTTCCGAGTTAAACTTAATTTTGTTATGTGCTTAAGACAACTTGAGACAAATGGATAGTTAGCACTAATGGCCAAATGAGGAATCTTTATCACTTGCTTGTTCCTGGACTGTGGAAGGCAAGCCAAGCATCAAATATCTAACGTACCATCTCAGCATCATTTATTATTGTACTTCCTATGAGATGCTGTGCTGTGGCTCCTCTTACAGCACTAAAGGAAAACATTTGTTCTGAATATCAGAAAGATCCAAAAGTGGAAAAACTATTTATGTCCCAGGATAAAAAATACATAAATGCAAGAAGATTGACCTAAGAATAGCTCAGTYGTAGCTCAAGCATTGCTCTAGAACTTTATTACCTGATGGTATCACAGTCTTTCAAAATTTACTTTATTTASAAGCAATACTAAAGTAGCATTTTCTGGTTTGGCCTCACTGACAACAGAACATTTACTTGTATAATATCTGCTGCACTGCAGCTCTGTTCATTAGGATGCTGGAGCTGTTCTTGCTCAAAAGACTGACGAGGAGATGTTGGCTGTTGGATTCAGCTTCCCTGCCCACCAGCATGGACAGTCAGAGCTGCACAAATCATTGTTATGGAAAGGTGGGTAACTACAGAGGAAATCCCTTCTCCCTTCTGGTTTCAGTTTGTTTGTCAGACAAAAAGATTGCCTTAATCCCAATCTATAGATGTAAAACTTTATTCATCAAAATTACCAGCTGGTATTCTTTCATCATTTCTAAATGCATAGGAAAGAAGGCAACCTTCAGAGAAATCTGGAAATTTAAAGAAAAATATCTGTAAAATAATTAATGGTTAATGCTCAGTGCAGGTTACAACACTAGATAACAGGGAAAGCTGCTCTCAGTACCTTGGGATTCTGCACTGCAAGGACATCATCCTACCCCGCTTTCAGACCAGCATTGAAGAAAGATCAGAATTTCACCAGAGCAACTCTACCTTGTCATGTATCTGGAAAACATCCAKCTCTCTGAAGGACTCAAGTTTTGTTTCCAGCCTGCATTCTCTGGTCTCCCCAGTAAACCAGATTATTCAACATGGTTATAATGGCAGCACACRCTTGACTGCCCTTCCCTCCTCAGTGCTGTAAGGAGCCACAATGAGTGCTGAAAACCACCCTGTTATGAAATTCCTTTCATTTCCATGGTTCTTCCTTAATTCCCAATGACATCTTGCTYAGTCTCAGGAAGGATGAATTTGTATATCCAGATTTCTCAGAAMCTGCTAGAAGTACATGTGGGGAAGAAAACTTTCTCCTTCCACAGAAACAGTCCAGAGGATTTCTTTACATCCATACAACACTAAAAGACARATTTAGAGCTTGTGAAAACAACAGAACTCATAAAAGCAGCTTTGAGAAGACTAATTAACTAGTTTCATGATACAAAGTTTGTGTTTCCTTAGTATATAATCTATTTTAATTAACCATGAAGTGGAATGTTAATTACTGTTGTCATTTCATTTTAGACATATCAGTTATTGAAAACACATTTGAAAATCAAACATGTGACAAATTAAAGTGTTTTAAATAAGCRCCATTTAAATTCAATTCTGCAAGTAGGTGGGAAAATAATTTTGGTCTGCAGCCTAGATCCTGGACATCATGTCACTGTAAGGAAAAGCTTTTGTGGCAAGATTAACAGACACAGTGCTTTGCTTTTCTATGTAACCAGAATTTTTACAGTAGACACAGATTGCACAGACATGGTCTGGAAGGGCAAAAAGAAGCAGGGCATTTGTAGACAGGAAGCTTCCTTCAAGAATTTTGGAATAWTTTCTTGTACCAGCACATGCAGTTTCTTATCTGCACTTTGCAGCTGCCTAGCAGACACTAATGAGAGATTTCATGTTCATACCAATTACTTGAAATATTTAATGTCCTTCTTAAGGTGCATTTACACATCAAAGAAATGACTCAGTCCGAGCATGCCACAATGCTGCAGAGGAAAAGAAAATGTCCCCACTTTAGTGCTGTAAGAGAAATGACTTTGAGTTCTCCTGTAGCTAAGGCTACATCATCAGTTTTATTTTAGACCTTCATTTTCAGAGGTTGATAACCCAGGGCAAAAGCGCTGTATCTGTACAATTCTGGGTAGACAGTAAATCAGGTAAACACTAAAGTCATACCCTCCTTAGGCAGTTAGGGACATTTTCAGGCAGGCAACAGACAGGATCCCAACAACAGCTTGGGAACAACAATAGTGAAAGGTGTTGTGTGCAGCTAATAGGCAGCTGGATTCTGAACCAAAATAACCCATCCCATCTTATGTAACTAGGGTCTTGTGGCCAATTCTTTAAGGTCTGAGATCACTAAAATTCTCTGTCTGTAAATACACCCTTCTGGAAACAATAAATTGTTTTCTTTTATTGGTTTTGTCAGAAATTATTCAATAACATCCACAAAGTGCTTCTGTGAGGAACACGAGGTGTTAACCTTTTGTTATTCAAGAAAAGAGTGATGGAAGCAATAGGTTTCAATTGGTGGGAAAATTATAAAACTTGTAGGTTAGGTTGCTGGTGATGTGTTGCAGTTATGGTGACAACTAACTTATGTAGTGAGTCACAGATATACAAGACTTTTTAGTTTTTGTGGTTTTTTTTTAAACTGCTAGACGATATATTGAGCCATCTTTACCATTATCTACATGAAACCAAAGAAAGCTGGGTTTGTTAAGTGAAAGGATCCAATTAAATGCAYATTAATCTCACTTTCTGTACTACTATTTTACTAAAATATTTCAGCTCAGGGTTACAGTTATGTGAGTTCTAACCCTGTCTAAGCCCACCCACAACTACAGTTTCAGGCATGTGATCCGCTGGGAAGGCAGCAGATCAATGGGGTGGTAAGGAGAGAGCTCAGCAGTGTCTCAGTGAAACACCAGGCACTGGAGCATCCTCCCTTCCCTGTGCCGTGAGGAGACCTCCTCTTGCCTTTTTCCATCCAGGAAAATTGGTATTATTGCCAGGCACTGGTCCTCATAAAGGCATCTTACCCTCAGTTCATTCACATTATCTGAATTTGGCCTCACATGCTTTAAGGCCTTACTAGATCTGTCTCTGGTAAGGAAACATCTTTAGCTGTTAAATCAAGTAACATTTTCCTGGCACATGCATTTAAATGGCTGAGTTTGGTTCACAGTCTATTGTTTCATGCTGTTTGTGTTTTAGTCTATGTAAGAAATAAAAGTCAGCATTAGGAATACATTTTTGGCCTTAAAATACCTGGAATAATCATTGTAACCATTTTTTTTCTTTAGAATACYAGTATAAACAAATACATTCACAGATATGAAGTGTGCTTCCCATGTGAAGAGAATGTTTCCAGATTTTGAAACATCATATCAAGATTTTMAAATCTGTAATTGTCTGCAATTTTCACTGCTTTGAGGAGAAATTAAAATATTAAATCTTTAATTTTGAAAATTAAAAATAAAATTGTTAGTCTTTGAATATAGTTTGAGGTAAAACAAAACCAAACCTCTTTCATTTTATTTCTATRGCAGTTAATATTAAAAATGTCACACGGTTATCTGGTCTATACTGAAAGTGACACAATTTTTTTAGCAAAACACATACTCATCATTCCATTTCAAAAATTTAATTGCTGAATGTGTAAGAGTAAATTTGCTATTATCAGCATAGTCTTTGATTTATAAGTTAGATGAAAAAAAAATATTCCCTTAGATACTATTAGCAAAAATCTGTTTCATGTTTAATCCTTCTCTTCAGCTGGCACTCCCTTTGACCAGGAACTATTAATCTTTGTAGCCTTTTGATTCCTGGGAAAAATTACCTTCTGGTACTTAGCCTCTCCTTAAATAACCTTTTTTTTAACCTTTTTTCTTGGGTTGTTTTTGTGGTGAGAGATGGCTGAAATGGTTCAGAGGTGCCCTTTAACTTTTGTTACTGTGTGGTCAACTATGGTTCCATGCAGAGAATAGAGAAATTTGTCAAATGTCAAAGAAAATATTTGTATCTCTTTCAGAACCCAGCAGTTACACTGTAAAAAAAGACATTAAAATCTCTGCAGGAATGTGTACAATTTCACAAGTAGTTGTGTGGGGCGGCGGGGTGAGGAAGGAGAAAAATCTGCTTATAGAGGTTACTGAAATGACAAAATCCTGAGAGTTCAAAGGAAGCAGGAACAGCCATCACTGGTTTTCAGCAAGACCTGGGAGCTGAACACTTTCAGGGGACCCTTTTACAAGTTCAGCAGGAATGGACACAGGACCTGYGACAGGACACTCTGCAGCCACAGGCCAGCCAAGATTGCTGTGGCAAAGAAATAAACTTTCACTATGGGTGCACAACAGCTTGATGTGTGTGTGAGTGTGAGTGAAATTTCACAGCATCTTCTGAAGCGTGTGGTATCGCCTGTCACAGAAAATTAAAATTGYTTGAATTAATAATGTACCCCTTAATGGTTTTACAGAAACATTTGTGCCAAAGCTAGAGGTGCTGTAAGATCACAATGTGTTAGTTTATCCATGAAGGGAAGGAGAAAGCAAACTCAAGGTAGTTGGAGGATGATTAAGGGCATGAAATACAGGGGAATAAAAAAGAAAACTATCCTCAGGATACATGTAATTCCAATGCCCATAAAAATTCTGCAGGTCAGAAACTCATAATGTTAAGAGGAGAACTCTGGAGAGAATGAACTGAGTAGATAAAAATTTTTAGTGAAATTACAACAGAATCTTCATTCCTCTGGTTAATTTAATAGGAGCAATAGACTTTCTATAAAAGTTGTGATGGGATCTTCAGCATATGGTTCTCTCTGTTCAGGGCCAGAACAGGGAATGAAATAGGAGGAAGAGTGTGACAAGAAAAAGGATCCTAAGATGGATAGAACTGTGATAATGAATTCAGAAATAACATAATTAGCACAGTTATTGAAGTGTAAGTATGTCCTGGATACATGCCTGCAAGAATTTAAAAGCAATAAATCTCAAGAAAGTGATTTTTTTTTAATATATATCTCTATTAATATGTCTAAAAGCTGTTTAAAAGTAAACTAAAATGAGGGAGGATTCAGCTGCTGAAAAAAAGCAGACACTTTATGAAAAGTGATGCGTCTCCAGCTATGGAATGGTCTGAGGGGATATTTGACATTGTGTGGGGTTACTGTGGCCATCTTTGACCCAGCACAGTGAGGGAGCAGAGGTGAAAGTGACAATTAACAAATACACCATGGCTCAACAAGAAAATAGACTTCCATTCAGGGAATTTGACATCCTGGAGCCTGTTGGCTTGTTTAAGTTCATCCAAAGGCAGCCCAGCCCTGCCCTACCTTTTGCCAGCCTGCCTGATTAGTGAGCCAGGGACTGGACAGGCTGAGTGCTGAAACSGACTGAGTGAAATTTAACATGAAAGTGCATTTCTGCAATGCACAATAGATGAAAGACATGATTCAAGTGCTTTCTGTCGGTGGCAGATTAAAAGATTAAAATTAAAATTGTAAAGGTGTTTTGAGCAAAAGGATGCAAACACAGTGTGAGACCTGGCATTGTGGTGTCTGACTTTGAAGTGGTTGGCATCTTCTTTTGAAGTGCAATCCACCACACCGTGTCAGCTGCCTGCACTCTGCACAGCACTCTCCTGAATGAAATTCAAAGCAGCAGCACACTGAGCAGTGAGACACAAACACTACTCCAAGAAAAAAACTAATGAGAGAGGTGTGTCTGGAATCACATATTCCTTTGGCTTTGGACTTCCAGAAGASGATGAGTTATTTTAGGAAGTCACACACTGGAGTTTCTGCAGTAGAGTAAACCATCTTCCCAGCTTCAGGCAAAATCTGWGAGAGTTTACTCCAATCTCTTTGGACTGGGGACACCCAGACAGTGCAGCTGTAGGAACTCCCACTTGCATAATATATGTCTTGTTGGGGACACAGGGAGCTGCTGATGTCCAGAYGATAAATCACCATCACACCTGCAGCCCCTGCAGGAAAACTGCTGCTGGGCATAACAGAAACCATCTTGGATATGCTGGGCTACAAGGAGAAAGAAAAAAGCAGCACAGTGCAAAAGTCAGGCTCAGTGGGCACATCCCAGTCAGGGTGGCCAAACCAAGGACAGTTCCTCTTTTTTAACTAAATCATCTGACACTGCTTTGATTTCAGATGAACTTATTCTGCTTGTATTAGACTTGTTCTTACAATAAGACACTAAACTGAAGGCCTAAAGGGATAAATGCATAGAAAGGCCTGAGGTTCAGCATGGTGGTGAACATCCACATCCACTTACACAGAGCGCACCCCAATACGGAATTTCAGTTGTGAGGGCATTATCCAGTGAAACCTAAGTGTCTGCACACCAAGAAGGGATTTCTTAACAAAATATAAATACTGTTACATTTCCCCAGAAAAAGTACAAGTCTTTTGTCTTCTCAGAAGATGAAATTGATAATTAGGAAAGGACTAATAGGAAGGAAATACCAAACAAGGAATGAAAGATAATTTTGGTTTTTTTTTTCTTAAATATCAGAGGTGCAAACTGTGGGGTAACTGACACTTGAAGTGTGAATTGGACAAATATACCAGCTACATTGCGTACATGCAGGCCATCAGAACCCACCCTCAAAGGCTGCAAAGCAAATAATGTAACATTAGAGCAGTACAAAGCATAGAGGGAATGTAAACCCATAAAATAAAATAATTGCAAAAACCTATTTTGGTTATGAAAGCACTTCAGAAAACTGGAACAGGATCACACGCCACTGAGAAAAGTCCTGCATGCACAGACAGAATACTATTCCTTAAGAGGTAAGCCTATTAAAAAAACCTGAATCATACACTGAAATACATGTGTTTCACTCAAGGTAAGAAATTGTAAGTTGTAGATGTCATTCATTCACTTTTGCTGGYTATAACCAACCACTGCTGCTCTTTGTCTATATTTCTCTTAGGTCACACTTCTGTTCTTCTGACTGCTTTTCATCTTGTGCACCAAAAACCAGAAAGGTACTGCCCTTCTCATTCCAGGATCTTAACAACAGACTAGAAATAAGAAGGGAAGGAATTCAACTTAATGGCAGAATGATTAGGTGATGCTTGACAGATCCTACTTTAGTCCATGCTTACAATGMTATTACATACACCTTATGTACCTACACACTACAACGCCATTACAAACCCCTGCACTATAAAAGACCAATAAAGTTGCAAAGTAGTATTTAAAGGATAGGATTTCTATATGTGTCAAAGGTTACAGGTRGGCTTTGGATTCCTGCAAGAGCTTGACTATTGCATCAAGCTCGCCTTTGACTGGTACACCTTGTTCTTAGTTGAAAAGCCATGACTTAAAATCTAAATCCAAGCACTGCTTCAAACCTCACCACTGAAATCAAGTGGATGTTTAATGATTAATTCATTCATACAAAAGATGATGCAAAGGCAGAAGACACAAAACTAACACTCCAGAAGAATGGAGAGMAYTGTTAACAAAACCAATTACATTTGMAACAGGAGGYRASMGKYCCTTTCCMTTCCAGGTTAGTGTCATAGATCAGCAACTGTTTCTGTCTTTRGTGAGAGCCTTTTCATCTCAGGCTACTGAATGGTGCTGATAAACACTGACCTTGCTTGACCATGGCATTAACTTTGCTCCCCACGACAGATTTAACAGCACTTCTGCTTTATGCAGCTTTCTCTGACCTATTTGTTCCTGCCTTCTCACTCAGACCTGCCTCAGGATTCCTCTTTGCCAGGCTGAAGTATCAGTATCAAGTGTTCCCAAATGTGGTTCGCTTTTTATTTTTTTTTCCAAATATATGACCTGGGCTTGGCTTGCTRAAGGGAAGAAGCTCAGCAGTCTGTCAAGTCTGACAGTTCCTCCCGGCTAGAGAAGCAGACAGGGCTCTTTCAAAATGTATTAGAGTGCCAAGGGGACTATTAACAACAGAAAAAGAAGGCAGAACACTCCACTGGATTCTACTTTCTGAGCATGCAGTGTAGGATAAAACAATTCATGTCCTAAGTTTGGAAGACAATCAGAAAAGCAAGCTGCTTGTGTGAAAATACAAATGTTAGGTTCTCTTGTGCTCATAATTACAGAACATAACTCTCCAGGTAATTCAGCATTTTATAATATGAAATTTCCATGTTTCTCAACTCAACTATTAAGTTAATAGACACAGTTGTATAAAATTTCACACYAAAGTGAGTGCATGTGTTTGTTTGATACTGTGAACATTAAGTTTCATAGATGGACAATATGCAGCAGTCATACAGGAGACTTGAGCAGATAAGCCCTGTAAAATGTCATACCCTAAAATATCATTGTTTCAGAAGTCTCACTGTTGTCAGGGTGAGCTGGTAACAGTGAGCAGTAGAAATTCTGTATTCTAGGGAAGAATGAACTTTTCCTTACATGTCAGATGTTTGTACTCTAATAAAAATCATAAAGATGTTAATGGAAAAAATGAAGCTACTACTGTCAACGGTGGATGACTCTAAAAATGTATAACCTGTGTGTCACTTCAAAACTAGAATATTTTTTGGAGAACAAACCACTCTTGATTGCCTCTCAGGAGAGCCTTGCCAGTGAGGAGCCWCAAGTGAATGATGATCTTCTCCCATTCAGCACTGAGGATGAAATCGATAGCCCATTCTTCAAAAGTTAATMATAATCTTTATATAACAGCAATTTAAAAAAAAAAGACAAGAATATTTATAAAAAAATCTGATTTATCGCACATTGAGAATATGCTTTGCCTGCAGAAGCCATCTGTCTATGCACTTCACAGCTCTGTTTTCTGTAGGAGATAGGCTGTCATATGAAACATTGCTTTCTGCTGTTTATTTTGGGGTTCTCAGTTTGAAGGAGATAAAATATTTTGTATTTTGCTTTTTTTTTTTCAGCAGAAGAAGACATATTTGAAGGCTGACACATGAATCAAGGGCCCAGGGAAGGTGTTAAGCTTGTATAAAAGTTTAAGTTGAAGTGAAGATTGGGTCAGACAACTGTCAATGGCTGGAAAAGCTTTCAGGCAAAGTGCTTTGGAGAAGGGTAATAGTAGTGTTTGAATCTGAATGAACCAGTGTACTGAGTGGAGTAGTCTGGAAAACAAGTGCTTTGTTTACTCCAACACCAAYAAATTAACTTTTGATGCTGCAATTATGGCAAGAGTGCCCTTTTATAATTCTCTCTGAACAAACATCTTTATTTGCATGTATGAACGTTTAACGACAGAGTTCTATCAAGAAAGTGTATTGTTAACTAGCCAAAGATTAATTTCTTTTCTTAGCTTTTTATTTCTACTTTATCATTAAGATTTAAAATTTTTGTGAGGACAGTGACTTCCCAGCTGCACATCTTTACACCTAATTGTTACACAACRAAGGCAAGTGAAAACAAAAGGTTTCAGATGTTTGTAGAGATTTGATCTGTACTGGATGTAGATGTTCCAGGGACAAAACAGGGGGTGTTCTTTACAGCTTGTTTTGCAGCAATATGGACAACTTCATAACTCCAGCTGTAGGAAAACACAGTAGCAGTGATCCTAATATTTTTGCTGAAGAGCTGCACTACAGAACATTCAGCTGGGCAAAATTGGTGCAAGCCTGGCTAATTATAATGGTACGGTGGTAGAAAAGGAAGTCCTCTAGTTAACCAAGACCAGGTACATCTTCAGCAGAGGAGAGAAAATCACCTTTCCTTGAAAGAGGAAGCTTTCAAYGGCAGAAGCTAAATTAAGAGATGTAGTAGGTTAAAAATGAATGAATAAAGACAAAAGGAGTAATCTGGAAAGGAGGCAGCTGAAAGAACGAAAAAAGAAAATGAGAGAGAGAGGCACCCAACGAATGAGGGGGAGGAAAGAACATTTAAAYGCTTATCTGGATCAGTTCAAAGGCACCAATTTCTGCAATACTTTCTCATCAGTTTCAACAGAAATTGACTCAGGGGTATACTTGAGTTCATATTTCTGTTAGACATGCAACTGTGTGCAGCAAAAGGAAAACATTTGCAGGATCTGCCTGTTTCAAAATAAACAGGAATGCTGGGCTGACAAGTCCAGGGGAAAACAATTCTGCTCACATAGGTGATAAAATTGATCAGAGCATATTCTAGGTCTACACGTGTTTCATTTGGATTCAGTCGGAAAGACTGTGCAGATGTGGTGAATACACACCTCACTGCTCCTGTAGTGGCTGYATTTTTTGGGAACAAAAGTTCATTTTGGGCAAGTTAGATCTGGGAGAGAAGCAAGAAATAGCACACAATTCTAGTACAACTTCATCAGATACCTACAATATAAAAGGGGTAGATGTATGTTGAGATGGAAATGTATWCTGTAAGTGTTAAGAAGTGAAGAAAGGATTAGAAACCAACACCTTTTCAGGGCTTACATACACAAAATCCATACTTCTTTCAGTTTAATGACCTTTTTTTGGGGGGAGTTTTGTTTTTTTGGTTTTTTTTGGTTTTTTTTTTGTTTGTTTGTTTTTTGTTGGGTTTTTTTTTCTTTTTTCCCACTCAGAGCAGCAAACAGAAACCAGGCCAGAAAGTTTCAACTTTCACCTTCCTTCRAGGTGCAATAAAATAATTAACCCAAAGGCCAARYTACCTTTTCAGAGACATTTAAAAGAGACTCATTACATTGGCTCACCAAAGTCCACAACCACAGAGAACCTAACTCAGCAGTGGATGTAGCTTCTGGTGACAGTGACAGAGACAAACTTTTGATAAATCCCTGAGGAGRAGTGTTTAGCAGAGAAACAGGGCAAAGAGGGGTAGAGCAGATAGGAGACATCTGATCTGAAAGTTGCCAGGGTGCACAATAAATTGATAAATGCGTGAATCAAAAAGGAGTGTGGGAAGAGCACAAGCAGGCTAGATTTCTTACAATAGAAATACTGAGCAGAAAATTAAAAATCTACGATATTACTATCATGTGTAAGAAGATAAAAGTCTTCTATAAGTCATTTTAAAACATTTTCTCAGGACAGCATCTATTTTGTCCTCGGAAGAGCTACAGCACACAGGCTGGGCATTTCTGGGAAGAGCAACGACAAGTCCGAGCTCCTGCACTGAGTGCCATTGCACTTGATTTACATTACAGGATTCAGCAGATATGTCTACAATCATAGGAATTTGGAGGTAAAAGTTATGCCAGTATACACCCAGTATATTTTATGGCTAGATAATACAAGATAAACACTTAGCAAAGTTAGCAGAAGTTTATGTGTTAATCATTCTAATGTCCCTGTCCTAGGCAGGAGAGCCACAGGTATTGCTATAGTGCAAAATGAAAAGAAAAAAATATATATACTTATTTTGACTTATTTTGACTTTTTAAAATTTTGAAAAGCATTTTGTGCATGCCCAAGTTTTGGCATGTTTTTTAAAAAGTTGAAATACACAGCAGTGTATTCTTGTTTCTGATTTCCAGTATTGCTGGATATTGGGAAGGAGTCCTAATACCAGACATRTGTCTGTTGAAAAACAAGCAAGAGAAGTAAAAGATGGATTTGTAGCTTTCAAACAAAGCTCTCTGCTAATTTTTATTACTAAGAGCTTGTTCTTTCAGGAAGTGATATCACTGCTATAGCCCTTATTCCATCAGAATAAGGCTACCCCTGGAGTAGCCTGATAAATGGTGATCTCTGCAAATCAGCAGTTTTCCTGCACAAAACCAAGAGAGGAGATCAGAGCGACTGCAGCTGCTCAGCTGGACCAGCCAAAACACATAAAATAGGTCACATAAGGGGATACTCTTATTCTGTAGCTTGAAGACCTTGGAGCCATTCTCTTGAGATAATTCACTCCTTCTAGTGTTATAACATGAATTATTCTCACCCAAATGTCATGTTAGTCCATTTCCATTTAGGAATCAGCAGAATACTGGATTTGACTGAGTTGATAATCTGCATTTGATGATCCATGTAATTTTCAGTTACTGTGGTTCTTGGTGGGTTTTGAGTTCTTAACATCTTTTTTTAATAAATTAATTGGCATGCTTGCTAGTTTCCTAACACATTTCCTTATAACACATTACCAACTTTGATAAACAGCCTCTCATTGAAGTTTTCCCAGTAGTTACTGACTTTGCAGTGTGCCACCTTAATATTTTTGTCCTATGTAGTAATATTTCACCCTCGTGCCCTAAGGCAGCACTCTTTCACCTGGGCTGTCTCCACTGAATATTTCTTTTTTTTTGACGAGAAGCAATACAATAACAAAACCCAAAAAACCAAACAAAATTAAAAAAAAAAAAAAAAAAAAAAAAAAAAAAAAAAAAAAAAAAAAAAAAAAAAAAAAAAAGAAGAGAAAAAAAAGGGAAAAAAAGGAAAAAATTAGGAATAAAAGGGGAAAAAGGAAACAAAAAGAAAGAAAAAAACCACCCCCACCCCCTGAATAATCTTCAGTATGTTAAGGCAGAATCTCGTGGTATAAAAAATACTGCATGTGTTCAGAAAAGCCACAGTTCTGCCCGTGAGCACATGCTGGTAGCTGTGCAGAATAGCTTGCAGAGTCAGGGCCTGAATCAGCAGTATAACTAGTAAGAAATAAAAAAGAGAAAAAAGTCTATGGCATGTGTTATGAKGAGCTGTTTCATGAGACACAGATGACAAAATGACATTCTGTACTCTGGTYGTTAAGAACAGGAAATTCTACCAGTATTTTTACCTTCCTCTTTTTCAAATACTAAACATTAGGAAGAATAAACTTCACAGTTTGTGCTGACTATGTTAATGATGCATTTAATTTCAAAATATTATTCCACCCAGTCTCTAGGACAAATATTTGTGGACAGTGAATCATTTATTTTTAAAACATAAGCAAAAAATTACACTGAAATTCACCTGTGTGTAGGACAGTCATTTAAGTCTCAATTTGCTCTTAAAAAAGACTTAAATTATAGAAGTTTCACTGGCCTTATTAATATCCTCTGTGTCTGTAACGTATTTCAGAAGGCGTTAAATGATACTCTTGAGTAAAAATCATACTAGTAATAAATCTGAGATAATAGGGAAAAATTACAGATATTAAAAAAGATGCAAAATACCAATCCAGAGAACACTGCTTTCAAAAACATACTTCTGCTATTTTCTCAAGCATTCAATGAAGTGAGCAATAGTTTCTGTTTTATTTCATATCAATTTATTTTATTCAGCTCCTCATTCCCTTGAGAAGCTACTTGTAGGCTTCATTACTTGATTTCTTCTGCTMTGCCTTTGGTTCCATGGAAACCAAGGTAAAATTAGTAGCAGAGAGGAAATCCCAAGCAGCCCTGAGGTAGAACTGCATGAAATTCATCTTTTTATTTTACAGAATCGAAGAATCACAGAATGCATGATGTAGTAAGGGATYTCCAGAAGTCACCTTGTTCAACCCATTTGCTCAAGCAGGGCCACCTAGAATAGGTTTTCCAGGACTATATCCAGGCAGCTTTTGAATRTCTCCAAGCATGAGAATGCCTCCTCCACATCCCTGTGCCAGTCACCCTCAGAGTGAAAATGTGTTTCCTGAATATTCAGATAAAACCCCTGTGTTTCAGGTTGTTCTCATTGCCTCTGGTCCTGTCACTGAGTGCCTTTGAGAAGTGTCTGGCTCCATCCTCTTTGCTYCCTCCCTTCAGGTATTTATATTCATAGCTGTATGTGGATCATATGTCATATATACATTTATATGTATATCATATAYATTTACACACAGTCCCAGCTCTCTCAGCCTTTCCTCATAGTTGAAATGCTCCAGTTTCTTAATCTTGTGCCATTCATTGCACTCTGCTCTATGTCCTTGTCTCCCCTCTATTRGGGATCCCAGAACTGRASCCAGCACTCCAGGTGTAGGCTCATGAGTGGTGAGAAGAAGGGAAGGATCCTCCTTTCACCTGCTGCCAGAGCTTTGCCTAAGRCAGCCCAGGGTTCCATTGGCCACCTTATGGCAAGGGCACATTACTTGTTTATGTTTGATGTGGTGTCCACCAGAAGCCCAGGTCCTTTTTGCAGAGCTACTGCCCCCTGGTCAGCCCCCAGGGTACCTGGGCTTGTTCCTCCCTGGGTGAAGGATTCTGCTTTTCTCTTTGCTGAATTGMCTGAGCTTCCTGCCAGTCCATGCCCCCAGACTTTCAAGGACACTCTAGATGGCAGCACAACCCCCTGATGTACTGAYCATCCCTCCCAGTTCCACACCACCATCAACCCCACTGAGGGTACCCTCTGCCCCATCATCTGGATTATCAGGAAAGATACTGGACAGGACTGGACCCAGCAGGGACCCTGGGAACTCCACTATCTACTGGCCTCCAGCTGGAGTTTGTGCAGCTCATCACCACCTGTCACCTCCCTGCACATCATCAGAAACAGTTTCTCCRTGAGGATATGGTAGAAAATGTCAAAAGCCTTACTAAAGTGGAGSTAAACAGACAGTATCCAGTGCTCTCCATTTATCAGGCCAATCATTTCATCATAGCAGTTTATCCTCCTTATTTAAAAGGAGGATGTTAAACTGAATCTGTGCTTCGATGATAGAACCAGTTCTCTCTCAGGATTTATGTGCAGAGAAAATTTCAAATACACTTGTGTGTGACAGCCAGTGCTTTGGAGAGCCTCCAAAACTAGACAAGAATCAGTGGCTACATTGTTGGAATCAATTGGCCAAGACTCATTTGAAAAACAACAAAACGAAAAAAGTAAAGATGGAAGAAATACATCTGTCACCATATAAACATGTTAGGATGGAACATAACATTTAATCAACAAACTAGTAGTTTGTAGTTASTTTTGTTTGAACTTCTCTCTGATGTGAGAAACCATGGTGAAAAACTCTGTGGTTGTTATGATCTCACTGCCATATAATGAGATGAGGGAAAAACTTTTAAGCATGCAGTCTGAAATTTCTGTCCTTTTCATTATCAGGCCACGAGCTAATTAGTTTGAATAACTAGGGAAACTTGCCTCATGGCATATTAATTCACAATTCATATTCATGGAGGTTCCTACTCATCCATTCAAGCATCCTGGACTGCCTACTGAGAGGCAGCATGGTTTGCCCTCTAGTACTGCCCTGCAGAAAAGTGGGTATAGCACCACTTACTGTGTTTTGAAGTCTAATTAGCTGTTTGCAAAAWGAAGTGAGGTCGGCAGATGAAAAGTGCTTCAAAAATGGAAAATATTATTATTACTATTAATAATAATAATAAAGAACTTACACTAAATAATTATAATATAAAAAACAACATTCATACTTTTATAAGGTTTCGAAACAGTATGAAATGRATGTTAAAGGGAAGTTAAGAAAAATACCTTCTTTTCTTTCAGCAAAACCCCTTGAATATCATTGTTCTTGCTTTTTAATAGATACTGTAAATAACACAACTGGCATTAAATGTTGTGCATAAGCTAGGTGACTTTTCTAAATAGAGAAAATAACACAGCTAATGTTTCAAAAAAAACTCCGTACTAGGTTTACAAATACTGAATGTTAATCAGGAGATTTTCCAGATTTTCAAGCACTGAATTGGCTGTTCTCTTGAAAAACATGACCTATTTTTAAACACTGATCTTCAAAACACTCTCCTTACATTCTTATGTTCAAAGTATTAGGCTGCAAGGTTTGGAACAATCTAAATAATTGATGATCTCCTAATCAAAAGGGACATACATCAAAGAGAAGAAGCTACAGTTCTGTTCATTGAAAGAGTTAGGCGAACATGGAGGAAAAGAAAAAGGAGTGTCATGACTGAAAACATGGACAAACAGAAATCAAGTTACTACCAATCTGTTTTTACAGACCAGTCCTATAATAAATTGTTTATGATGAACAATTCCATTGACAACATCAACTAAAAATGGAATCCCAAAGCAAACTAAATTTTTGCAAGTCATACTTTTTATCTCTTTGTACACAAGCTGYTAATAGACCCTAATCTATATATTCAAATACCTAATAGACAGGATTCCAATCCCTCAATCGGTTCCACCTAGAGTGAATATGCTTTGGTGACAGGTAACTTGATAGCTTGGAAAGTGGTAGCTTGCCTGCATAATAAACATCACTGGCTYAATTTAGAGAAGTTAAAAATATGTCAGTTAAACAGGTGAAAAAATTGTAGAAATAGAAGAAGGTTTTACATTAATAACCAGCAAGAGTTATGATGTGAATGAAGTGTCTGTAAGTTAGGTCAAAATCAATTCAGAAATGTCACAAAATATGTCCATCCTAGGATTCACCTTTACTTAAACTCTTTCAGCTTCACATGCAAATTACAGGCTAGGGATAGAAATATTTTAAATCTTTCAGCAGCAATGGCAGTWAATTTCTTTGGATTCTAATGTTATACAGAAGAAAAATTTTATCTGTTTCACATAGAGGAAACCCAGCCTCAGAGAAACGTGGTCTCCTGAAAGATGTCCCTGCCCATGGCAGCGTTTTGGAGCTAGAGGATCTTTAAAGTCCCCTCCAAACCAAACCATTCYATGATTCCATGATTCTATGATTTCTAACATGGAAAAATATTGACATCACTTCACCATGGAATGTTCTTAATAGGTTTTTGAAGGCTACAGTATTCTTTTTTATTTATGTTCATAAACTGCACTAAAATAGTCTTAACTTCTAAAACAGTCCAAGCCCGGCAATTTTAATGGCTATACTTCATTAACCTTTTAAAAATAATCTATTCAGTTCCCACTTTGCAGTCAGTGTTTAAGACAACAAAACAATTGTCGGAGTATTTTCTTTATAGAAGTGTTTTAGTTATGCCCAGACACATGCTTTCTCACTGGTAGGCATGTATTTTTTGCCTTGTTTTTTTGTTTTGTTTTGTTTTGTTGGGGGGTTTTGTTGGTTTTTCTTTTTTCTTCCTGGCTTCTGGGATTGATTCAAAAGAATAATCTTCCGCTCTTCTTATGTTTCTTCTTTAGGTCACCGTCACCTTCACTTCTGTTTCTCATGGTTTTTGTCAACTAAGAGCAATAGAAAAAGAGCTTTTCCTTTTTCCATTTCACTCTTGTATGTAGGCAGTTTTATCATTCCAGAGAGATTAAAATATTCTGGACCATCCTAATATCAAATTATTTTAGAAGACTAATATGTAGGTTTCAATTTGTTTTCTGGGTTAACTTCAACATTACAAGTGTAACTTTTTTTGTCCTTTCTAGAGGTTTTATGTGGTGTTTCAGCAAGGCTGTATTCTCAGTGAGCTGTAGTTGATGCAAACASATGATGGAGAGTCTATCAGGTGGGTTCTAGGAGTGCAACCAAACAAGTTTGTTTTGCATGAATAGCAACTAGACAACTGGTGAGATAGGGCAAAACCAGAGGAAAGAAATCCTGATGGCACAATTCTTATACCCTAAGACAATCACACCCATCAATATTAAAACAACAACTTCGAAAGCAAAATTCTTTCAAGGAAAAAGATTTATGAAATTAAATTTTGTCCTTTTAGGATATACCTACATAATTCTTGTGACTATTTGTATACCAAGGAAAAAGTTCCTACAACTCTCCTGTATACACCAAAAATACAAAAAAAAAAATATCAAAGGTAAATTTTCTTCTAACTACAATTTTTTGCAGGATGGGAAGAAAAAAAAAAAGGTTTGGCACCTAAATTTGGCACTTTCCCTGGTACACACATACATGTTTGCCCCTGCTTTATCCCCCTAAATTACTCTTAGGCTTTAAATAACACCAAAACAGTAAATGCCCATTTCCTCTAGCTGGGTCTTCCTCTAAAAATGGGGAGCGCAGGAAGACAGTACAAAAAGGACCATGAGTTACTAAGTTGTTTTCGAATATGGGCTGAATGTCAGATGAAAAAAAACAGATTTTAATCCCCAGACTTTAAAAAAKAAAACTTCTTGGGCATAGTTACAGAGTGAGAAGCTTAATAGCTTGGTATCTCCCATGCCTTGCACCAAAAGAATAAAAACTCTCCATATGAAAGAAAAGGAGTATAAAGACACACAAAGATGCCTTTTATCACATACTTGGACCTTTATAATAATTTACTGAAGGGAAAGTCAGAGCAACACACCTTTGACTATTCTCCAAATGGCACAACCTTTGACTATTTTCCAAATGGCACAGCCTTTGACTCTGCTCCAAAGGAATGAGAATTGGATGTCTTAAATTACATCCCAGGGTCCTGTTGCCATCTGAAGYTGAATACAGAGAGAACTACTTGGCTTGTAAAATCTCCTTTCACTTCAGGATGTCAGCATGACACTGTAGTTATCAATAAGGGCTGTTGGAAGTGCAGAAATKCAAGCTGTAAGGGAAGGACAATCGTTTACAACTCTCTGGGCTTGCAGCTCAGTCCATTTCCCAGCAGGCAGGCAATAGAGCTCTTTTTATCTCTACCTGCTCCAAAACATGGAAGATAACTCGTTTTAATGAAAACAATTCGCTTAAAAATCACGCCATTCTCTACAAACTTGTCAGCTATGAGAAGCTGCAGACATATTTGGTGGTCAACATGAGGTGCGTTCATCCGTTTATTACTATCTTGCTTCAGACTCAAGACTGCTACCAAGAAACTGAAAATGTTTTCCTTTAGTCCCTTCTCATGCTTCATGCATGAAGTTCCTGGCACAAAGTAGAGCACACTACCCCCAGCTGAAAGGTGGCGGCTCTTTGCTGAAGAACTGAAGGTTCCCAGCAGCTATTAAACACTTTTGTCACACAGTCGGGAGCAYCTTAATTCTGAGTTTCGATGAACGTGCCTCTCTTTCACCAAAGGTTAAACAAAATTTGGAGAACAGTGTGTTGCTACCCCTGACACATTTGTCACACTTTAAACTTTACATTTTTTGTAATTTGCCTTGTCTAGCTTTTCCTATTAGTTTCTACAATATGCTGTGACAGTTTGATAGATTCAAAGCCCTAGCAGTAACTGATAGAGCCTCCTTATGTAAAATGAAAATAACTGTTTCAAATAGGTTAAATATATTTACACATGCAGAGATATAAAAGAGGTTTYGAGCTTTCCAGATGTGTATTATTCTGTATTGGGCTAACTGAAAAGAAGCTGTGATCTAAAAGAGACTTTATTCAGCCATGCTTTATTTCTCTGCATTTAGTACAGTCTTTTACTTTCCGAGTCAGCAGCATGCCACCTGCTCTTTCATTTCCTCAAAGTAGGTCAGCAGTCAGCCATCAATCTTTCATCTTCATTATAGCTAAATCCTAAAGCCTGAGGCAAATGAACCATTTTAAAGGAGATGCAGTGATAGCTGTGGTATTCTCTCTCTTGTGTTAGCCATTTGCAGCTGAAAAAATATCTCAAAATCCAGATGAAGCTAGCCAACCTTAACTGCAAAATAACAGGAATGCAAACAGTTCTCACAARGTCTTTGTAAAAATCTGGGGACCAGTTCCTAAACACAGAAACATGGGGCCAGTCTACACATCAAATAATCTCTTTCATATCACTATTAAACCCTGAAATTCAAGTTGAATCATTACCCCCCTAACAGAAGACAATTCTAGWTCTTCAACTAATCTAGTGCCTTAGAAACAGTCTCACTCCAGTGTCTCTTTACTTATAACCAATTTTTAACTATTTTTCTCATGTGTCAGCACTGACACAATTTGGATAGTTCATCTCCCCTCCTGGCCTTTAATATCCATGCAATTTAGAYGAGATAATCATATATTCTCCTGGCATCATTTCTGCAAAATTAAGCAAGCCAAAATTTTAAGACTTCTCAAATAACAAAAGTTTTCAGATTTTTTTATTAATCTAACTATTCTTGCAGGTACCTATTYCTTTATGTGCTCATTTTTATGTTTTTGATCAGAGGTGACCAGATTTAAAGAGAATACCACTATTCAGAATCTATTAACAAGATTTGAGGAAATTAGATTTTCTGTCTAATAATTAGAATCAGAGCATCATAGAATCATTTAGGTTGGGAAAGACCTAAGATCATTGAGTACATCCACTAACCCAGCACTGTCAAGTCTTTCACCAAACCATGTTGCCCACTGCCACGTCTACACACTTTTTGAACATTTCCAGGGATGATGACTCAACAACCTCCCTGGGCAGCCTGTTCCAATACTTGACAACCCTTTCAGTAAAGAAACCTTTCCTAATATCCAATCTAAACTTCCCCTGGCTGAATTTGAGGTCATTCTCTTGTCCTATTGATTGTTGCTTGGGAGAGGAGACSAACCCCTGCCTTGCTACAGGTAGTTGTAGAGAGCAGTAAGACCTTCAATGTACTTTTACTCAGCCTTGGAAGCCTTTTGCTTTCACAATATTTCATTTTCTGTAGGTCAGTGAAGCACAGTGAAGTTCAGTGAAACACTGAACAGTTATCAGAAGTAGAGGTATTTGATAATTTCATCAAATACCATCAATAGGTCACTGATTTTTCTTGAACTTTGAAAAACCAAGCTGGGTGAGGTAGACATGAAAAAGCCGTAAACCAACAAAGGAGGAWGGAAGGAAGCCCAAATGAAGTGTACGGATATGTCAGATGCACCGGGGTGAAACTGAAGGAAGGGTTCACTCTTTTTTGAGAATTCAGCATGATGGAGCATCCCTTTGAAGGATCTGTACATAAATGCACACATGCACAGAGGAAACCCAGATGGGATTAGAGGTCTGTAGGGCTGCACCTTCATTGCAGCCACAGTGCCGTGGTGGGAAGGCTCCCATGACTCCAGGGCTACAACAGATGAATAGGAAGAAACAGGCTGGGCAAGGAAAAAGGAAAGTTGCCTGCTACATAAGATAGCTGCAGGAATGGATTTGGCTCTGCCTTGGGGTTAACATGAGAAGGCAGAGCAAAGTGGTGCATGTTGTGGTCAGTGTTCACTGCTGACCMCTTGCTCAGGAAGAAATTGCTGAATTTCCATTCAGATGATGGGAAAAAGCTTAATGTTTGCAGATCCTGCTTCTCRGCATCTCCCAGTTGGTTGTGCTGCTATTCAGTGGGATGATGACAGCCTGGAGATCCAGGCTGACAGGAATCTCCTGAGCAGAGGAAATGGAAATATCAAGTCCTGCCCTGGGAATGAGGAACCACATACAGGCTGGGTGGTGTTTGACTGGAAAGCAGCTTTGCAGAAAAGGTCCTGGGGATCCTGGCAGAGACCMTGTGACGTGAGACAGCAGTGTGCCCATGCATTAGGAGAAGGGTCACYAGCAGGTTGAAGGAAATGATTCTCTTCTACTCAGCCCTGGTGAGTTCATATTCGGAGTACTGTGTCCAAGCCTGGGATCTCTAGGGCAAGAGCATGAAGGCCATACTGGATTGAGTCCAGGAATGGAGCATTAAAATGCTCAAGATGCTGGAGCATCTGACATGAGGAGAGGCTAAAAGCTGAGGTTTTGCCTTAGACAAGAAGGCTCAGGAGAAACTGAGGATTTTATTTATCCTTGTGAATAAAAATAGAATGGGAGGGAGAAGAGAAGATGAAGCCAGACTTTTCAGCAGTATTCAGTGAGAGAACAAAAGACASAAATTGAAATGCAGGAAGTACCATTTGAACATCAGGAAAAAAAGACTTTTTTGATGATGGTGTTGAACACTGTAGCATGTTGCCCAGAGAGGTTGTAGAGAGTCCACAYGTGAATATATTCAAAATATGATTGGAGGTTGTCTTGTACAATGCACTATAAGTGACTCTGCTTTSAGCAGGGGCATTGGACTAGAAAATACCCAGAGATCCCCTCCAGTCTCAAAGATTCTATAATTCTAAATTTCATTTCTTAACTTCAGTTTCTTTTTCAGGAGTTATTTTGTGTGAATTAAATAAAAATTGGGTAAACACTGGAGTTCTCTTCCTCTTTATGACATATGAGAAGAACATGTTTTCCCATCATGGCATAGCTATCAAGTGTTCTAAAAATAGGATATTTTGACATACTTGGAAAAGAATGAAGGACACCTGGTGTCGAGAATTACATTCTAAACATTCATCCATCAATGTTCAGAATGCTATCTGCAGTTTGTCAGAGCTGCTCTCTTTATTCYATGAAAACATTATAAAGAATAGAAATAAAATTAAATGCAAAGAGAAATTTAAAATACAGAGRTATTCCCTCTCTCCACTGCTGATGCATGTACCATCAGATGTWCTCACAAAAATCAATCCAGCCCAATACATGTCTCAAGTTCTACCAAACCACACCCTCCCTGGGGAAAAATCTATGGGGAAAACACCAAGCCCATAGAAACAATTCTCTAGAATATTCTATCATCTGTCACACAACAAATTCCTCAAAGTGAGGTCACGTCTTCTTATTTAATACCTGATAAGTATTAAATCTTTTCTTTGATCAGTGTGCCCAGTTGCTGTATTAATCCCATTTAAACTTTTAAGATGGACAGCATTTTGCAGGAAGGTTCTCCATCTGCAGGATGTGCTGTCTGTCCTTTGAACCTGCTGGCTCCACTTCACCTTCCTTAGCTCTGTATAGGAACAGASYATGTGTGATCACTTCTAATCRTATCTTCTAAGCCACTGAAGATTTYATTCTTCCCTGTCCTCAYCCATCTCTTTTCCAGACAGAAGTGTTCCCAGCCTATCCCTTGGATGGGTGCTATTCCATACTCCTCAAGGCTCTACAGAGCTTTGGATGTTTTCCATCTCCTGAAGATCCTGGGACTCTACACAGTATAGGTATAACTCTACTTTGGATTTAAACATTGGCATAAAATCRCTTTATATTTTGTTCCCTACTTCTTTTCTTATTCTTCCTTACAYTTGGTTTGCCTTTTGACTGCTACTGTGCATTGAGATGATATTTTCTTATAACTAAGTGCTATTGTATCAATATCACCTGGCATTTATTTACATGCAGCTTCACCTATTGTGTCATTTTCACTTAAGCCAGAAATCTTGCTTGGCATTTCAATTTATGAAGCCASTGTCACAGTGACTTGTGGAAATGACTTGTCAAAGTTCATTATTTTAACTGCTGAAATAATAACTTTGATAATTTCTGATATGGACCTCATTTAATATTAATTAAAATGCTATTAATTTATTAAAAAACCCTCAAAACACTGGAAAAACAGGGGAAAATATTCAAACTATTGTACTTTTCCCCCCACAGTGATCTTTTCCATCTTATTCCAGCCCAATCCTTTTGCAATGCCATTTCTTATAATATTGTTTGATGGTTTGCCATCACACATACATTTCCATYGTGAATGTGTCTCCAGAGTGCTTTAACTGATTGTTCATTCTTCTATATTAATATATTCAAATGAAGAATATAAAACAAACGAAGAAAAAATTGGTTTAAACTGCTCACAGCATTATTGTAAGATTAGATCCCAATGAAAGCATTAAAGATGTGTGCCTTCACCCTAAATAGCAAAGCTGAAGAGCACCTTCAATTTGGAAACAAGAAATATTCATTTTGCCTTCATCTGCTGCACAAAGTWACATCCTGTCTCAATGGTATTATTGCAAAGAGAAAATTTTAYAGTAAATGGAGCTTTCTATCACTAGCTCTACAAATTTAGGATGTAGGTGTACTGTTCCACTTTTATTTGCAACAGCCCCACAAAATGTGAGAGAACCAATCAGAGTAGTTAGATTCAAAATTCCTTTTCTGCCTAAAAGTAACCAGCACATAGAAATAAATAACAGAGGGAATATCCAGCTTTTTACCTACCACAGTCTAAACCATTGTTTTTTTCAATTATGTTTAGCTCCTCTGCCATTCCATAAGAGATCCTTGAAAATTTACATAAGCTAGGAGCTCACATTCAAGACTGACATTAAACAACAGAGATTTCCTGCTCAGTGCCGCTTGGAAAAACACATCAAGGTTCAGAAAAAGTAAAAAAAAAAAACCAACAAAACCCCAAAAATCCCACCAAAAACAACAAACAAACAAAAAAACCCCAACAAAAATGTATTTTAGAAGTGACTTTTCCACGCTGGTAAGAATTACACAATATTTTATTTGTTAATGAAAAAAGCAGACCTAATAATTTTAAAATGTAAGCAGGGTATTTCCACAAAATKAGGGTTCTAGCTTTGTAAACTCTAWCCTRATATAAAGYAATAAAGGAATTATCAGCTCCTTAGAAAGATTCTCCAATCTTTAAAATTCTTACTTGGGTGGCAGATATTTCAAGAGAAAGCAATACAAATACCACAAAATCAATAAAAAGCATTGAATAGAATGGGAATTCTGATTATATAAGTACACAAATCCCTTAAATCCAAAATGTTATTTGAGATAACCAAGAGCCATTTCTAACATATTAACAAGGAAGTTATATATTATAGCAGAAATTACATGAGGAAAAACTATGATGGCCAACACAAGTTTTCAAGAGCAAGTGTTAAAAGGCATCAGTAAGATTTTTTTTAATGTACCTGAAAATCAAAAAAAATGGATCCATGCTAAGGTGAGATGTAATGATGATGATAGAATGAAAACTCAACATTTTCTGTTGAAAAGACCATTGACTACCACCAACAACAACCAAAAAAAAATCAACAGAGGGCTGCTGGGCTGCTACAGCTGTGGGACTGGGTCTCTCCCTTTATGAGGCACCCTCAAGCACTAGGAACTCCTCCACCACTTCCACATAACTACATAGTAACTGTTTACTTTTGAGTCTTATTGAAAATCATTAAATCAAGTGTTACCAGGAAGCCTTACACTGTCCAGGAGTATGTCCCTACCAACCTGTGCAGCTCATGGTTGGTTCATAACTTTCTTTAAAGAAAAAAAATTAATCATTGGATTTAAGCAGTCTCAGCACTCTTAACAAAAACAGAAGAAAGTACCTCTTTCAGGAAATTGTCCAATCTGCATCCATTCTTCACCTTTTGTGCTCACTCCTGACAGATGGTCACCCGCAGTCACGTCATCACCAGTCCTTAATTGCTGCTCGAGTGAGTGTAGTGATCTAAAGCTGAGCTGACCTAAGGCACAAGTTTGCTGTCCTTTCACACAGCCAGTTTCATGAATGACCTGCACATTATGGTAGTGAAARTGAGCATGAGGTAAGGCTTGTTAAGGGTGAGAGTTTATGGACATGGGCAGGATAAAGCGTTATAGGAGGGTGGAGAAGCATGGAAGACAGGAAGACACTTCCCAGAGTACGGCTGCTGGAGGTATAAGATCAAAGGCAGTTTGGAAAGTAGACTTCAGGGTGATTCAGGTCTTTAAAAAGCAAGATACCTTCTGTTTTATAGCTTTAAAAATACTTATGCAACTGAAGTATTGCTAATGCATATTGGCCCCATTAATGATGGGATTATAACAGCTATTATGYGTTTCTTCTCTTATATCCAGGGAGAGAAGTCCATACAGGAGGGTATTTTAAAATAAAAGTGTATGGTATAAACGCATTCTGCTGGATATGAATGCTGGAGAAAGCTAAATGAGAAACAATCCTTCCTTTTGCGCAACTGACATTTTTTATAATCTGCAAATTTTGTAAAAACGTTCATTCTAGTGTTTGGCAGAGCTGGAAAAAAAGCTTTTTCWCACTTGCATATGAAATACACATTTAAATTTTAGAGTATGCTTATCAGAGAAGAAAAAAATTTAACCTCTAAAGCAAAGCAAATTTACATACCTAAAATATAGTATATATAAARGCTTTGATTTACTACCATATGGAAAACTCAAGCAGAGAATGGCCCAAGGCACTTGCARAAAATSTCCTGTGTTGATAYTAGCACWTTTTTTTAAAAATAGTTTTCAAAATATGACTGCATCATTTTGCTAGGGAAGGACAGAGTCTTCAAGGTTTGGGCACAAAAAAAATTAATTGCTTACAGATGCTGATCTGTCAGTGAGCACAGTAACAATGAGGAACCCAGGAGAACTAAATGCAGGAGTGAAATGGCCCGTACTGCTTAGACAGAAAGAGGGTGCCTTTGTTTAAGGAGGGTGGCTTTGTTCAAGGAAGCTCCTCTTCAGTCCCTCTGCACACCAGCACAAAGTCAGGGTTAAGTTGGCAGCACTCTGCCATCTGCTCATTGCCTGTGTGTKTGTGCCCTTGCTGCCCAGCCTGTTGTCCCTGTCTCCCTGGGTATGCTGAGAAAGGGGAGTGCTCCACCTGGCACTCCACCTCGAAGGAAAAGCACAATCACTCCTGTTAAGTTTGAGCAGCACTGGAGAGGTTTTAATGTAAAGCCAAAGTGCACCTTTGGAGTGAGAGCACTACTTCATGGTAAGCACTGCGTAACGCTCTGGTGGCAGGTGATCTGATGTTTGCTTCTCCAAATTGACAACAGGGCTTTTCACTGCCATTAATCCATTCCAGGACAATTTCTTGGCCAGAACTCAGGACATTCTAGGTGAATTATACCAGCTATAAATACCTGTAAACTAAGCCAGGGCTTCCTTTCTCCATTGAGAAAGGTTGGAGAATTTTCTCCATCTTCTCAGGTTGCTTCTGATTGAAGGAATGGTTTTAAAGAAGCACCAGGATACCCAGATGGTATCTTTTCAGTATCAGACTATTTAAACATTTGAAGGAACAAAGGAATATCTTCCCCCAAAGAAGCATTAATTACATTAGACAATTTGCTACCCTAAATAGCTATTTTAATGCAGAATTCTCTATTTTCAGAGATGTCTCATGGAAGGRTTTTATTAGTGTCTATGTAGCCTTAGCATATTCGTAGAGTAAATCATTATGGTTTGTTTTATCCATATCAGCATCTGGTTTTGGACATARGCAATGAATTCTGTCTTTCTTTACACAGTGGTGGCTGTTTCCAGAAAACAAGAGAAGTTACAATACTAGAAAGGGCTGAACATTGAATACCCAGGATAAAATGCAGCAAGGATGATTATCAGTTCCTAGCCTCTGTTTTCTGGAAGCTTTTCCTCATCAGATTTTGGTGTTTGATGAAGAGAGAGCTTTCTTGTCTTTTTTGCTTCTGATATTAAGAACAACTCAAATCAGTGAAAAAAAGAGCAAAAAAGTTCCTTTTTGGATTATAAAGCCTGTAAATCTTGACACTTAATATGCAGTTCAAATGAAARTGTGTCCAGAGATTGCACAGAGACTTATCTCTAAAAGAAGGTAAGGATGTAAGGAGAAGAGCTTCTATGACCTTGCTTAATGTGGTACTGTTTAACAAATGCTGAAATACCCTAAAGCCAGGTATGTTTTTATGTGGTAGGCAGTTCCTAAGGGTCAATGTACTACCAGCACTGTAGCCTTATAAAGGAGCATAAAATCAATATTAACTTTGGCTCTGCCTTCAGGTTTCAGAGAAATAAATCTGAATGACTGTGTCCTATGTATTCCAGTTTTAAAGTGAGCAAGTGCCCCTGGGTCTATGATATACTGAGCCTCCTCAGTGAATGAACAAAACTGTCACAGGGTCTCCTGTGTGAATCAGTGAGGTATCCCTGACAGATGATGTGTCTGCTGCTTTTAATGGTGATTAGCTACTGCTGTAAGCTGTAAACATCTGCTTTGGTCCATGGGTATGAACTGACTTGCTGGAGTTAGATGACATCTGATCTCCTTTCCTCCAGCAGACTWGTTCTCTGAGGACTAGGGATTATGCCTTAAAATCCCAAAGAGGAAACAACAGTCTGGATTTCCAAATGAAGCTGAAAGGATGGGTCCTGTTGGGTACCTCTGGCAGCAGAGCCCTCAGAACGGGAGGAGCTACAGCAAAGTAGCAGAGACAAGCCAGGAGTGTGACAACMTACCAGTGTCACAAGTAACAATAATGATATAATAAAACCCCTCCACTATCACACTTCCATATTCCAGAACAATACTTCTACTCTAAGAACCATAATTCCATATAAAATCAGTGTTGCCCAACAGCACAAGCATGAAAATATCCAGACAAAAATACTGAGGTTAATTGAATCTAAAAATGTGTGAGGAGWGTAACTGAGTGGGCCATATGATGACAAGTGGATTTCAGTAGCTGTAATGGCACTGCAAAAACAGTGAAACTACTTATACATTTTCTCAGCGTCATAATTAGTTCATGGAACCGATCTGGGAATCACTTTGACAGTGAAGTCCAAAATTTTGCTCAATGGTGTGCAACAGTGAAAAATAATACACTAAATATATGGAAAAGGATGAATAATAGATAAAACACATTACACAGATCTTCTAAAATATGCAATATTAGTCATCCTAACTAAAAAAAGGGTGCTTTGGAGTTTCTATGTCATATGAAAAAGAGCTTAATAAGATTGGGACTGTCTACCAAAGAGAAARGAGGAAAATAAGGTTGTAAACACACAGATGCACAGTAATGATTGGTGCTGCAAAAGGAGATGTGGGAGATAAAATTCTCCTTTTTTCCCTAAAAGAAGAATAATGTAYGTTCAATGAGACTGAAAAGCAACATTTCCAAAATTCAAATGAAAAAGGAAGTTCTTCACAGTGTCTAGTTAGCAATTACACTGAACTGAGCAAAGTTTGCAAGAGTCAAAACCCCCTGACATTTATGGGAATAACAAAAATGTTCAATTAGTGAGAGTATGAGACTTATGAGCTGTACTCTACTGCTCATTTYAAGTCACTGCTCATCATGAATCACGGCTGAAATTTTGAGCATGACAGATGAACTTTCAGATTTCACGTTTCTGGCATCCACCTCGMAAGTATTTGGGCCAGTCATTCATTTAAACAAGCTGCTGGACAAGAGGAGTCTCGTCAACGATAGAGGTTCCTTCAATGCTGAGACTGGGTTTTTTGAGAGGCAGAACTAAAACTGGAATTGTTTACTGAAGAGGAATAAGTGTCAGCAAGCCTCATCTTGTTAGGTAGGTGAAGCAGCAGCCATTCACCCTGCCATTTTGGAACTGACCCTGCCCTATTTCCTTATTTTTGCCAATTTGATACACGTTTCCATGGGAACAGAAGCAGGACTAGCCACCAGCTGAGTCAATCTCAGCTGCTGGCTCCCAGTTCTCACGTTTTGTTCTGTTTCCTTGGAAACTGATGTCAAATGAAAGAGAGAAGTAAACCAGCTTTTACTCTTTAGTATTTACACTTTCTTTGGACCAGTGCTAGATCTTCTGGGCTGGTGGAAGGTTTACAGATGACTTTAATGGCCACTCATTTTTCTTCTCTCTGGAACGTCTGCCAGCCACCGGAGCGTCCCGGCAGATGCAAGTGAGAGTTCTCAGTTTCAGCCACTCCTGGCGGGCCGCCTGCTGAGAGCCACAATGGCAGGGTTTGAAAGCAGGCTATGGATTTCAGGAGACATTTGGCTCCCACAGTCTGTAATATTTCAAATTGGAAGGAAAGGAATTAAATTTATTTAAAAATTAGTAGGGGAAACAGATGGGCATAATGATATTTAGAGAACAAATTGTCTAACAAGCTCTGACCTGCATTAGGCTGAACACCYCCAGAAACTACTTCAGCCAATTAAATTCTTCATTTCATATCRCACATTTGACAAAGTTCTCCCTAATCCAGCTGTTAGCTGACTGAACAGCACAATGTAAACAAAATCCCATAAACACATCTGCTTATCCATATATACATATACAGAAAGAGAAAAGAACATGATCTGATTGTTTCAAAATGGCAAAGAATTTACATAAATCTACTTGAGMGCATGAATTTGAACCAGACTTCTTTGCCAGTTCCATACCTGCTAATAAAAAAACATCCTGCTACCCCAGCCCAGCCCACCCCACACTCTCTCTGCATACTTTTGGATCAAAATATTTTTCACAACAGCACTGTTACTAATGAAGATGAATATTAAAGAAAAAAAATCTACATCTGTGCAGTTGAAGCCAAATGTTCTCATAACTTCAATTGAAAAATGTAGAGACAAAGCAATTTTACAAGACMAAAGTCTATCTGAAGAAAAATGTTCTATTTGATGGCCTCAGCTACCAGTTAACTAATCCATCAGGATATAGCACCCTGCTCACCTTGAAATTTCACACATAATATATGCGCTTCTTCCTGAGTATTCTTTACATCACATCTCAGTTATTTTCACACAACTCTCACTTATCATTGACTTTTCATTACTATAATGAGTAACTTTCAGAATTGTACATTTATATATGGTTGAATTAATGCACGGTCCAAACAACAACTCATTAGTAAAACTTTCTTCAGGTTCTAGGAGTAGTCCCACAGAAAAGACAATCAGATGTCATTATCTTGCACTTACATYCCTTTGCTGAGGATATATTCCACATATCTGGGTGCTCAGAGAGCTATGTCAAGCCAGCTAATGTGATTTTGTTATGGGTTAGTTATTCAAATGAAAACCTCAGGCAGTTATAATTGTTTTAGGTCARGCTTTTCTGTCTTGTTCAAAAATATGTAAGATGCACTCAATTTACTTAATCTATTTATTGGTTTCCTCTAGCTGAACTTAAATCTATAATTCCATCTTCCTCTATATCAGAAAGACTTTACATCACAAACAAGAAAACACTTAGGTTTGCTGCAGCAGCTGCAGTAAGGAAAAAGCATTTYACTTTCTGTCAAGCTTCACAACATCTGTCCAGAATTCTTCACAATCAACCCTCATTTATATTTTCTGAAATAACTTGATATAACCTCTCTCACTGAAYAAAGACTGCGACTTGTCCAGGACTYTACTGGCTACATCCCTCCTTACAAGAAAATGAACTTTTATTTATTTCTTAGTTCTGTTTCCTTATTCTAAAGAACCTCATGCCCATTTAAGGGTTTCTCTCTTATACCATGCCTATTTCCTTTCCATGAGAGCCTTTGATGAAAGAAATTGATGAGTTCCTTTTTGGAAACCTAGCTGTCTGTGTCAACTTCTGTTCATGCCTGCTGATTTCTTCAAAGGACTTCACCAAGTTTTAATGACTTGTTCCTTCAAAAGTGTGATGTCAACTCCTCCCCAATGTAGCACATCAATTTCTAATTCTACTCCTGATTATAATTTTTATAAGTTGGCCCACTACATTAACTTACAAGTTAAAGGTTTCTACTCTGTCTTCAAAACATGGCAAGATATTTGCAACATTTTGCTCAGATTTCAAAGCAGTTCTGAGCTAATGATTATATACTGTTGTCAGTGGTTTGACTATTATTCTTTTGAATTGCTTTAGAAAGCCTGGGAGAATAGAATCTTTTTTCCATTGATTTATTTCTGATCAGTTTCTCTATTCCTATCAGCAACTCCAGTTTCTCCTCAGTGAATTCATCAAAAGGGTTCTAGCASAGCAATCTCCACAAATCCTTCCACTAAGAATTTTTCTGAACAAAGCAGCAAAGCAATCATTTAATCATTCTACCTAGACTTATTTTCTGAAAGTAATGATCTGCTGTTCTGCTTAAATATTATTCCCAAGATTCTGTGGCAAACTTCCTGCTACTGATATTTACAGAGAGATTTATTATTCATTTTTCATTCATTGTAAGATTTTTTTAGATTGCTTTATTGTCTTCTACATTTAACTTACCAGACTTTGTAATCTTGTGTATTTTTCCCATTGGGATTTATTTTTTTTTTTTATTTCATCCTGCTGTTTTGTCGTGCTGAGTCTTTTCTTTTTCTAGTCTTACTTGATGTGTGGTATGAATTTATTCCGTGTCTCAAATACGAACTTCTTAGTACTCTCTAGACCACCTGCAAAGATTTAACTCTCCACAATTTTCTCTTTAGCCTCTCTTTAAGAGCTTCCTCAATTTAATGTTCTGATCTCTGAAGTTGAGTACCACTCTACTGATCTTTTTGGTTGTTGCTTCTTCAAAACGAAGAATGATGTATTTGCAGCTAAGGAAAGTTGGTTCAGATTTCAAGACTTTGGAACAGATTGTGTTTTATTCAGAAGGAAATCAAGGGTTAGTTCTCTGTCTGCAGATTCTCTAATCTTTTGAATTACAAATGAGTTAGTCTAAGCAGCACGTTTGTCCAGGTTACATAGTCATTCTTTGGCTTTTGCAATGTTTAGGAGCCCCTCAGATCAGTCAAAGCTGATATTCTGGCTTTTTGTGTAGGAATATGTGTCTGGCAGCACAGTTGTACTTGGAATACATAGGAATTCTGTATCACTCACTGGAATTTTTATTTTGGTAATATGAATTGACCTTTCTTTAACATACTGCACTGCTCTGACACTGGCATGGCTTACTAATCTTTCCTGCACATTGATATTTTTATTATTGCAACATCCTCATATCAGGTTTCCTCGTATTGGTTTCTGCATTTTACATCTCTATCAATGCTAGAAGCCCAAGTAGGACATGTGTCATTGATCTCCTCTTCTGTGTCTTCTAAAACGGCACCTTGTTCACATTTTTTTCCTCTATTTCATGTTTATTACCATCCCAGGGCAAATTAGGGTACAACCATAAATACTGGTATTCCAGATAACAGAATGAAGTTTTTTTAAATATTGATAATGCTCTCGTAAGAATGCATATGAGGAAACATCACAGGAAAGAAACTACTTAATTGGTACTAAGACATCAAGGAATGCAAAGGCTGTTCCCCTGGATAAATAGGTTTTAAAATTCTACAAGAAATATTGGCATCCAGCATGCAAGGTACTACTTTTATTGAATCTAACACTAATGCAGGATCTCATTACCGTGGGAATTATAAAACGTAGTCCATTTCCCCGACAAGTTATTATTTATTAAACATTATCACTGCCTACTTTCCAAGGCCACAGAGATCCAATCTGTTTCATACATATTTGTGTTGGGAGAAGATAAGCCAGTCAGAGGCTTTCAAGCTAGACTGTAAAGAGTTACTACACCACAGAACCAAAGAATCACAGAATATTCTGARTAGGAAGAGACCCACAAGGATCATCAAGTCCARCTCTTAGGTGAATGGCCCCCACAGGGACTGAACACAACYTTGGMATWATCAGCACCACGCTCTGACCAAMTGAGGTAATTATGAGCGAGAGGTGAGTGTGAGTGCACGTGTACACACAGACCCTTTCAACTACACTAAGTACATAATAGAATTATGATATGGCTGGTGCACAGACTCCACYTTCTAAAGGATTTTGCTATTTCAGACTGTGGTTTCACTCCAATGCAGCTGAGCAACTGAAATTCGAGCAAGCTGTTTTTGTAAGTGGTTTTTTCTCTTGTGGCTGGGTTCTCTTTGGCTAAGAGTGAAGCTCCCCTCTAGCAGGTCGTTTAAAAGATCTGTCTTGAGACAAAGGGATAAACTCACTCTGTGACCCTGCCTTTAGAGGAGACACCACCAGAACCTCCCCTCCACACAGCTGGCAGTTTCCATCAAATCTGTTGCGGTCCTTAAGAGCTGTATCTGCTCAGATCTGACAAATTTGACTGAAACAGGCAAAGTTTGTTAAGCCATAGGAAAAAACCCACAGAACMCACTGGCACATAAACATTGCCTTCTTAAGAAGCCAGGTCAAAATCCAGAAACTTGGAAAAAAATGGTAGAGCCTTGCTACYGGGGCAAAGCTCTTCCACAGCCACATGCACAAATTACCCAACATAATTCCTCATGGGCAGCAGAGCCCAAGWGCTCAGCCAATGAGACAGTGAAGGAAGGATGCACTCCAGTTCACACAACTGGGAGAAACTTAGCCTGGCAGGAACCTAGCTCAGATCTGAGTGCAACTGCATAGCATTCTGATTATGACAAAAAAAGGTGAATTACGATGAAAAAAGCAAATTCCTAGTTAAGCCTAGGAAGAACTTAGTGAGAAAAAAAGTGATTGGTCTCTCCACTGGTCTGAAAAATTAGCAAAAGGAGAAATGTTACAGCCAATGCAACCAGGAAAACAGATAAATAGAGGTAACATTATGGATTAATTCCCCCTTTTTTTTTTTTACACTGCTGCTTGAGGTTGAGAAGCACTTTGTGTCAGCAAATGCTTTTGCATTATGTGAAAATCAAGCCTGCAGGGTACTCTTAGGAAATATACACAGAAACACCCTTACAGTTCTCCTGTAGATCAGCATACAATTATGGAAGTTGTAAAGCCGTCCTTGCCTTGGTCTTTAACCTGTTTCCTTTTATTCAGCAATTTTGTTGTCTATAAGCTACTTCCCCTACTGATGACTGGAGGATCTGGGTGCTCTATAGTTCARTCATTAAAACTTTTAATATAGTGGTTTATGGCAGCCACAGACATGTTTTTCCTAAAGAAAACATACCTGTGGGGTCAGGATGCCAGAAACCAGTCTGAAAGCTGACAGATTCAGCATCCCATACGATTTCTGTCTTCTGTAAGGACCGGAGAGTATCCACAAAGGCCTTCACTTCCCTTTATTATTTTTAGATTTAGACTGCCTACCCTCAGCTTTTCATGCATGGACTGCATGGACTTTGCAAACTCCAGAAAAGCAGTCTGGATTTTAAAATTCTGGATTTAAGAACTCTTTTAAAAGTTTTTGATAATTTACTGCTGTTCATTCATTGAAATGAACAATTTTGTGAATAACAACAAACAGCACAGGACATTACCAGTCTTTAGGTTCCTTGTCTTGGTTACTTTGACTGACATTTTTATAAAGWCACTGTTAGCAGAGGGCCACCTGATAGAAGCCAAATGCAGAACTATCACGTAGGAAGCTGATGAGTATTCATAAAGAGCACTCAAATGGTTCATTAGCTAGAATGACTGATTGCATCCATGACTCTGGAACCCACATTTAGTTTAGTCTTTATCACTGGAATTAGCATTAACTGACAGAAATAATCCCTTTAAAATTATTTCACAGAAGCAAGTGGACAAGAAATATCCACTACAAAATATTCCTGAAATAAAAACAGAAACTTGCCACCAGTAGTGTTTACTATGCGGCAAGTAATATTTAAATACAGAAAAGATAATATGTGCTCAATCAAACTCAGCTAAAGAATTCACCATTACACTTCAGCAACCTAAACATTAAAAAATAACATAAAAACAACAATAAYAACACAACATTTATAATAATAGTAGCAAAGACAATTGTAATTTCCTTTTACTCAGGAGTTTTGGAGACCTAAAGAGGTGTGCTTCAGGAAAGCAAACTGCAGTTCACATCACTGCTTTTATAATAACATATTTTAYGCATGTACAATAGTTTAATGATGATGTTTGCTAACACAATACTTTTATTTCCTTACCACCTCAAATCCATCAGCTTAAAAAACATTCTGTGCAATTTATAGTAACAGTTAAGAACTCTAATTCTATGCTGAGGGCTCCAAATATTAAACATTCTTATTCAGTGAATGCCACTTTGCATGGGCTTATAAAATTCCAGGAGRATTTCAGTTCTTATACAAAGTTTAGGGAAGCTCTGTAAAGCCCACTGTAAAGTGGTCTGGGCAGCCCCAAATATGAAAAAAACACACTAAGTTTTTAGTGTTATATATTAGATGATCAAAGAATATACACTGAGAAGTTCAGATAGAAATTGAAATAATTTAAAACTGCAGTAAACATCTTTTTTCAAATATATGGTATTTGTGGTTTGGTAACTTCACAGTTACCAGTGCTGCCTAGGGACATTTTACTCAAAAGAATCAWGTAAGACTAAATATCAAGGTTTTTAGTTGTAACAAAAGTAAAAAGTACAATTCCTTCCATCTGAGAGTATTTTAATTGGATTTTGTGACTMCTTGATAATATGTTTGGGTTTAGATGAGCAGAGAAACTGTTAACAATACTGACAATTGAAAAATCACTTAAAATATAGTTGGAGAAAAATGAAGTAAACAAGGCTCTCAACAAGCTGCTATGGCTTCAAGCTATACATACASGGGCCAGAAGTGTCTCCAGAAGACAAATTTCAGTTATGTTTTCCATTTTTTATTGATAACTGTATTAATTAGCTGGGAAGTCTTTCAAACTAGGGAATGAGTAAGAGAAATCTTTTCASACTCTAAAATGATTTCTTCAATGGCATTCCTTGCAGTTTAAGAGGCATTGTTCTACRGTATCTTCTACAAATTATATTCAAAGAAAAAGCAACGTATTTTTCTAATAAAATTCCAGAGCTACAGTGCAAAGTAAAAATAAAGCAAAAGCAGTGAAGTAAAATAGCATATCTTTTCTTGCAAATGATAACATCAGAAGAGAAAACAAYTTTTTGTTACTGATTGACAAGTATTGGAGAAGAGACTAACACTTCTAGAGTGTCCTCATACGATCTAGTTTTCAGATATCACCAGTTTTCATGTTGGAGGCAACAAACTCTCTAACACTGCAATTCTACAAACAGATGGGTTTTTTTTCCTAGTTCTGAATTGTTGCCTCCATGTTTCTTGCTGTCAGTTTCTCCAGAAAGCTCTACTTCAGTTCCACTTCTAGAAACCAAACAGAGTGCTGGAAAGCGTGTACAGTTGGCATTAAGCTTTTACCTCCTGCCCATCAAAAGCACTGGTGTGACCTTTCTGGGAATGCCATTAAAAGAGGAGCAATCACTGTGGGTGCATGCACATAAAATACTGAAAATAAATACAGYAGTAGGTAACATAATTCCTGGCCATCTCCACAAAGAATGCAGTCTAAGCAGTGACCTCTCCTGCACTTATCTTGAATGAGCTCTTACTGAAATCCACTAATGGGTTCTGATAATCTATTATTTATTGCAACAGACTCTRATAGAGAGTCTTAGCAGAGGACTCTCCTGTGTTTACAAATCCTTCAGATAAAATCTCTCACAAGTGACAGAAATGTGGCACCRGCAACTACATAYACCATTTCTTTTGGTTGMAGTTGTTTCTTTTCTGTTTGGTTTTAAAAACCAGAACCCTTCCTCCCCCAAAATACACAGCTTGATTTGCTTTCATTTTACCTAGTGCATCTTTAGCTTGGTTTTACAGAAAGCCACAGATACTGATATGCAACCATAAGCATCCCTTGGGCTTGAGGACATACCTCCATGTTATATTTTTCCACTGTCCTCCTCAAAGGATCCACAACCTGCCAGCAAATCAGGATGCAAAGATCAATCAGTAGCATCCCTCCAACTATCCCCAGTAGCTTCTGGTCTTTAATGATCTGGAGAGAAAAAAAAAAAAAAAAGGAAAGAAAAAAGAAGCAGGGAGATTCCCATGAGCCATAGACAGACCCTGTACAGCTTTATTCCTATATAGAGAGAAAAACACAGGTTGCTAATAATAMAGGTTTTTAACAAAGAACAGAGAAAAAAATATAYAGAAAGATGAAAGCAAGACAAATTATTTTAGTTCATTTCATGGTTATTAGAAGYATCTAAAGTGCTTTCCAACTTCTAAAAAGACTTTGGAAGCACTCTTAAATGGTAATATTGAAATCCGGGTTTAATGTTAAATCCCAGAAAATGTGAAAAATGTATTYTAGGGAGTCACTACTGTGTTTATGCATGCAAATGTGAAAAAATGTTCATCAGCCCCTCAGAGTAGCAAGAGTTGAGGCAGTTTTTACTAAGATTTAGTGTTGATTTCTTCATAACCTTCTTGGACATGGAATACACAGAAGTTATAAAAAATTTATTTTGGAGGGTTTTTTTGTGTCTATGTATTTAATATTTGCCTGTGTTACCCAGGGAGCAGTAAGGAATTATGCATTTTTTCTATATTACAAAGGTCAGAGGCTTTAATGCACATCCAGGGTAAAACATGCTTTTAATTTTGCTTGGGTTTTAGGTTAAAAAAAGAAAAACAAGAATTGCTGATAAAAATATCAAGCCAAACCATGTATTACAGTCTTTTATAACTGCATGCAATCCCTAAGCCATTTCTACTGTTGTACATATAGCAACACAGAAAAAAACACAACTACAAAAATAATGCAATTACATTATTTCAGTGGYAAAGTTGTAAGCATGTTGAAATATCAGGCTTAAATTAATTTTATTTCAGTGCTCTTGAGCCTATGGTCATGGTTTCTTAATTAGTATGCATTTCTATTATTAAGAACACTCATCCAATAGTCAAAAGTTATTGCCAAATTGCTTTAACATGAACAAAYCCACATTTTTTTTTTCTCAAGTTTTCATTCTTGGAAACAGTTGACTTAATCCAAATGAAATATTCAGAAATATTAAGCCTGAGAAGCTTAATAAAGTTGTGATTATTTCAGTTCAATTTGATGAAATTTGAAAATGCATTAAAAATCCAGAAGAGTCAGCTAATCTTAATAAAAGCAAGGTTAGTATTCCTGCATAGAATAAATTGTATTTGCATTAAATTCTTATCAAGCTGAAGGAAATGATAAAAATGAAGAAAATGTGAAATAATGTAAGAAGAACTTTAGAAAGTCTGGTTTTCATTGCTTKGTGTGATACCTTTTTTATTTTGAAAGATGGTTCGGCAACACTGTGCACCACCTCTTGTTAATCTGCTGGTTTATTTTATAGATAATTGGGTGCAAACTAGGAGCAAAATAAAGGCCAGCAATCAGAATGAGCTAAAGGACTCAATACATTATTTTCATTTCCTGAGACCAGTTATTTAAATCCATGTAGCTACCATCACCATAAAGGACTGGAAAATGATGTTTTCCACATGTTTGCAGCAGTAATGGAACAGTAGATCCATCTCAGAGWCAGCACAGGAATGCCTGCAGAGGGCAGGTGAAGGGGGAGGGTGCAGCTTTCATGGTGACACGTCCTGCTGCTGGATGATTTGGCAAGCAGAACTTAGGAAGGAAAAGGTGCCTTGGTGTGATGTGCAGGGGGAGGAAGGCTCTTCAAATGCATTTCTTCAGAAAGATAACGTGAAAGCAGATAATAAGCAAAGACTGTCAGACACAGCTTGGTCCCTCTTCTTCCTTGGGAAAACAGAACTGTGTCGGACCTTTTAGCTGTTTATCAAGTGGCAATCGAAGCTGAAAATGAGTGGGTTAGCCTCTGTAAAAATATCCTCTGCTGGGTTTTCTAATTTTCTCTTTAATGCCTGCAAACAGGCCTTGTGTGAAACACACTGCTCCTATTATGAGTGGACACATGGAAGAGAAAACCATGGGAGTGAAGTCCAAAGAGAATTTGGATTTAGATGAAATGTAGACAACTCAACTTTCTTTCCTTTAAAGAACAATTCATCCCACCTATCTTAGGTACAATTTAGGGTCAGAAAAATTAAGTGTTCTGAAACATGTCCTTCCCTTCCTCACTCCCTGCTCCCCAAGAGGAGATGAAGACAATTAACTTCAGCTAAAAATAGGCATTTGACAAACTTAAAGCTATGTGAAAACATCTTGATAGAAATGTCTCCCTCTGCTCTCCTATGCCAAAAAGGTTCCTTGAAAAAAAAAAAAAACCCAAATATCTTATCATTCTAATGACAATAGTACACATTTTACCTAGGATAGGTAAGTAGCTTGTTGTCTTCCATATTTGTATGGACTATATAAATACTGAAAGTAAGGTTGCATTGAATGCAKATTTACCAACCCCTGGCAATATCAAACTGGTACAKCAATCCCAGAAGCAAAGGAGWGTARGGATATTATTAAAAGCAGTAATACTGATAATCCAGTCACAAGATCAAGACAAATCACTTCCTATTCATGATCACATTGCTAATGTGATCACATCACTTCTCCTTGCTCTTGTACATCTGTCTTTCATACCCGACCTYACATTACTGCAAATCAGTATTATAGTTCACTTGTAAGTTTGGTCACCTTTTTAGGACAGGTAGTTCTTATAAAAAAAATAAAAGTAGAGATACAGCAAACAGCGAAGCTCTTCCTTGGATACCTCTTGCAAGTATCTTTTCCCTGCATTCTCTGCCCTTTTCTGGACAGAAGGAGAGTTGTATAACAAGAGCTGTCACTGGCAGTGGGTATTATTCACACCTTTCTCCTGTCAGACAGCCAGGAGAAGAGCAAGCACAAGAAAGCCCATCAGATAACCTGAGTGACCTGCACTGTTGTGATGAGCTCTGTAAAACACCGTGGTTCTGGTGCTGCTGTGGGGTGAGAAGAGTGAATGCAGGGCACCCAGGGCTGCATCCCACAGCCATCACAGCACTGTGCTTGGCCTTGTCCTGGTCTGTCCTTGGCAAAACCACTGCTGGAGCACAGCTCTGAAGCAAAACTCTCCACCAAAATGCTTATTTCAAAAAAAAACAGAGAGGTTCAATTATGTTTCACTTCAGGCCAGTCATTAGCAGCTTGTCCTAACAGAGATTTGCCCTGAGAAATGCCACTGGTATTTTACCAACAGCATTTCTAAAAGACTTGCTGCTCTCCCCTTTCCACCTGCAGGAAGCCCAGCCACTCCCACYTGTCAGAGCTCCTTAAGTTCAGTACATTCACTCCTTGGGAAACACCAGATGCACTGAAGGAGTCTTGACTCAGATCTTGTGAATCCAACAAATTCTCTGTCTGACAAAAGAAAGTCACGAACAACTGAGGCTCCTCACAATCAAATATGTAATTCTTCTTTAAGAGGAAGGGTTTCATTTTTTTCCCCTTTTCATTTTCCTTCTAGCATACAGTAAATCAGCCTTTGGAGAAATGCATGGTAGCTAATAAAATCCATTTTTTCAAGTGCTCCTGAATCCTTGCTGAAGCCAAGCTCTCACACAGCAGCATCTGTGAGTCATGTTTTGTACCATCTGTGATTGGATAGGTGAATCTGTCTCATCCTGGCAGATCTGCACACTGTTATAAATGCCACTGCTACCAGTCTGGACTACATATCTGGATATGAAGAGATCTGTCCTCAAAACAGATACACTCAGAACAGAAGTTGGTAGGTCACCTTCTTCTCAGCAACACTGCTGTATGAGCAAATCAAAATTATTTTGAAAACTCATGACCAAGAGGACAGATCAAAGTCCTTACTCTTCACAGACCCGGTGGTCTGATCACAGGAGATATAAAATCTGTCTAAAGCTCTGGGCTACAGTCTCTTCTCGTGGAAACTCTTGAAAATTTTCTGGAACTATCACAGGCTGTAGTACCTGCCACAGTAACTTCAGCTGTCCTTTTGGTTATTACTGCACAAACCTTTTGCTGGGCTTTTTTTTTCATTTGCTTCTTAAAGCATATCCATTGTGTCCTGGAGGACCCTATCATCCACCAGTTTGTGGGATCACCTGGCAATCTGGCAATCAACAGTAACTAAACATTGTTTGTTTTTTATAGTTATGGCTAAGAAAAGTGTTTTGTTATTTCTTACCTTCCTAGAAACCAACTCTGAAAGTGTTTATGACATAGACCTTTAAGCTGAACTACATTCTAAACCAGGAAGAAAAAGTCTTGCATATGAAGACTTACCCTTTTCTCCAGGATGCAACCTAAGTTTTGTACTCTCTGAGTTTCACAAGCAGCTTCCCAGCRTGGCTGAAGAGTTAATTTACTCCTGTCTTTTCTTAGTTTCCCCGTTACCAGGTCACCTTGATTTGTCAGAATGAAACACCTCTAAATTTAAAGCTATATTAGCTAAATCTTTGTGGTTGGTTTGTTTGKTTGGTTTTTAATTGAATTTATAGAAACATATAAAGGCTGGGWAYGCTTTTCTATTTWTTCATAGGTTTTKATAWAAATATATATATTTTCTTTTTAATTTAAAATGTAGGGTTATTTTCTGTTTAAGAAGGCAATTCTGGTTTCTCTTATGTAGATCWACTCTTTCTAGTCTAGCTGACAGATCTGTCCCTTGCCTTCTGGCACTAGCTGCATAAACACTTAATGTTATTAATTAACTTTTTTTTTCAGTTGTCTCTTCCCCAGACTCCTGGGAYGGAATCTGTAGAGAGAAACTCTCTWTAAAGGATCCCTCTGTGAAGTTTCCTAGACCTAGTCAATTAAATGAATACGACTGACATCAATTATAAAAGCCCTCAGAAATCCAAAACCAAATATTCCTCTCCCTGGTACACACAGGAATCCTGCTGATGGGAGTCCTCTCTCCGAACTGGAGGGCAAAGAAAGAAAATAAAGTTTGCAGGGAAAAACATTGTAAAGTCTGCAAGGCTGCAAAAGGGACCATGAAACCACTCCTGAACCTGCCTTCAGGACACTSTCCAGTGCATGGACTGGCCTGTCATTTGTCTCAGCATGGCTAAGGACACCTTTGGCTCTCCTGCATTAAGTGGGTCAGATGGTGCCAGGAGGGCGGTGATGCAGTCAGTGGTGRGTGGGTGAACTCTGCTGTGTGTGGGCTGAGAGAGATTCAATCTCACAGTTATTAAAGCCATTAATATTTTAGAKAACTATATTGTAATACATTCTTAATTTCTATTGTGTAATGGAATGAGAAAAAAAGGAACTGTTGGAAACACATTATGCATTGTTCCCAATAACTCCACAATGTTTTTTTTCAGCAGCTATTATGAGTCCTTCCTATAACCTATTCTGTGATTAGTATTRGCAATACCTCAAGCTGCAATTACATTAGTTTTAACGAGTGAATGCTAACATTTAAAAAAACGTATGTCAGAGTAGGAAGGTTTTTTGACCAATAAGCCACAGAGTAAAAGCTAGGTTTTCTTCTCTTAGAGGTATTTAGACTGATCTGATGGAAGATTTGTATATCTACTTATATATATATATATATATATATAAATTACATTTCTGTTTCCCCTGAGGATCTACTGTGACACCCCTAGTCTAAGAACTTGATGATTTTTACTGCCTTCCAGGACAGTGGAGCATGTGGTACTCCTGACAATAATGAATAATGATCAAGAACCTGGGTTTTGAGAATCAAATAGCTACAGTCACTAGCCTGCTAAAACACATATTTCAAAYGTGCCTTCTTTGGTGACTCCTGTTTAGGATAATTGCATCACTGGGCAGATTCCCCCTCCCAATAATGGTATTGCAAACGTGCATGTGCTGACTCTATTCCCTGCTGCCAGGAGAAGCTTTTCTGTTAGAAGATACCTTTCCTCTTTTCCAACTCATATATAAGARAGGGGGAACATCCTAGTGGTGATGCTCCCTAGGGGAAGCAGAAGATAGAAACTTTCTGGAGGTTAGAGATGGAGACGGATTAAGTGATAAGTTAAAAAAAGTTGTAAAAATCCTCATTTTTGAAAGCCTAAGACTCAGTTATGACTACAATGCACTAGAGAATTGGAGAGGTGATTGTTTTACCAGCGTTGCTAATCCAACCATAACAAGCACACAGAGTGATATAAAATGACTGTTTTTCAGAAAACTCTTTTGAAAGGACAAAAATAAAATATGCTTTAGCCTAAAAATRGCACTAAGAAATCCAACTTGACAGCATTAGAACCAACCATTCTTGCAGGTGTTCTGGAAAACAATCTTAGAAACAAACCTCAACTTTGTGTTAACTTCTGCTCAGTACCATGATTAAAAAAAAAAAGTTACACTGCCTCGAGAGAGCAGCACATCCCACCAACACAGCATCAACACAAATTTTCAAGAAAAATGTACTTGTTGAGCCTAAGATCACATGGCCCATAAGGGTAAAGGAATTTCTACGAGASCTGTGAATTCTCATGAATTCTCATCTTTAGTGTTAAAAGGAACCCAAACCTTCATGAAAAAAAGAAAAAWGTGCATGAAGGATTTGAATGTTCTAGAAGAAATATTCTGATTTTGTTTGATGTAACATTAAAATACCTAGACTTTAATATTTTCCTTAATGAAAAATTTCTGTGGGAAAGCACTCTACATCGTTACCAAATAGCTGGGAACATCAATGCACTTGATTACATTTACAATCCAATTTMAAGCTATTCAGGAAGAAATTGCCTCATACTGTATAGCGACATGCTCTTTATTTCTCTGTCATCCAATAGTCTTATAAYACATAGAAATTATGGTTGTAGCACCCTTTAGGAGCACTTACATTTCACATAGAGTTTTAGTTGTTTTTGTCACTATTGAGATTTAGCCTTATCAAACTGTACCATGCAGAAATTTTCATACATAAATTACTTCAAAAGCAGATTTTTTCTCCTAGATGTACAGTTCATTAGCTCAGCTTCTTTCTGTGACAGGAGCTTGAGATTTAAGTCCACGTTCCATATTTATATGAATGTAAATTTTAGAAATGTGATTCCTATTGTTCCTGGGTTGGGATTTTGTCTGATAAGATCTTATGAAAACCAGGATGCTTATTTTGCATTTAAGTTTGGATTGTAAGATTACACAGACTATTTTTGAAGCTTCGGACTTAAAATTTAAAGTTGTAGCTATTTGGGGGAAAAAAATCAAAACAATTTGTTTTCCACTTAGATCACTTTAGGGAGTAGTGTATCTGTATATTAATAAACCATGAAGCCATACCTGAATAATTTACACAGCACTATAAGTATCAGATATTACTTGATCCAGCGGTAAATATTCATAATGAAAAAAAAAATCCTAAGCATAAGCAAATTTCAAACTTCTGTCTTCTTTCTTACTCCCAAACACTGAACATTTCTTTAGGTATCCATATGCTGGTTCATTTTCAGCAGATGGTCCCTAATAGATTGTACTGTTGGTATGGTTACCCAAAGCAAATTTTTGGATCTTGACAAATCTCTGCTCCAGACTTATGATGTCTCACATATCTTTAGTAGAATACAAGTGTATCCTGGGGGAAATCCATCATATAACTTTTTGTTGTGCACACAAAAAGCTCTAGATAGATTGAAAAAAAATTAAGTCCTGAAAAACTATAAATATTTACAGTCTGAAAACTGACCTGGATAAAATATTTTATAATGGTAGTTACAGAAAGAACTGATTAGGTAACATGAACTACACTAATGCTAATTCAGAATTACATTTTCATAGGATTTAAGTGAATAAATGAGATGTGGCTTGTGATCTAAACCCTCTACCAATGTAATCTGGAGACCTTTATTTTATCTATTTTTAAATTATTAAGAAAATGGGAAATTTTTTTAAACCTCTTTAGGATTTTAATGAGCAAAAATATAGATCGTAATAAATTCTTAATTCCATAGGTGGCTTGAAAAACTTACGGAAAAGTTCATAGAGATTACAGCCATTCCACAAACTTTTTCTCRGAGGCTTTCAAGTGAGGGATGGGAATAGCAATCAACAGAGACAAGTTGAGAAGAGAAGGCAGCAGCACATAAACTCATATCWGTGTAGCCTCCAGCTGCTTTCTTCTCTCCATTTTTTTCCCCCCAGGGACACCGTGTAATCACAGGAACTGGCAGCTTCCCTGAAGCTGGACCATGCAGGGCAGGAGAACACAGCCAGCTGCTGCCCACCCTGACTGGGGGATGAGAGCCAGGGGCTGCTCAGAGCACATTATGTGCCCTGATCCCCTGAAAAACCTGGATGGTCTCTTATCCCTCCCAGTTTTCTATGCACCTGCTTATAAACCATTAAATATACAAATTATGGAGGTGGGGTGGCCAGATCTGTGTTAAAAAATGGAATTTGAAGGCAATGAGCTAAAATGTCTGTCTTCCTGTGCTGCTTTATTCAGGTAATAAACTTGTTTCTCAGAAACAATGAAACAAAAGAATAACTTTTGAAAAATAGGMTCAGAGTGATTTCTACAGCACAACAAGTAATTCTGGAAAGTTACTTTTCTTCATTTGGCACTCAACTGTCTTATACAAGAGATCACCTTTCTCAAAACTCCTACTGCCTTTTTCATTACGCATTTTCTTCTGGTTTAAGTGAAGGAGATTGTAACATAAAGCCATCTCTTTTATTGCACAGTCTTATTGTTTGCTCAGAGCAGACTCACTGTGTTTGCTCCGTGACAGTGGCATCCTGTAGAAAACTAAGGCTTCACTGGTGTCCTAGCAATCCACACAGGAGAAGAAATGTACATTGTAGAGATCCTAGCAAGCTGTAGTTTTTCAATTATTGACTTTTTGGCCACAACATAAAACTTTTAGCGTTTTCATGAGCCCATTTTTCATAAAGAAAATGGAAACAGAATTCAATTATAGAGAGAGCTGCACGCATCAGCAAGAAGAGCCTTTACATCTTTGYACACCTCATCAGCTTGAGCTAAAAGAGTCACAAGTAGCTATCAGGATCTGTACAASTGCATAACAGGAAGACAAGGCACATATTTTGCCTTCAGGTTTTATAGACACATAGTAATAGAAAAAAGAACAGTGAAATTCCAAAATTCTGTGTTCAGATTTTATGCTCTGCCCACACTTCTTGCRCAATCATTTTGGCCAGTCCTAATTTCAACTTTATTCCTGACTCTTTCTCCTTTCTCATTCCCAGACCACGTCCCTGCTTTTCAGGCCTCCCATTCTGCCTCTAAATTTCAATCTTAACCTAATTTTATATGAGACCTAGTCCCTCAGTTAGTTTTGCCACATAAATACCACATTCAGGCTCTACATTCCATCATACTCAGATTTCTTGATCACTTCTTACAGACCTTCCTGTCTTTGCCRTGTTTCAAACTTAGTTTCCAGGGGAAATTTAATCCAAATTCAGTCTCCATCTTCAACATCTTCTCCCTGTATATAATCCCAAGGTTTTCCTTATTTATTTATTTTTAAATCTGGGCAGGCTTTTGTGTTGAAGTCACTTGCAGCAAACCTGATTTCTCCTCTTCAGTCTCTTTCCCACTCCCAGTCTCTTGGCCCTGAAGTTCCCTTGTACTGGCAGCCTCCCTTCCCCATCCTCCTGTCAAAAAAGGTAATCTCCATAATGTCCTACCCATCTTCAGCATCTTATAAGGACCTAGTAGGCCAAATGGATGAAAACAAGTTTGCCAGATGGCAGCCTGACAGGCATAGATAAATCAGGTTAGATTGATAAGTCAATTTTCTCAGCTGTGGTTAGTTGCAGCTTTCTTACCCTGTGATATTACCAGTACAGAGAAAAGCTCATGAATTATCATGCAGGAGTAGAAAAGAATAATGCTGGCAAAACYATAGCAGCACAAGCCTCAAGAAAGGAGGTTTTTATACATGCTTGTGTCATTATATTCTGTATTTATCTTGTAACAACTTTGTCAACATAAAGACATATGCCATGGCAGTAATAACAGCACTATGATAATATTTTCAGTGAAAACTGAAGATAAAACATCCCTTCTCTGATGCCACAGTTGAAGAATTAAGTCCAAACAGACAAAGCCAGAATGTAGTTTGTTAAGGGTAAGAGGAGCTTATCATGGCAGTGCCAAGGGGGATGGATTGTACCTTTAGATACAACAAATGCAACAGGGAAACATCGTCACCTAGATCATCTTCATGCTTTACTGTAGCCATCTACAAATGGCCAAATGCTTGTCTTTGTAGGAGCAGAATATATAAAATTTATGGAGTCTTTAAATACCATTGCTTTGAATTTCTTACTATTCTGGCATTTATCAAGAGTGGATGGGCTTTATTTGGCATGCAGGAGCTGTACAGGAGCAGTCACTGTGCAGGACTGCTTCAACACCCCCAAAACCTCAAGACAGTGCAGATCCCATTAAAAAGGACAGCTTCTCATCCTTCTAAATTGCCAGAAGAGTTGGCTTCTGCAAATGGTTCAGCAAGCTAAAGCTTCCCCAGGATGCCACACGCTCTCCTGCCACTGATATTCTCCCTTCTCCCMTCCTATCTGCTGCCAGCCCTCCTGCTGCCAAAAGAAACAAAACCCAGTCTCCACCTCCCTCTGAGCAGAAGACATTCTGAAGCCCAAAACAACAGAAAGGAAATGTATGAAAACCAGAWTTGCACCTCAATTATAACTGTTACAGTTATTTTTAATACTAATTCTATGCCACTTCCCATTATCTCCGCTAACCTCTTCAAAACTCAAAAATAAATTATTTCCCCCTACTGATTTTGTCATTTCCATTTGACAAAAATTGATTCCCTTGCACCCCTCTGTTTCAGATCCATCTAAAATTAATGCATTTTTAATTTGTTTCCTTTGAGTCCTAGCAAGATCAAAGATGGTAACAGAGCTCTGGGAATTTTGCAAAATTTGTCCTTAGTACTCTGATAACAGAATGAGTGTACTCTGAATTTTATTGTTTRTTAATTTCCAGTAACAGAGGAGTGGGTATATAAAAGGGTAAAAATAAAATAGGGTTTTGAAAACAGCAGTTTATAAGTTTATAGGCTTTATAAACAGCAGTTAATGAGAATCTTCAACTAATTCAAGACACTAACTCACCTCGTTTCACTCTCCACTGAACTAATACAGAGTATTATTATTATTATTATTATTATTATTTAAAATTCTCTATATTTTCTCACAATCAAAGAGATATCAACTCATCTCTTCAAAAAGCCACATTATACACTTGAGATAAGTGAAGAGTAAATGTAAGGAAGCAAGCTTTCCCTGTCTGATAAAGATAAACAGGTTCACTCATCGTGTTGTCTTCCTTACTTTAACACCCACTTTCAAAGAATTAATTAACCARCATTTTCAAAAGCCACACAGAGATGCTTTCGCTCTGTGAAGAAATTTCACTGCTGGGAAACACTTTCCTGATGAAAATATTGAGGATGATGGGCAAAGGTGGTATGCCCAAAGGTCACACCATTTTACTGTCATATTTATAAACAGGTAATAACTGAAGCAACCACAGCTGAAGAGGATCCACAGTACTTAAATWATTTTGGAACTTTGTACTGTTCTGTTCTGTAATGTCAGTCTGCTCTGTCATGGCRCAACTAATTCAGGAAACATTAATGTGCTTTTTCATGCAGAGCTACCTTTGCGCATTTGTCAGTTTAGATACTGTTTGAGAAAATTTCTATTTTCTGTGCATCCATAGATAGAAAATACTTTGGCTGTAAACTACATCTGCAGAAAATGGAAATGTCATTTTTGCAAGACATAAGTAAAGAATGCCATGTTTTTCAGTCAGCTCCTAAAAACACTCTTATCYATCCTGGCAAATCAAAGACAGAAAATGTATGACTAGTAAACACTTATCATGGATAACTGACTTGTTTTACATCGAGAAGACTGTTGTTTTTCATGACTCATGCTTGTGATTTGGAGTGGCATATCTAAATAGAGCATTCTTAAAGTTTAAGAACAAAATGTGTTATTTACTTAATTCTAGAATATTCAAGAAGATGATCTTAYAGCCTTGACATTTCCACTATCACCCAGAGAAAAGCAGTTCATTKGTTAGCATCCAGATGTGTGAAAGTTTATCTCCTTTATACATGTCAGTGTCTTTTTAACTGATCTTGAATAATTTTTAGTATCAGCTATGCATGAACAATTGCAATTTGCAGTTGTTGGTGGGCCCCTTGAAGAACAGGGGCAATATAGAATTTGAAGATTATGTTTAATTAACAGCCAGTGACATTTAATACCAACTAGCAACTTGAAGATCTAAAATGTGATGTTTTAAAAAAAAAAAAAAAAAAAAAAAAAAAAAAAAAAAACTTTTTAAAAAAAAAAAAAAAAAAAAAGAAAAAGCTTTGTGACAGTCCACTGCAGTACTTGTTCATTTCTATTTGAAATAGTATGTATTGTAGAAATTATAAAATTCTGAGGGTAATAAAGGTAATTAAGGAAATACTTTTATATGCTAGACTTGTCAGTATCTTGTCAGTATCTTGTCAGTATCTTCACTATTATATAGTTGAAAACATGCTTGCAATGCAAAATTTCATTTGTCAGGAAGGTAAAATACCAGCTCATCTTAGGTTAAAAACCTTCAATATAGGAAGTGTAAGATCCTTGAAAAAAAAAAAATATAGAAGTCTTCAGCAACATAAACTGATATATTACAGCGGGCTTTTTGCACAGGTGCAGAAAGGGTGGTTTCCAGTTCACGGTACCCAGAGTATCTTGGTTTGGGTATAGAAATACTTTACAATTTTAGTTCTTTTAAAGACATTTTGTATTTACTCATCAATAYGTTTTACAATGAAGGATATTTGGGATTTACTTAAATAAATGTCAGCAAACCTGACATGATTGAATAATGGGGAAGTACTAGGTAGTTGTGTTGTTAGGGTGCCAGAGTAACAGACCCAGTTCCAGACACAGCATGTAATTCTTTAATAACCTCAGATATAAATCCTCTTAGAAACTGAGTTAACTCTCTCCTGTCTGTCTAAAGTCCATTCCTTTTGAGGGAATGATGGATCCCATTGTGACAGACTCCCTACATATTGGAATAGTGAGAAACATAACATAGTGCTAACAAAAAAAATTAATAACAGACATCTTCCACAACAACACTTAAGACGGAAACAGAGAAACCTGATGAGATTTTAGGATATTGTTCTACTTATTTTGGCTATATATGACTCTTTATTGGTTACTAGAATAAAACTATTCAGATGCACATAGGAGCTGCATTTGGTGCTTCCGCTCACTCTGTAATAATATTATTAATTTTATTTTTCTGTTTTGTGCAAATTTATTGTAATGTTTTTTCCATCAAAATATTTTCTAGTGAGTGTTTTTTAAATTTTTTTAATAAAACCATCTTATTAAAAGTTCTTCATCTATGAAAAGAAGCTTCATGGGAAAAATATAATGAAGAACTGCACTACTCCTAAGCTGAGCTTAATCCTTTACAGAAAATGTGCTGTACCAAAAATGCAGAGACAGCTATTGTGGTTCAGTTCTGATTAGTCTTAAACTTACACAATTTCAATGAAAATTAGAAMTAGAAAGCTATAAATTGTCTTGCCTCCTCCTACCATGAGGAAATCTGAGAAATCTGCAGGTAATACCTGCATTTCAGACAGACATAATCAGACAATATTTCATAAATGTTGTGAATGTACCAGAAAGAGACCTCTGGATGCTGAAGGGACATACTAAGACGAAGCAAGGATCCAAATTCACTGTGCCATTTTACAGCCAACTGCACTGTCCACCTCTTATGATAAAGACCAGAGGGCTGATGCTTGATTCCAAGTGGCAGAGACCAAACAAGAAACCAAAAAGCTATAATGTCAAACTACTCAGGATCTTTGGAAGTGACACATGAACAGTCAGCATGGTTATGGCCATCCAGGAAAGGTATGAAAACAATTAGAAAATTGTATTAACAGGGCAACAAGAAAAGAGTCTATTTCCCCTCACCTTCTTCTTCATTTTTACATTTTTGAAAATGGCATGGACTCTCCATGTTTTTGCAAACATTGCTCCAAATGCAGTTGTGTATCCCACTGTAAGAATCCATGTTCGGACCTAAAAAATGCATATACACAAAAAAAGACAAAGTTATTTTGATATCTCAATTTCAGCCAACTTGTTTGTCAAGACCCTGAGGAAAAAAWACAATCTAAAGAACTTCACAAAAACATTGGTATTTCAGAATTTCTCATTCATCGCTTACTTATTTTTTACTCCTCTGTCCATCCCATCTTCAACTAAAATGAATTTGGATGCTGAATTACCAACATCTTTCATCTATAAACCCATAAATCTCTTATAATATCCTTTTTCTCCACTTTTATTGTGGTCTTTGCAGATAGAGGAAAGAACCAGTGRAGGAACACAAGAGACAGACTATAAAAAGCACTCAGGGAGCTAATATTAACAGCAACATTTTGAACAGAAATGAAATAGAGATGTTATTCAGACYGAATAAGAAAAGATTGTACTGTGTGAGATACACATCACTCAATGAAAAGCCTGAGCCTTCTGGAAAGATAAGAACAACAGATTTTAAATTATCATAAAGGGAAAATGGCAAAATAGGAACACAGTCTTGGCGGGCAAGCCTAAGGAGMAAGACCTGAATCAATGATAACACCTGCAAATGGRTCCTAATAAAAAGGAGATGTAGAASTGGCACAGAGCAGTGGTGTGACAGGACCCTGAACTGGCCACAGCTCTGACATGGACCTATCTAGACATTTTCCTTATAGTGAGCTTCTCAGAAAATAACAGATTTTAAAACTAAAATAGAATTTATGTCTTCAGCATAAAAATGAGACTAAGAGATTTTTTAGAAAAGCTTCAAATTGACCAAGAAGGACAGAACATAGATTAAAAAAAGCTTTTTATACAATTCTCCCTTTGCCCATTGCATCTGGTACATCGGCCCTCGCTTTCGGACTTGGTTTGATCTCAGACAGTGACCTTCAGAGTCGCAGCAAACTCTGCACAAGCTCTCTAATTCCTCAGAAGTTTGTGTTTACATTACCATGCAGGTTTGGCTGTTTGGAAGCTTTCTTTGCCCTTGACAGGCCATTTTCTKCCCACAGACAGATCAGAGACTACAGAACATAGAGAGTAGAAGACCACGTGAGAGGCACAGCATGGAGCTGGAAGCCAGCAGTTGAGTCTGAGATCCTGAGAAATCACAAGGAGGAGGAATAACTCATCCTCCTTCTAGAGACTCCACATGGAACGGCTYATAAAAAGGGAGACTGCACAAAATTGAGCAAAGGAGTAAAAATTAAATAGTGCACCTTGCAGATGAAAAAACTGAGTGAKAGAAAGTGGCTAAATACAAGGAAAGGGAAGCTGGAAAAAGGGGAAGCCAGCCTTCTTTTGRCTATGTGGACCATGCATGCTTGACCACTAGAGCTGTTTTGTGATATAAAAAATCATTGTGATTTAGACAAACTAGGATGCTACAAGAAAGTATTTGGAAAATATTCTTTAGGGGTCTGTTTGAAAATAATCTTTAGAAAACCTAAAGGCAATGCTTTTCATTAGAAACCAGCCTAATTTYACATCTAGCTTCTGGAGAGTTCAGGATTTTAATTTGTAAGGATATGCATATTGATGAGAAACTATGTGTTCTAGTAAGATTCAAAACTTGACATGTAAGATAAATCTTAGGAATAACCCGAATGTTTCATATCTAAATGAGCATGCTATTTTTTTCCTTCCCTTTTTTTTTTCAGAATTTCCATTTTTGTATTCAAAACATTATCTTTTCCCCCAAAATATTCTGTGTAAAAGAAATTCAGATTTTTAATAGGTGTTAGTAACTAGGTATAACATCAAGGAAAAGAAAAAAATAAGATATACTCATTTAAAGACTATTGATAAAGCAATAAAATTACTGCAGTTCCTTAAAATAAATAAAGAAAACACATGTAGTCCATAAAGGTGAATTAGTAAGAGAAAAGTAATTCTTCACTAAAAAAGTAGTGAGGTGCTAGAGCAGGTTGCCCAAAGTTGTGGATGTTCCATCTCTGGAAGTGTCCAAGGCCAGGCTGGATTTGGCTTTGAGCAACCTGTTCTAATTGGTGGCATCCTTGCCCATGGCTGAAGAATTAAGAGTAGATGACATTTAAGGTCTGACTCAAACCATTCTAAGATTCTATGAAAAGTACACACAGCACCATGAGTCTTAACATTAGAAAATGTTAGGATTGTGCATATTTGTTATATGTTAGATMTTTGTATGCATTTATTAACATCTTAGAYCAGTGGCATCTAATGCTGTGGTTTYCCTGTTGCCTTGCTGATAATGACACTGAATGTAGAGTTCAGTGCTGGTTGACAAAACCAGTTAAACAATTGTGATTAGATTCAAACTACAGGAATTTTGCCACTTTGTGATGTTCTTGAATGTGATATTGAAAAAGAAACCCGAAATCAAGAAAAAAAAAAGGGAAGAGATATTTAGGCCAGCAAAGCATTATTTTAAACTTCTATATTTTTTATGTCTTYGCTCATTAGCCACTATCCTACATTATGCTTCAGTAAAACCACAGTTAGATCAGTTCTGACAGATTTTAAAAATATGTTTCATATCAATGTGTTCAGACTAGCCAATTACATTTTTTGACTTCACATCAATAACCATACTTAGCATTCAATCMTTTTGCTGTTATTAATAAGTATTCAGCTCTTTTGTGTACAGTTTAGTGGTATATTTGGCAAACAGATACATGGTATTTTCATGTCTCTAATGAGACTCTGTTTTGTTCTCACTGAAACAGTAATTGTCTCTTGGGAATACTAATAAATTCAATTACTCTCACAAAATGTTTCTAACTAAATATTCAGAAAAATGTCATTTCTAGCATGTTTGATTCAAAAAGTTTTATGTATTCCTGAATGGGATTGTGTATAATAGAAAAACATAACTACTGTCTGTATCAGAAACATTCTAGCTTAAATATACCAGGATTTTGTCAAAATGAGATCACTGTTGCTAAGAAGAAAATAGCAAGTTTCAGATGAAAATAAATTTTTAATTTTGAAGAAAATGATCTCGACTTTGTCTGCTATGATTCATTAATGCAGCTGGCAAAATTAAAAATTTAGAAAACAGCAAAAGTCTCTGAAACTCATATATCTGCTCATTTATATTCTTAAATGTATTATACCTTCACATTCCACCCATTTGAAAGAAYATTCTAAAACTATCTGCAATTTAAGAGCATGACCATGATGTTATACAGTTGATCAGTAATTTTCTCATGTTGGAAGTTTATAATGATGCATTTCACCAGAGGCTAAAGAAAATCATCCTTCCCTCAGCACCCACCAAATGAGCAGGGAAACATCTCCTCAGCAGAGAAGAACTTGCATTTAAATATCTGTTCCAAACTAGACACAAAACCTGAAGACAGTCCTTTTTGCTTTTTTTTTTTTTTTTTTTTTTTATGGCTAAGTCATTACAAAATTCCTGCTGCCTTCAATTATTTTAGGGTATACTTTCAATTATCTGCTTTAGGGTATACTATCAATTATCTTCTAAGTTTGTTTTTGGTGGGTTTTTTTTTATAAGATGTGTTGACTATTTGAATATGTCCTACAATTATTTAGTTTTCTATAATTCAAAGATAACACTCAAGGGTCAAAGGGCATTATATTGTTTGGTATCCATCAATCAAGTATTTCTATACAGATAGTAAAATGCAGTTTCCTATGTCTCTTCTTTTTACATACTACACTATTTTGTTTTAGAATCTATTTTTGAAAATACCATGTAGGAATTTGTGCTTTTTATAAATTACTTMGTAGAAGCTCTTACAGGTGCATGACTTGTTATAACTAATTCCACCAGAAATTATTTACCTGGTGGATGATACAGTTGACAAACAGTAAATACTGAAAGCGTCTCTATAAAGAAAGAGATCTTTCTGATATTGTTCCAGATTTGAAAGAGATCTTCATTTTATTTAAAACAAAACCCTACCTTTGTCAAATATTAATCTGTAAACAAGTATTGTAAGTTTCAGCTAAAAAGTCACTTTATTTATGAACAAGATGTTCCTTACATCTTGTAGGAGCATTACTTTTTATTTTCCTTTGGCAGTAAAACCCCTCTTTTTAGTTTTCACCTTATCCATATAGTGCTAAACACCTTTTATTTTCTCAAGAAAGACAATTCTTCCACCACATAACAAGCAGTGATAGTTTAACAACTGCATATAAAATTACTTTAAATTCTATCCTATTTCCTCTCCACCTTGAGCTTTAACTAGCTTTGGCTAGTCTATGTTTGCCATTTGATATCTTTCCAGATCTATCTGCACCTTTCCCATCATCTCACCATGGGAATGGTGAAGTGGYTACTATTTATAAATCTGTGTAACAGACGTAAAAGTTACCTGATATTACCACTCACTGTTGATAAAAGAAGCCATCTAATTGTGAACAAGTTAGTAAAGGGAAAATGGTAAGTGGTGAAAGAGCTAGAAACACTCTGAACAAAGAGGTAAAAATGTCTGTTTATATATTCTAAGAGTGAAGCTTACAAATAAAACCAATATTTTAGGTGCTACTAGCTTTCAGGTAAGAACARTATTATTTTAATTTACTTTAAATATTTTATTTTAATACAACTACAATTCTACATAAAATTATTTTATAAGTTCATTATCTTGGAAAATTAACTGAATTAATGAAAAGTTAGAATTTTAATTTTTCAAGAAGTCCCATTATTTTCCTATATTTGACCACCATTCAGAAGACCACACAATTATGGTCTGGCAAGGAATGCCTGGGAAGGTACTGAGTTCATGAAAAGTGTATTAGCAATTTCAAATGTAGTTGATCAAGGAAGYGATGCATTTTACTGCTTTGTTAAATTGAAAGAAAAAGATATAACCTCCTGGTCTGAATACACTACTCACTCTTTTTTTTCATGCTGCAGCTTTGTTAATGCTATGTTAATCCATCTTGCCAATATCAAGCAAAAAATGATGGGATTAAAGYCTCAGAATGAAGAATAAAGAAACCCAAATATTGGTACAAAGAACATTCGTATGTTGGGACAAAAGCTACAAATGTTTTATCACTTCTCCAGGTGACCTTTTTGCTTTAATTAACAGTTATTTGAATGGGATAGYAAAACTGTTTCGTTCTTTAAGAATTCCTTCTTCAGTTAGTAAACATTTAGATTTAGTTCCTGCACAGGAATCATTCAGATTTAAGATTGTTGTAAACATACTTTTCCCCATCTCACGATGTTAGGGTTTTTTTAACAAAACTTGCAAATCTTTCTTTTGTAGGACTTGACACCTCGCTCTCCAGTCTTATGAGACTCAGATTGATTCATTTAGGGAATATCAATGATGAGCCAGTTCTACAAACATCCTGGGTAGAAGCTGCAGTACCCACAGGGTTAAGCTGCAGCTGAACAGTACTGCTGAGCAGCTCAGTGGCATCTCAGTACTGGATTTGGGCACTTAAAAGGACMAATGTGAGAATAAACCATGCTGTGGATTTAGCCCTGGAGAGCACAATTGTCTTAAGTGGATGTTTGCATTGATTTCTGCGGTCTACTTATAAGTTTAAAATAAAGCACCTTCTATTTTTCTTGGAAAACTGGGGATATAATGGATAATTATGAACAAAAATGTGTCATCTCAACAAGTTTTCACTGGGTTATGATCCTGCTTCTATTAACGGTGGCAGAAATGACAGTGTGAGCACAAGCAGACCCCAAAGAATGAGTTCATCCCTTTGAATTATATTTTTCTCATTTATATCAGACATTTTTGACAAATTTTTATGACTTTTAACTCATTTTTTAGAATTTGTGTGGCACTGGCACAGATTCCTGTAAAATGTGAGTGGCAATAATGTTAGAGAATTGAATCCTGCTGTTTTCACATAAATTAAATACAGAGGTTCATCCCATGCTGTGAGATCTCCCGTAGTGATTTCTTAATATCCTCCRGATCATTTTTCAGAGTTAATCTATGGGTAGTGTAAAAGATGTTATCATTTTTCCTGTTTCTGTTATAAGGGGGATTTAAGAACTGTCTGCTGTCCTACTGAAGGAGTGGAAAACATTCTAAAAATATTACCTTAATAAATCTCAGGCAAGGTTGTGGTGYATTTGCTTCAGCATATGACAAAATTTTGTTTCTAGGATCTATTCAACCTCATAACTTTTGTCTGTACTTTTCTTTCTTTACCCTCAAGAAAATGTCATTTACTAAAATAGAAGCTGATCAGGCTCATGTTAAACTCAGTAACAGAATTGCTGTTGAATTAAATAGGAGTGAGATCAGTCTCAGACTGAACGACAGCGAGAACAATTATGGAAGTGATTATACAGAAAAGGGAGATTAAAATTAACAGCTAAACAATTAAGTAGGAAATAAACTGAAGAATACATACAAAATTWAAAAGGCCAGATGAAAAACAAACAAAGGCTCTGGTTTCCAGAGACAAAGAAATAGATTAGAGGTCTAAATCCTTTTGCAGTTCAATTGAAGTTGAGTGTCTGTCTGCTGGATTTTCTTATAAATTCCTGGCCAAAACCGAACCATTTGAGCAAAAGAATTAGGCAAATATAAAGTCTAAAAAAAAAAAAAAAAAAAAAACCAAAAAAAACCCCCAAAAAAACGCAACAAGCCAAAACAAAACCCTGAGTTTTGGGCAATGCCTGAAGAGAATAAAGGGCATTGATAAGGAGTATATTATCAACTACTACCCAAGTATCAAGGCCAGATGATATTTGGTAGCACAGGGTCTAGTCCCAGTGGCTCTTGCCCACAGAGAAAACCACAGATTTGAGGTAGTGCTGTCCAGATGTTTTCYTTTTAGTCTGTTGCCTCAAAATTGGTTAGACAGAGAAAATATAAAGTGACGAGCAAACACAAAGCAGAATAAATAGACAGAAGTTCATAGTCCTCTCCCTCTCCCTGCTTGGCCTTTACAGGCAAATCCCTCTTTCTAGAGCTGTTCTCAGCCAGCTTTCAGAGTTTTAGCAAATTGCCTATCATCATCCTCACCCTGCAGCCTGCCTCCATCCCTAGGAACCCATTCCATAACATCTCAYACCTCTTGTTCTTCACTACAGTCCATCAATCTCTGTTTGATGTGCTTTTCAGGATGTCTCACCACTGTTGTAACACCCTGTAATCCCCACCCTGCACATGTTCAGGGTTTCCCTAGAAAAGGTGAAATGTGGACCATAGAGTTCCATTTTGCCTAGCTGTTCTCTCAGCATGGCAGGCATAAGAATATTTTAAAAATCAGTAAAAAAGAACAAAACCCGCCTTTCACATTCTTACATGTCACAGAGTCAAAAGTGTTCATCACCCATAATTAAGAGCAATACTAGTTGAAAACTCTAAGTGTTTCTGAATATTTGCATGCATTTTAGGACACATTTTAAAATACATGTTTGAGAAGATATAAGGTCTATAACATCTACTGATGCCATGAATGTACATGTTCTCAAGATGTCTGAGTGAGAAAAACAAATTCTGTRTAGTCACAAGCACACTGCAGTAGGGAGCTGAACTTTGTCAGTGGTCTGACAAATTGATATCTGTGCTCCTTCTCTTTTTCTGTCTCTCCATCCCACCCCAGTGTTTGGTTTCTTCTCTCTGCACAAAGATTGTTCCCAAATGCCTAAATCATGGCTGAGAGCAACCAACTGAAATCTGAGAGCCTGGGCAGATGGAAGTGTGCCAAAACCTTCATGCTTTTTTTTTTTTTTTTTTTTTTTTCCAATTTATCCAAGCCAAAACAACAACCAGTGAGATCCTCACTGAGGAATCACAATCTGGTTTTGGCAATGCATGTAAATTATACTAACTAATGAGATGAACATGACAAAGCACGCTTCATTTTAGTGCCTACATAAATTGCAAGACTTAGATCCTCTTGTATTTTATGTGACACCTTTGCAGAACTCGAGTGCAAAGGATGTAATTGAAAGACAATTTCTGTCTGCAGAATAGACATCTCCAACAAAAGCATGCATCCTGTATTCAGTTATTTAAGGCAGATCATTTGCCCCTTCCCAATCACTGCAGTGACCCAGTGCAGCACACTCTCTTGGAGAAAGTCCTGCTACACATCAGAACTACCAGGTCTGAGGAGAAGAGATGTTCACTCTACTACTGCCTAAAGAACCAAGCCCTTCTTTGTGGTGGTATGGATGTCTGAGTGCCATGAGGAGTACTTAAAACATCCTCAGCCCCAACTCAATGAATTGATTTACTCATTTGAGGAAGATGCATAACAGAAAAGCTTATGGTCATCCTCAGGACCACAGCAGTCTTTCATCCCATAGAAATTCCAATTGGCAAAGGCATTACTCATCTTAAATGCAAATCATGAAATTCTCAGTGGAACGCATTACAGAAGTCTAAACGTTATGATCTTATCTAATATTCTCTCTATTTTAAGTATCTCAATTTAGCATGTCACCTTAAACTCTATTCATAGGATATGTCACTAGCATTCCTAATTTTGAGTCTCTCTCTTCCATATAATGAATGCTTTCAAATATGTTTCCACTTGCTTGCATTTTCCAGCTGGCATCACATCTCATTTCACACCCTTACTTCTAACTTTTTTTTTTTTTTTTTTGCTATGATACCATGATAATTCTGAGATTAAAAACAAAGATAAATCATTCTCCTTCTCTCTCTCATATCTGAAACACTTTGTACTTTGGCATACATCTGCATGTAATGAAATACTGCATTGCTTTTTCTTGTTCTGTGCAACCAATAAAGTTGCTATTAAGCTAGACATGATCTAGTGGTTCAATAATACACTGACCACTTTCTCAGAACTCACTGCTCTGGATCATTTTAATTCCATATAATTGGAGTTTTAAAATATGATACCTAATCTCTGAATCTGACATGGAACTAAATTATGCTACATTTGCTATTATGAGTTCTTCCTGTGAAAAAACACAATTATTGTGTATTTAAATATATTTGATTACTTTTCCATGGAAAATGGGCATACCAAGGTAAAAACAAGTGGTTTTGGAAACCAATTACCCACTCTATCACTCTATCAACATTAGAGTCAACATTATATAATTTCCAAAACTAAAATAATATCCTTATTCAGCAAATTATTTGATTATATGTTTAAAGTGCTTTGCTGACTTTTAAATACATTTAAMACTTGTTTCTATGATTCAGCATAATGACTTATATACCATCCTTATATATCTTCCTACAACCAGTGCCTTACAGAGTGGAAAAATGGTAATACAACCTATCAAATAAATCTTTTGAAACTTTCAGGTGGTATTGGTGCAATTTTGGATCATGTTTCAGCGTCCTTGTAATATTACAGCATTAAGCAAATGTCATATATAGATATACATTGTAGAAAAATTTTAAAAAAATAGCTGAGGTTGCAAAGCATTTCACCCTCCAAAAAACACTACAAATAACATGCTATAGAGGAAACAAACCCAACACAGTTGAATGTAACACCTACAGTTTGGAAAGCATTTTTCCTGAATTTCTGAGWATAGAATCATAGAATGGCCCGGATTGTAAGATACCTTAAAGATCACCTAGTTCCAATCCCCTTYCTGTGGGCAGGGARACCTCAGTAAGCACAGAAGTTTTAAGGACCTCCTACAAGTGTAGCCAAAAATTGTCAGAAACTGAAACAGAGACCATATATAACATCCCTAATTAAGTGTACCGTCTATTGTGTATATCCTGCTACCCTGTTGAGATCTAATCACTTTTGAAATACAGAAGACAATGAGGGTGATTACTTGGCTTAGACAGGGGATAACACTAATGACAGCTTTATAGCTTTGCATGGGCTAATAAAACGTGAATCAAAATTTTTATTTCCATTCCAAAAGAATACCTCCCTTCATTGACATGTGGCTCTTCTCTCTGTCTGATACAGTTGTTACACCCTGACGGTTTGCCTCAATGGCTTTTTATGATCATTTTCCATTGTAGTTGTCTTTTTTTTAGAGACTAAGCCACAGTCTGATATAAAAYGGGAATTTTAAACTAATCTCTCATGGCTAGAATGAGTAATCAAAATCATGCATTTCCAGGGAGATGGATGATGAAAAGAGATTTGTCCTGCCTGATCCTATAAGCACTGGTATCTGTAAGCAGTCCTTATGAAATCCACTAAGCATATTGCCCACATGGGAATCKGGATGTTCATGACATGGAGCCAAAATGTATTCTCTGCACCCAGCACTTGGGGGATGTTTTGAGGAGAGGAGCAGAGAGAGAGAAGAATTTTKCAACAGACAAGTGAATTTGCCTCCCATATTTATGAATTTCCCAGCACTAATTCAAGGTTTTCTAGATACAATAGAAGCGCACCGCCATAGTCAGTGTTACCCCTGTAGAGATGACACCTTAGAGAAGCACAAGCTATCCTATTAAAAAAATATATAATTGGAGGAAGAAATATTTTAAGAATTATTTGAATAAGCAGGAAGTCAGAGAAACCTTCCCTGTTGGTGGTTACTGAAGGATTTGCTGCATCTGTGACTGCAGTACTAATTGCTGACAGGGCTGGGATTCATTGGATATATCAGTAGCCATGCCCAGGAAAACACAATCAGAAATACTTCTGTACTGGACTGAAAACCTGGAAAGCCAAGATTGGGAAGAAATCTCAGACTCTGCTCTGTTTATACAGCATTTGGCTATGTACAAAAATTAAAAATCTCTGYTTGAGGTATGTGCTGATATTTCTTAATCAAAGTTTGGCTTTGGGACACAGGATTCTTCCCCACCCCTTTATTTTTTTTGGTCATCTAAGTCAAGTAAGTGCAGATCTATGCCTCTATGGCAGACAAACAGACCTAACATAATGTGACAGATACAAACTGGAATAAAAGGAAGAGGTACGTAAGATTAGACAAAATAAGCAGCCCACAGTTAAATTTAGCTGCATTTAGAATATGAGAGTAGTTATTACATTTTGAGAGGCACATTAGAGAAAAATCAGATAGAAGAACTGTTCTAGCTCAGAGGCACAGGATTTTGGATGTTGGTTCATTTCTCAGAGTTAAGACTGAGCTGTTTCACATGTAAAGAAGGACTCAAATTTAGTCTTATATAGATACATTTGGCTGGAAATGTGTTTCCTAGAGCAGCCAGATGCTGATAAGTAYCTCTGGTTCCCACTTTCCTTCTGCTCAGCAGTGCATGGCTGCTTCCAGAGGAGGGTGGTGGCCCAGTCATGCAATGACTGTAGCCTGGCAGTGAACTCAGGAGCTCTGGGTACAAGCCCCTCAAGGCTGAGCAGACATCAGGACTTAAAAATCTGTGTCCCCTGCCACTGGATCCTTCTGCAAGACAGGGTGAGAAAGGAACGGGGATTGACGTGAACAACTAGCTTCCTAATGACACTTCTGCTCCATCAGAAACTGTTTCACAAAAAAAAGGGCATAATTCTTGGATAAAAAATGGATGATGTAATTTTCCATTTCCTATTGGCCCCAGTGTATTCATAGAGTTATGGACTAGTCTGAGAGAGGTGAACAGGACCACCCTTTTTAAATCTTGAAGGCACTTCTTTCTACTAGCTATATTTTGGATTAGAGCTCCAGTTGTAGGAAGATTGGATATTCTTTCCTTCTCTTTCCTTTGCTGCTCAAGTTTAAGTGTCTAACACACAGCTGTATCCATGCCCAGCTAGGGAAGGCGAGACTTTCCACAGACAATCCTGTAATTCACCCACAGTGTATCTTCCAGCCTATCTTGGCATGTGCTCCAGAATCTCCATAGTTTTGAAATTATCTAACTCAACCAGTCACAAGGTGTTTCAGTTCTGTAATGGTTCTRGCCACTATGGAGGGCTCCAGCTGACATATTGGGATGTATCTGCACCAACTAACTCTAGGTACACAACTTTCATTCTTTGAATTATCTTCTTGAAGTAAAATTTCACTCTTGCCAGTCATGACATCAGAAATTCAGACTCCTAAAAATAAGAGGTGTGGTGAACTGCAACTTTCTAGAGACATGAAGAATCAAAACGATAGTGAAGATCACTCCTAAGTCTGATATTTTCAGGCAACGGGTACAGCAGAGTCTTAGAATTTTCTGAGAAGACATTGGATGCATTTAAATGCTGTTCCATACTGCTTCTGCAAGGAATATCCTGGCAGTGAATTTCTTGCCCTTTCCCTTTCTTTGAAAAGGCCTCTGTAAGTCAGAGTAGGTGCATTTTGCACCAAGCAATTAAGACATTACAAGTTTCTGGGTGAACATATTTAATTTGGTTTCAGAGTTGCTTGTTTTGATTAAACTAGAAGGTATTCTATATGGATCTAGGCTTGTAAGAATTTAGAGTGTAGCCCGGAAACAGCAGAATTCTTTGGAGAATCAGCCAAAGAGACTGACTAAAGAGATCTAGACAAACAGTGGTCATGTAGTATAAATCATATGGAATGTATAAAGAAAACATAGTAGCTTTACAGGCATTAGAAGTCAAGCTGTGAACACAACCTTTAGTAAATCATCTTCATAGATATGAATTCAAAACAAGAATATACATCTACCCTTTCAGTCTGAGGTCAAATCCCAATGCACCTCAAGCTTTGAATAATACCAATAGCAACAACAATAATAATAACAACCACAACAACAACAATAATTATAACATCAACATCAACATCAACAACAACAACAACAACAACAACAACAATAACAACTACGACAACAACAATAATGATAACATCAACATCAACATCATCAACAACAACAACAACAACAACAACAATAATAATAACAATAACAATAATAATAATAATGATAATAATAATAATAATAATAATAATGATGAAGCTTTGTGCATGTTTTAGACCTTGGTCCCAAAAAATATCCCAGGAAAGAACTATGAGAATCAGTGATTTATTGGAATGACACATCCAGCTACTGAACTTTTCTGTTTGCATTTCTCACAGAGTCTCCTGTAAGACTGAATTAAACTAGAATTCAACTAGAATACACGGAATTACTTACTGTGCAAAGTGTCTCAAATGTCTTTTCGGAGACAAAGGATCCATCAAGACCAAAAAGAAAAATAGATGCATAAGAAAGCATCCCTCCAAGGATAATAAGGTTGTTCATGTAGGGACTGGACATCTTTATTAGTCTATGGACAAAAGGTGATAGTGCATTAAAGAGGAAAAAATTACTGTTAGGCTACTAGAGCAATAAAGAAGAGCTTTTTGTAACCAGGCAAACAGATAACCCTTCTAGAACTCCATGAAATCTATAGGCATGCACAGTATTTGCTGTTTTATAAAGTCTAGMATTGTTTCAGGTTTTTGAATGCTTAGTAAAAAGATCTTCTCTTTTACTGATGGATTAATTAGCTAGGGTTAATGTTATTAACAGGCAATCAAACATAAATTAGAAAATTACACTTTTCAGGCAGTATAAAAGAACTTAAATACAGTCTGTTTCAATGTGAATATATTACCTAGTGATTTCAATTAAATAGTTCTAAAATACCATCTTTCCACAGTTTTACATTTTCCTTACATATATATGTAGATAGATACATAYACATGACTGGTTTTACAAACACAGCATTAAATAAGAATTTGTGATAGAAGTAACATGAATGTCTTACTTCTGATTTCTGTTTTTGATGTTAAAGAACAAGAAAGCACTGGCCATTATCATTCCTAGGATTGTGAGGGCAGAGAGGATGCTGTAGAGAGGCAGGGAGATTTTGCGCAGCTCCTCCTGTATAATTGTTTTGTCCTTCGGAGGCTCAAGTCCTGGAATTACATGAAGAAAGAAAAGGCTRAAGCTCAACCAAATGTAGAATTTCTGCAAGAAACTTTGCTTCACCTAAGTATTATACCCTGAATTTGCACACTTAGCAACTGTGAACCACATAGTAGTGGATGAAATCATTGACTTTGACAGACATGTGTTAGTCACATTGATTGACATGAAGATTTGCATTTCTGGAGCAGGTGAATATCCTCTTTGGAAGAAAAAACACAACAAAACTCCAGTGCAGAACCCCATACTTGCTAAGTAGCCTCATTTTAAAGTAAATAAACACTAAAATGCATACTATGAGTGCAAATTTTACCAGGAGGTTATGCTTTTCTGAAACAAGTGACAGAGCAATGAGTGGAAAACAGAAAGCATCGTTTCTGTGCCCAGTGTCATTGCCAGAGCAAATTCAAACAGCCTGTCTGGAGATCATCCTTGGTGGAGCATCACTGGGACAGGGACTGATGGCCCTGGGGCTGAAATGTGATCCTGGGCTGTGGGCAAGGTGGGGGAGTACCTGGGAGGAGGGAAGGGAAGGCTGTTGGTGCCCTAAGGGTTCTACAGAAAGGAACAATATGGGGAAACAGATAGCAGAAGTTTTATAGGGACAGATTCACTTTGCTAAACCCTGCAGATGTGGATTTGAATGTCTGAACTCAAAAACTATGTTTAAAGCTGTGTTATTCATTGACAGTCAGCTCCAGCTAATTAAAGGCTTCTCAGTTTAATGAGGAGAATCCCTTTCCAACAACTGCAATGAAGCTCTGCAACCCTGACTTCCCACACTCCATTTCACCTGTTTACTAAKTTTTTCCTTAGTGCAGGAGATTGGCAAAAGGCCTTTTGCATTGCTGTGTTCCTTCAGAAACAGATTTGTGTGCCCTCCAGTGCCTGAGACTGTCCATTTGCCCCCGCTCTCCACGGGGCTGTGTGGGTACAAGGGCTGAGCAACTCCACTCATGGCACGGCTGCAGGAGCAG